>NC_081853.1:55772599-56144199 GCF_963259705.1 Myotis daubentonii | reverse complement strand
AAGCAAATGCTCCTCCTTCATGTTAGCAGTAGCCAGTTCGAACCTGAAATAGGGGAAATCGTTCACAGTAGACAAAAATTAGAAAGACCTAAAAACAAATTTAGCAAGAAAGGAAAGAAAAGAAAAGCACACAGTTTGGTTGAGAATTATTAAATGACTTGAGTAAATGGAGATATATACTCTGAAAGTACAATATCATAAACATGTCCATCCTTTTAAATTAATGCATGAGTTTACTCTAATTATTTGGCTCATCAGTGCGTGCACGGTTGTGTTGACACCTTTTCTCAAGTGGATGTCACTAAAATCAAAACTTGCATCCCCTCAATTCCAGCGCTACAACCACAGTGCCTTTTATGTTGAAATTCTAGACACGTGGAAGGTGACATATTATAATGAAAGAAATCTGCATCTGTTGCAAGCCTTAAGCCGACGATCATTGGCTTGTAATTGTAAGGCAGACCTTCGTTGTAGACTTGAGTTTCAGCTGACAAAAGAAACCTTTCATTTCTTCAACCGATAGGATAGCAACTGCTTTAAATAGTAGCTGTCGATAGATTTTCTTTCCTAAGGGAATAGCGCACCGATGATGTTTTGAATTGGTCTGTAGGTTTCCCCCTGTGTCTGCCTTTATGTTTCTAGTTAAATGTGTGGTTCCCAAAGCTAGAATTGTGTTTCATAATTCCTTGGGGACGAACTCCTCGGTAACTTTGCAGCACCTGAAACAGCATGCCTACACGGGAGGCGCTTAACACATGCCCATGAAGAAATGAATTTAGTGGAAAGTAGTTGGCATGAGGGGTCAACTGTGGTTTTTATAGAGCGACATCTAAGAGACAAGACAAACATCCTGTGCCACTGTGATCACCCCATTCAAATTTTGGTTCAGGTGTCAATAATGAGACATCAAAAGAGTATGAAAAGCCTGGCCGGTGTGGCTCAGTTGGTTGAGCATTGACCCAGGAACCAAAAGGTTGCCAGTTCTATTCCCAGTCAGGGCACAGGCCCTGGTTGCAGGCTTTATCCCCAGTAGGGGGCGTGCAGGAGGCAGCCAATCTGTGAGTCTCTCTCATCATTGATGGTTTTATTTCTCTCCCTCTCTCTCTGAAATCAATAAATGTTCCTCTCTCATTGATGTTTCTACCTCTCTATCCCTCTCCATTCCTCTCTCTCTGAAATAATCAATACCAAAAAAAAACATTTAAAAAGTTTTTTAAAAGAGTGTGAGAAAATATTTACATCTGCCTTCCCAGATACCCCAGAGTTCATCACTATGCTGAATTTATGCTTATCACTCTCTTGCTTTCTTTATAGTTTTTTTTTTAAAAAATTCTGCATGAATCCTTAAACATTTTTTTTGTTTTGAATGTGGGAAAATGGAATCATTCTGAGTCAGTATATAGTAGTCCTTCTTTATCTGTGGGGGACCTGTTCCAAGACATGCCCCCCCCCAGTGGGTACCTAAAACCATGGACATCCCAAACCCCATCCATACTGTGCTTTTCCTAGACCTAGACACACCTTAATAAACACTTTATAGCTGCTCTTGGGCATGTCTGACTTGCCAGCATCAGCAGCCTTGTGCTCTGGGGCCATTAGCAAGTAAAGTTAGTGTTCCTCGAACACACGAGTGTTGGTACCATGCGTCCATCTCACACCCCAGGAGGCCACTTACTACGTGGCCGAAGGGCAGGGAGAGTCAGCAGCGTGGAGACAATGGACAAAGGGACTATTCATGTCCTGGTTGGGATGGACGAGGACGGGCCAGATTTCATCACGCTACTCAGAATAGTGGGCAACGTAAAACAGATCTATTGCTTATTTCTGGAATTTTCTATTGAATATTTAAGCTGCAAGTGACCGCGGTTAACCGAAACCATGGACCGTGAAATTTCCAGCAAGAGGGGGTTACTGCAAGGATGTGTCCACATTGATTTGTGTCGCTGGAGTTCACTCATGTTCTTTGCTAAATAATATTCCCCTACAGGGGCACAGAACCAGTTGGCTGTTCTCATGGAGGGGAACGTCGGGTGTTTTCGTCGGTGTTTTTGTGTGTGGTGGTGTTATTGCCAGGGCAGCTGGAAGAACATTCTTACACGTGACTTCTTGTAAACGTAGGGAAGGGCTTTTCCTCCTTACGTTTCTGGTGTTGAACTTTCTGGGAGATAGAATGCATAAGTTTCACCTTAATACGTTCAAACCATCTCAGCGCAGTAACCGTCTGCTCATCCACCAGCATTGTCATCGTTCCAGGAGCTCCATACCCCGACCCATATTGACTGTCAAATTCTCTATTTTTTGCCAAATCTCTTGGTGCTAACTGGAACCTCGTGTGGTTTAACTTGCCTTTCCCAAAAGCTGATGAAGTTGAGCACATTTTTTATGTGTTGGTACTTTATAGATATTTGTACTTCTTTTTCTATAAAATTCCTATTTCCTTCTTAGGCTCATTTTTCTGTTTTGTCGCTTATCTTTTTATTGATTTAGAGAAGTTAGCTCTATATTCTATAAACGAATCTTTTCTCAGTGATATGTTTTGCTAATATATTTTCCTCTTCATTGGTATTTTACTGTATGAATATATGCAAATCATTCTTTTCTCCTCAAATAATATTCATGCTATTTTTTTTCAAAGCAAGAAATCTTTATATCAACTGAGGAAAGGATGCCATAAAAATATTTGGGGCGAAATAATCATCTAGGTTGAGGTGCCGATAAATGCAAAACCTCAAGGCAGCTAAAAACAAAGTCATTTTTAGCACCATTTTGTTGTGCCATACATCACATCGATATACGCGTGTATGTGATATATGGCACAAAGGAAGAACTGTAAGTGCAATTTGGTTGTCTCTTGCATTTTCTTGCTCAATAAACGCCTTTGAAAGAACCACAGATTAATCATAAAGAACCCATTATCAACGCAGTTGCTGTAACAGTTAAGTGCTAACTCACTGCTTTAATGCAATACCAGTTCCTGAAATCTCTGGGTTGGTTGAAATTTGTTATTTATACGTTTGTCAAAGCTAGATCGAGCCTCGACTCAGTATGAGAGATTCTTTCAAGTGATTCAAATAAAATGGCCAACGAAACGGGCAAGACCCCTTCTCCCTGGACTGTACATCCTTGTGAAGTGTGTAAAGAGTAGACAGAGCCCTGGCTGGTGTTGCTCAGTGGGTAGAGCATCAGCTCATGGACTGAAGGGTCCTGGGTTCAATTCCAATCAAGGGCATGTACCTCGGTTGCAGACTCGATCCCAGGGCGCATGCAGGAGGCAACTAATTGCTGGGTCTCTCTCATGTCGACGTTTCTCTGTCTCTCCCCTCCCTTCCACTTTCTCTAAAAATCAATGGGAAAATATCCTCGGGTGAGGATTAACAAAAAAGCAGACCAATACACAAATAGCTATAAAATAGTACAACTGATTATGCAGTGATCCCTTCTTATCAATGTGGGATGTGTTCCAAGCCTAGACTATGTGGTATGTTTTGCTCCATCCATGCACACCTATGATAAAGTGGAATTTGTAAACTAGGCACCGAGGCCTGGGGAGGGAGGGGGCACAGCGGACAGGTCTCAGCATCAGGGGAACACGCGGGTGCGTGGATCCGTGCGGGTGGACGATCATTTCACACGCCATTGTCCCCCAAATGGGGTCGCGTGTCCCTGCCTTTAGCTAGAAAGAGCTCACAGCTCGGAAGTCCATGACAGACTCCTGTATTCAAACATCTGCTTCAGCCGCCTGCTGAGAGCCGCCCACAGGGCCATTCCCACCGCACCGCCCTGGACACGAGGGGGTGTTTGTGGGTGCACCAGGACCAGCCTCGAACCCCATCCAGGAGGGCAGAGGGAGAGGGGCATGGCCTTCCACCAAAGGCCGAGTCAGTGGATTTTTTAAAATTGACTTCAGAGAGGGAGGAAGAGGGAGAGAGAGAGAGATCGATAATGAGAGAGAATCATTGATCGGCTGCCTCCTGCTCGCCTCACACTGGGGATCGAGCCCGAAACCCGGGCAGGTGCCCTGACCAGGACTTGAACCATGACTTCCTGGTTCATAGGTCGATGCTCAACCACTGAGCCGCACCAGCCGGGTGACTCGATGGGTTTTGAGGGCACTGCTCGCCTGCCCAGGGAGCTGTCCTCCCGTCGATGCTCTGACGAGGCGGATGCCTTCTGGTCCTTGAAGTCCCAGGTCGCGTGGACAGTTGGCACAAGAGCCTTGGGAAGGTGTTGAGATGCATGGGATCCCGCCACCTGGGAGGAGGAGTGTGTGGGTCTGGGAAAGTCAGGCACATCCTGGTGTCCTCCGGGGATGGGGTGGCCGAGGCTCTGTCGCAACGGCAGTGCCTGGGTCCCTGCCGTGTGCCAGGCACTTTGCTTGTGATTGCAACCAACCCAGGAGGAAAGTGGTCATTTCCCAAGTTCATCCAGTTACGCGGTCACTCCCCGAGAGTCAAGACTTAAACCGAAGGTTGAGTCAAAGGCCTTTCCTGTGTTATATTGACTACTGGAGGCCCGGTTCACGGATTCGTGCACCGGTGGGGTCCCTCAGCCTGGTCTGCAGGGATCAGGCCGAAACTGGCTCTCCGACATCCCCCGAGGGATCCCGGATTGTGAGAGGGCGGTTCTCGGGTGATGCACCCCGGAATCAGGCTCCCTCCTCTCTGGGTCTGGGGTGCAGGTGAAGCAGGTTCGGGTCCGACAGTGCCCCAGCAGCAACCTGACCCACGGCCGATTCCGCGAGGAATCAGGCTCCCTCCTCTGCTGGTCGGAGCATCTGCCCCCTGGTGGTCATTGTGCGTCATAGCTACCAGGCAAACGGTCGGATGGTCTGACGGTCGCTTAGGTTTTTATGCAGAGAGATGGCCACTTACGTTGTGTGGGAGCACCCACTCCTTCCAGGGAGACGAGGAGGGGGTGTCATTTGAGTTGTGGGGGACGCGGTGTTGAAAAGTCAACCTGATTTTGCTCCCACCTGGCTGTGACGCCTGGGACATGCCATCGACCTTCTTGAAACCAATCTCCTCGGCAAGGCCTGTTTTCCTCTTTTATACAATAAATACGTTCGATTACGTGATCGTTATGTTTGCTCCAACCTCTGCGAGGGTTCAGGGCTGTATGAGGGGGCTGAGTTTTCACCTGTTGGATTTCTAAGAGGAGACATTTAATGACAGAGATCAATAGAGCGTGGACCCCTTTGCCGTTCTCCCTTCCCTCCCCCGGCACAGAGCCTCACGCCCTTCCCTCCCCCCCTGCCCCCTCCCCCCCCCCCCCCCCCCCCCGCACAGAGCCTCCATCTGACCCTGGGAGAGCCCATGCCCGCCTCAGCCCAGGGGCTGGCGTGTCGGTGCCATGGGGCCGGTTCTCCCCATCAGGGACCTGTCTGGTTCTGAGCTGCTCTTCAGTCAGTACCTCTGCTGGGTGGTATTGGGGACAGACAGGAGGAGGCCCCTTCACAGGGGGCTGAGCTCGCCAGGTGGCGTCCGCGATTTCTCACTCCTCCACACGCTGCTCAGCTAATGCTGCCGGACTACCACCGGCCTCGGCTGCACCAGGGCGAGCGCCTGGTTGGGGGCCTGGCACCTGCCCCGTGGCTGCGGGAGGACGTAGCCCAGACTCACACAGGGTCCGTCTCCCGGGTCTTAACTCGGCGTCACCCCGGGCGGCCCTGGCCAGCCGGCCTAGCGATGCTGTTCTCTCGCCGCTCCAGGCCTCATCGGCAACATCTGCCTGGAGCCCGCGTCGACAGGAACCCCGAAATTAGAGCTCGCGTGATCAGGAAATACATCAGGAAGGGACGCTTCTCTGTGACGCTCGTAAGAAGAACATCCTAATAAAGCAAAATTAAACATTGATAATCTTTTTCCAAGATGCAGAAAAATTGTTCGCATAAATAAAAGACGGCAGCAGGCTTCATTAAGAGTCACGGCTCTACGTTCAGCGACAGAAAATGTCGTTAGCCTTTAAAATTTAATTTGGTGTATTGTGCAAGAAATAATTAAAATAGAAGCTGAAGCCACTCATTTCCATCTTCTTAACGGCAAGCAGTCGCAAGATGGCTTGAGGGGAATGGTAGGGCCACGGGGCAAACACTGGATAAAAAATGACTCTTAAGGACGTTACGAGCGCACGGAAATGAACCTTTCCCGGGAATGAGGATGTGGCTCTCATCCCAACGACGTGCAGTGTAAGTAGACAGCTAAGTAGACAGACGAATGTGCTATTCGATGTATATTACTCTCCCTTCCGGAACAGCTGGGTGGCAGGGTCTCAGGCCGTGGCAAATGACAGATGCTCAAATCAGACTTTTTAAAGATATATTTTTATTGGTTTCAGAGAGGAAGGGAGGGGGAGAGAGAGAGGCGCATCAATGATGAGAGAGAATCACTGATTGGCTGCCTCCTGCACGCCTCCTACTGGCGACCGAGCCCTCAACCCGGGCCTGTGCTCTGACCGGGAATCGAACCGTGACCTCCTGGTTCATAGGTCGACGCTCAACCTCTGAGCCCCGCCGGCCGTGTTGTGTCCTTTTCATAAGGAGCCAGTGGTGCCGTGAGGACAGTGTTTCCCTGAGTTCTGTGAGCCGCCCGAGCAAACGAATCGTGTCACTAGAACCGCCCATCGCGGGCCAGTCGGGAACGCAGGTACCAACCCTCCTGGACCTACTTACCATTGGCATCTGAAGGGCGGGCGGTCTTGTAGGACTGAGCCCTTCACCTGCGGGGTCTGCACCCCGCCCAGGAGGATGGTGTCAGGGCAGAGCGGAGTCGCAGGGCACAGCTGGGGTCGGAGAACTGCCGGATGTGGGGGAACCCACACCCTGGAATTGGCACCAGAACTGTGACATGTCCAGTCCGGCCAGTGTGGCTCAGTGGTTGAGCATCCACCTATGAACCAGGAGGTCGCAGTTCAGTTCCCGGTCAGGGCACATGCCTGGGTTGCGGGCTCCATCCCCAGGGTGGGGCGTGCAGGAGGCAGCTGACCAATGATTCGCTCTCATCATTGATGTTTCTCTCTCTCTCACTTCCTCTCTAAAACCAATAAAAACGATATTAAAAAGAAAAAGAATTGTGACCTCAGTTAGGAAAGCTGGGACCACATAAATGACTGCCCCGCCCTGAACCATGGAGAAGTTCCCCCGGAGGACCTGCCAGGTGTGCGGACGTAGCGGAGCCCACAACACCTGTCCATCCATCCACCGCTCTGTCCTGAGCGATCCCACCGCATCCTCGCCGTCTGCTGGGCACCGAGGAGAAGGGAGACGTGCTGGACGAGGTGCAGGGACCCACCCGTCCCATTGAGGTTGGCGGACACGGGCGCGCGGTGGGATAAGAGGGGCAAAGGAGGGGGGCGTCCCGCTGAGGACGCAGGACCTGGACGGCCCCTGCGCGTGGTGCTGCTGGATGCGCGGGGGGGGGGGGGGGGGGGGGAGGCAGCGGCCGAGGTTGGTGTAGCAGAAAGTATCGGGGCAGTTTGGTCAGCAGTTCTGCCCCCTGAGGAGCTCTGAGGGACCCTGGCCAGCCGCGGCTGGCTTCGAGGGGGGCTTGCTGGTCGGGACCACTCAGGCACGAACACGTGAGTGTGCAAAGGTGCGTGCTGGTGAAGGCCAGCGTCCCTCCTGGGAACCGCGGCTACGGGTTTCGAGAGGGGTTTTCGTTTCTGTTTTTTCCCCTTGGATCCGGTTATTTCATCTTTAGGAATCCGGCCAAAAAAAGAATCCAAGATGCAGACAGCTGCTCAAACGTTTATTGCAGTATTATTGCTGCTTTGAACATTTTTAAAAACCTTAAATGACCAATAGAAAGGAAACGTGTCAGTTATATTACATTTATATGCTGGAGAGTGCAAGTCTTTAAAAATGGTTTTGACCGAAAAGCAAAAACCTTCTGGAATGGTAAGTTGCTCAGGCTTTTACCTCCACGAATGTGGTGTGAGCTTTCTTGGGCTGAGGAAAGCTTTGCCCAGTGAATGAGGATCATGATCAAGTGGATGTGCGTGCGTGTTTGTGCATGAGAGTGTGTGACTGAGTGTGTGTGTGTGTGAGTGTGTAGAGGGAGGTGGGGGTAGATTCTGAGATGATGAGTCTGAACTCAGAACCAGACTTTTTTAAGTCTAATGGTCTAATGATTGTGTTGGGGGAACCAGCGGTCTGACAAGGGTGCACGTTGTGCCCAGTGTGTGTGCGGAGCAGCGAACACGGCCACAGTCTAGGAGTTAAGGACCTGATTTCCAGCTCCCATGCGCCCACCTCCCCAGGGTGTGGCTGGCACGGTCACCTCACCTTTGCAGGCATGCATTTCTCAGGAACCCTCTGTTTGTATTTGTTGTTACTTTTCGGCCAGGATTCCTATTTTCATTCATTGAGCGTCTACTAGGTGCCAGGAACTAGACTAAGACTTCACATGCATTGCATCACGTAGTCATCACAGCGACACTGTCCGCACCATCTTTTTTTTTTTTTAAATATTTTGTTGATTTTTTACAGAGAGGAAGGGAGAGGGATAGAGAGTTAGAAACATCGATGAGTGAGAAGCATCAATCAGCTGACTCCTGCACACCCGCTACTGGGGATGTGCCTGCAACCAAGATACATGCCCTTGACCGGAATCGAACCCGGGACCTTCCAGTCCCCAGGCCGACGCTCTATCCAGTGAGCCAAACCAGCCAGGGCTGTCCGCACCATCTTACAGATGAGGAGACTGAAGCTTGGGGGGTGTGAACCAGTCCTCCAGGATCAGCTCCATAGAGGCTTAGTCTGAATGCAAACCCAGGTCTGCAGACGCCGCAGCCCTTGGCCGGCCAGGTGTCCACGGCCTCTCGGAGCCTAGGAAATGCGGGTGCGGGGGCAGTGCAGGAGCCGTCCCTGGGCGCCCCCTGAGGCGCGGGCCTATGGCAGCGGAGCGCGTGGTTTCATACCCCAGTCCTGCTCGGGGCGTGGAAAGGCCGTGGGACCGGGGCCAGAAGCGGGAGGCCTGTGCTCTGCCCGTTTTGTGCAGAGCTGGCTGGATACCTGCTGAGCTTTGGCCCCACCAGCTCAGGTGGGGATGAGCTCAGGAGGTGCAAGGAGCCCCACAGGGAATCACACCAGCAGCAGACAGCTCTGCCCCCGCCCCCCAGCCTCTCCCACCCCAGCCCCACCGGAGACTGTCAGTTGGACTCAGTCTGTGTAATCCGGGCGCAGAGGGTGTGGGGAGCCCCATAGCAGGAGCCATTGTTCAGCAGTGGCCCGGGCTGGTCTGCAGTGTCAGCGTCCTCGTCGCCCACCCCCCCTCCTGGCGGCTACAAAGGACGGCCACATCCCTGCCTGCGCTCATTTGAATGTTACTCACAGTCCTCTTTGCTCTCGCTGTTCACTTTGCAATAAAATGCGGGGTCCCTCTCCGCTCTGCACGCCGGAGGGAAGGCAGCGTAGGCGAGGACAGGCCCTGGGCTTGCAGAGAGCTGCAGCGGCGCAGCGGGCGCAGCGGGCGCGGGCTCATTACGGGCGGGTGAGCGGCGCCCGAGGTGAGATGGGGCTCTGGGTGCGGGGCTGGCAGGGATGGGCAGGCCTCTCACCAGGTGCCTCAGCCCCACAGGGACCCGCAGCCCCCGGCACCCCGGGGCCCGGGGCAGTGGGGCCGCCCAGGGGAGGGGGCTGCGTTCTTCTTCTCCACTCAGCGTGTGGCTGAGTCGTGGGCACCTGGTGCTCCTGCAAAAACGAAAACAAAACTTCCTGGGTGCGAGCTGCCGGAGAACAGCCGGTGCTGCTGTCTCCCGTAGGAGAGCCGAGCGCAGGGGCACTGCCCCTCCTGCTCATCTCAGCAGGCCTCGCCCCACAGCCCGGGGTCCCGGCTGCCTGCCACCACTGGAGCCGACGGAGCAGAGACCGGGCTGGACTGTAGATGATGCGCGTGTACTCCCATCCTGCCGGCAGCGTGGGAGGGCAGCAGGTCACCCTCAAACACCTGCTCTGCCCCCCACCATACGCCGGCTGCTTGTGTTGGGTAGAAGGACAGAGGTTCCATGGGGAAGGAGGCAAAGGGGAGGCCCAATGGGCAGTTTACAGGGAATGGGGGCTGGAGATTTGCACAGGCCTGTGGGTGTGCAAGGGCTGGGGGTCTTCAAAGGGCTGGCGGCTCTGGTTTCTGCAACAGGTTGTTAATCTTCCCATGGTCACAGGCAGCTCCCTGAGGGGGAGGACGGGCTGCATTTCCAGGTGAGCTCCCAGGTCCCACCTGCACCTCCCAGCCAGGTTAGAATGTGCCTTCTGTAATCAGAACAAACCAGTCCTGGTTAACAGAGCAGGACTGATATTTCTTACAATTCTAGCTGGTCCCCAGCATTCCATTTCTGCCCCCATCAGCTGGGCAGGTGTAAACCCAGGTGTGTCTTGCCTCCCCCACTGCTGACCCTGATGCAGGTGATGCTCTGGGCCTAGGACAGAAAGAGCCTCAGCACAGAGGTCGTTGTTATTGGTATTTCTACACGGAAGCTTACATCACACACACACACACACACACACACACACACACACACACGAACTGTTACAGGCTGAAGTGTGTTCCCCCAAATTCATGTTTGAAGCCCCAGGCCTCCATGTGACCGCACTGGGAGACAAGGCCGTTACCCAGGGCACACACGCGGGGAAATGGCCCCGGGAGGGCCCAGCGAGAAGGCGGCCGTCTGCAAACCAGGGAGAGAGGCCTCTGGGAAACACACCATCCAACAGCTTGATCTTGGACTTCCAGCCCCAGAACGATGAGAACGTGGATTTCTGCTGCTCAGGCCCCCGGGCTGTAGAACTGTCACGGCCGCGGTAGTAAACTCGCCGGGCGCACTAGTAACTTTTATTAGACACCTACTGCGCGCCTCATCTTGCCCTCAGTAACATCGACACAAGGAGTCACTCCTTGTGAAGTCAAAGGAAGGCCCGCCCCTCCCCCCCGCCCCCCACCCCATCGCTACTCCCAGGGACGAAGAGGGAATGTCCCCCAGTGGGCTAGAGTGTGGCTGGAATGTTGAGAGTCGCTGCTACTTTTCTTTGCCTGAGTCCAAGCCAGCCCGGGCTGCCACCCCACAGTGTGTGGTCATTAGGGGGCCGGACATAAAAAGGGAGGGTGTCTGGGGAAGGCACGGAGAATTCGGACCCCAGAGTTAAATGCGATGACTATTCTGATAGAGAAGAAAAGCCGTGTTGGTCGTCTGTGGACCCGGCCTCGGATCTCCTCGCCTTAAACCAGGCTATCACGCAAACTGGAGGGGATTCGTGTCCGGAAATGCGCGCCTACTCACGCAGCCTCTGCCTTCTGGCCTCGTTCCCGTCCCTGGTCCCACGCGCCCGCGAGAACCGTGTGCGGTGCTCTCAACAACCGAGCTGCCTTCCGTGGGAAACTCAGGTGCGCATAACCCGGCCGGCCGTCTGCTCTCGCCTTCTCTTCCCGACTCGGTGCAGAGTCCGCGGCTCCATACAGAGGCCAGGGCACAGAGGGGGCTGGCGACCAATTCTCCATCGACCAGCCTTGTCTTCGCGCCCGCCCTCCGAGCACAGCGTGGTTCCGCCCTGTCACATGCTGCCGAGGATCACTCAACCAGAGAGGTCGATGAAAACGGGGCGGGGGTGGGGGGGATAGGCCAAGATTTCCCCGAGACCCTGTCTGCTCCCGGGAATCATTGCCCTTCCTGGTGGACTCAGCGCTGCGAACGGTGAGAATAATGGCTGTTTCACAAGGACGGGCGGAGCTGCCCGTGGGCGTCCGCTTGGGCAGGTAAGAAGCTGCTCGCAGCTGTCGTTCACCTCAGGGCCTGGCAGAGTCAGGGGAGGGAAAGCGCGGGTAACAGGCTCCTCCGGGGAGGCCGCAGGGATGGCTCCTGGCTCCTCTCCACGACCGGCAGGAATCGGCTTCCCCGGCGCCGGCCAGCGCAAACAGGGTAAATTTAACAGAGCTTCCCTTCCCTTCTTTTCTTTTCTTTTTAGTATATTTTTATTGGTTTCAGTGAGGAAAGGAGGGAGAGAAAAATAGAAGCATCAGTGATGAGAGAGAATCATTGATTGGCTGCCTCCTGTACAGCCCTTACTGGGATCGAGCCGGCAACCCGGTATGTGCCCTTGATTGGAATCGAACCCGGGACCCTTTGGTCCGGAGGCCGACGCTCTATCCACTGAGCCAGACGGGCCAGGGCCTTCACAGAGCTTGCTGATAGCCCTGTTGGCCCGCGTGGACGTCCCAGCAGAATGCTAACTCCCTTTCAAATGTCACTGTGTGAGCCAGGCTGTTTTCCTGTCTGTTGCCCTCTCGCCTCTGTGCTTTTGTAGGGCCTTTGCTTTGCTTGTTGCATCCTCTGGAAAATTCCAGGAGGCCTCCCCCGACCTCCTCCCTGGGTCTGAAGTGCGTGTGCCGTGTCTGGGCTCCCGTAGGGCCCTGTCCTCGCCACCCTGTAAGGCAGCCGCAGGTTAACTGAGCTGTTGCCGCCGAAATGCCATCCCTTCCCAAGGGCCCCCGGACTGCCCTCGAGGTGGGTTCGCACCTGGTACAGCGTACAGAGCAGGAGCCTGCGGAGGGAAGGGCCAGGGAGAAGCCGGCCAGGGCCCCGCACAGGTCTCAGCCGGTTGCTCTCTCACCCTGAAGCAGAGCCTGTGGCGTGGCAGCAGGCGTCCTGCTTCTAGGAAAGCAGCCACGCCCGTGCGCCCGCTTACAGCTCGGGAGGCGTGTGGACATCAGAGGAGCCCGCCTCCCTTGATGTTCCCATTCGCAGCAAATCAAATGCAGGCGCGAATGAAAGCACCTCGCACGCAGGCGCTGGCGCGGTGCAGCCTGCGGTTTTGATGTTTGAGGAGACGTAGCCTGCAGCCGCAACGGAGCCCTGTCCGCCAGTCGGAAACGTAATCACGATGTGGCCTGGAGGTCAGTGCGCAGGGATGAAAGCGAGGACATGAAAAGCCCCTGTGCTGTGTTGTCCCCGCCAGCCCAGGCCCCCGTGCTCCCCAGACAGAGAGGAGGGGATTTCCGAGGCTTCTGTGCGTCTCGCCCAACTATTTCGAGGGGGAATGGGGAGGTGACCCACCCCTTGGGGGTGTTTGCAGGCGCTGCTGGAGGGGAAGTGGTGCAAACCTCTGTATTGAAAGCCAGGCAGAGCTCCTTGTTCTCAAAAGTGAGTTTTTAAAAAAACCATATCTATATCTATATATCTATATCTATATCTATATCTATATCTATATCATCTATATCTATATCTATATCTATATCTATATCTATATCTATATCTATATCTATATCTATATCTATATCTATATCATCTATATGTTATTGATTTCAGAGAGGGAGAGAGAGAAACACCAACGATGAGAATCATCCATTGGCTGCCTCCTGCACGCCCCCTACTGGGGATCCAGCCCACAACCCGGGCCTGTGCCCTTGACCGGGAATGGAACTGTGACCTCCTGGTTCATAGGTCAGTGCTCCACCACTGAGCCACGCCCACGGGGCAATAAAAGCTTTCCTAATAAACAATGTCAGGAAGTTGCCACAAGCCACGTTTTGGCTCATGAAAGCAAGGTTATTTTTTTTTAATCTCCCCCCCTTCGAGGATTTTTTAAATTGATTTTTAGAGAGAGTGGAAGGGAGGGGAAGAGACAGACAGAAACATTGATGTGAGAGAGACACATCCATTGGTCGCCTCCCACACGAGGTCCAACCACAGCCCGGTATCAAACCTGCAACCGAGGTCCGTGCCCTTGACTGGAATCAAACCCGGACCCTTCAGTCCACAGGCTGAGGCTCTAACCACTGAGTGAAATGGGCTAGGGCAGTGACAGCTTTTCTAATAAGCAGCGTCACGCAGCCACTGCAAACCACGCTGTGGCTCGTGAAAGCAAGTTGAGGAGACACTGCAGACAGTGTTTCCAGAGCAGAAGAGACACTGCATCCAGCGACGCAAAGGGCACAGCCCGTGACAGAAGCAGACAGGAAGGTGCAGCAAATGGTATTTATTACGCAATTTTCCCCTTTTCTTTCTGGAGGATTGGCACTCCAGGTGTCTTTTGCTGAGACACTGCTCTATGCTAGGAAATCCATCCCCACTCCTTCCTGGAATGAGTGCACCTTCAGGGGCAGTGTTTCTGTGCCCACGAGTGTTTCCTATGTCGGACGGTGTGAGCCCCTGTCCACTGAGGGAATCGCTCCCTGGGCCTTAAACCGCTCAACGCGTTGTTCCTTGTGGGCGGACTTGGCCTTGCCCAGCCACCCCATCGAAACTCAGTTCAGAGGGGACACTGGGTGGGGAAAGAGGTACCTTGCATAACGAATGATACTGTTGATCCCAGTGCTAACCCTCCGGACAGGCCACCAGTATGGACTTCAGGTTTAAGGTTATAGCTAACGTGGCCCAGAAAAACCTGGAGATGGTCTCAGAGGGGCCTCCCAGGAGAGGGAGCAGCGTTGGGTCTACAGGGCAGCTCGGCCCGTGAGCCACCGTGACACAGACACAGGAAAGCCGCCTCAGCCTGCGGGGCCCTGGGCCGCTGTGTCCTCTCCTTGCCCAGAGAGCCCCAGGGGCGGGACCACAGCTGGTTGGATTTTTACGAGACTAATTATAACACAGCTCTGCGGAAGCCTCCTTCCTTTCTAACGTGTCCCCTTTCTCTCCGAGTTTATAAAATTCCAGGCAATAAAAATCACCCATCTTCCCCGATGGCATCGACCTATGAACCAGGAGGTCACGGTTTGATTCCAGGTGAGAGCACAGGCCCGGGTTGCAGGCTCCATCCCCAGTGGGGGGCGTGCAGGAGGCAGCTGATCAATGATTCTCTCTCATCATTGATATTTCTCTCCCTTCCTCTCTGAAATCAATAAAAACATATATTTTTTAAAAATCACACATCTTGCCCTGCCTGGTTTGGCTCAGTGGATAGACTGTCAGCTTACGGACTGAGTGGTCCCGGGTTCGATTCCAGTCAAGGGCATATACCTGGGTTGCAGGCTCGATCCCTGGCCCTGATCAGGGCACATTTGGGAGGCAACCAATCGATGTGTCTCTCTCACATCGATGTTTCTCTCTGTCTCCCCGGCTCCTTTCCACTCTTTCTAAAAATCAATGGAAAAATATCCTCAGATGAGGATTAACAACAACAACAACAAAGTCACACATCTTGGTGACCTTGGACTAGGTCTGGACCCTCCTGGGCAGGTGTGATTTTCACTAAAACCCAACGGGTTTGTTGTCTTCACCCTGGCATCTCCCTCCCCTGCCCTGTCCCCATCCTCTGGACGGTGCTCCGTGTCGGCCCCTCCGCCCTGTTTATCCCGCGTCACCGCACATGTGCGGCTGCCCACGCCCAGCGCACAGGGAGTGCCCACTCAATGGGGAGAGGCACCACATGAATCGCATGCGGGAGGTAGGTTACCATGGTTACTGCAGACACCAGCTTCTATGTAAATTGTCTTCTGTGTAAAAGTGCAAGAGAAACTGGCCTCTGAGGACATTTAAACCAGGGGCCTCTGAGGACTCCACGCACAGCATAATTTGCAGCTGAATCAACCCTCGCCTCCTTCTCCGCTTCCCCAGTTCCCTTTTTAAGTCACTGTGTTTCTATTTGAGCGCTCTCCTTCCCCCGGTCCTTCTCCACCGTCCCCTGGGCGGACTGGTGAGATGCGGAGGACGGAATAGTAACTAGAAAGGTGTTTTTGCCACTGACAGAACGTTACAGGCCCACACAGCCAGCTGCCACGGGGGGCGGGGGGGGGGGGCTCCGTGTAGGAAGTGGGTACCCAGGGCCCCCCATGTCCATTCGTCAAGAACAATGTGCCCATGACTTCTGGCCGGGGAATTAGGGGGGTTGATTCCACCGCTCTTCTCTGTGTGTGTCTGTGTCCCCATGTGGCTTTCTTTCCTTTTTTAAAATATATTTTTATTGATTTCAGAGAGGAAGGGAGAGGGAGAAAGAGATAGAAACATCAGTGATGAAAGAGAATCATCGATCGGCTGCCTCCTGCACGCCCCCTGCCGGGGATCAAGCCTGCAACCCGGGCCTGTGCCCTGACGGGGACTGGAACCGTGACCTCCTGGTTCATAGGTTGACGCTCAACCACGGAGCCACGCCGACTGGCGGTGATTCATATTCTTGCTCTAACCTCTTCATCTCCCCGCTCCCACCCAACAAGTCTCTGCTCGTGTCTCGTGTATCTGCTTAAATGTTTGGATCCTTCCAGAACCTTCCAGTGCTACTGAGTCGAGACAGGAAGCATAAGCATCAGTCTGCTACCTTCAGGGTGGGTTTTCGTTTCTCCTTTTTAGAAAGAGTTGGCAGGTGAAGCCGGAGACCCCCTCCCAGCAGCCAGGTGTCAGTGATCTTTTCTTCACCCCGCGTACGTGTGAGTGTTCCCAGGGGCACTAATTTAGAGCTGTCGCTGGCACGTGAGAGGAGCGAGCTTGCGAATACCGCGTAAGCGTTTCCAGCGGAGCAAGGTGTGCGCTCCCGTGGCAGGTGCGGGAGAGCGCGCTGGTTAAGGAGCAGCCGCCACCCACGTGCGCCGTTGGCACCGGCAGCTTGCCGTGGCCGGTACCGCGGGGCTGACAGGGGCACCCCCTGTGCCGGGCCTTCTGGAGGTCGGGGCGCAGCCGGAAACAGCGTCTGCAAGCGTCTCGGCGGCAGGTGCTGCAATTCAACCTTGCTGCTTCGTTAAAAAAACAAACAAAACAAAAAACAAAGCACAACTGTTGTTAAAAGTGTAAATATGGCCGGGCCAGCGTGGCGCAGTGGTGGAGCCTCGACCTCTGAACCAGGGGGTCACGGTTCGATTCCCGGCCAGGGCACAGGCCTGGGTTGTGGGCTCCATCCCCAGTAGGGGGCGTGCGGAAGGCAGCCGACCCATGATTTTCATCATTGATGTTTCTATCCCTCTCCCTTCCTCTCCGAATGCAATAATAAAACTACATATGTTGCCGAGGCCAGTTTGGCTCAGTGGATAGAGCGTCGGCCTGCGGACTGAAGGGTCCCAGGTTCGATTCCGGCCAAGGGCATGTACCTGGGTTGCGGGCACATCCCCAGTGGGGAGTGTGCAGGAGGCAGGTGATCGATGTTTCTCTCTCATCGATGTTTCTAACTCTCTATCTCTCTCCCTTCCTCTCTGTAAAAAAATCAATAAAATATATTTAAAAAAAAAACAAAAAAAAACTACATATGTTTTAAAAAGTGTAAATATGACTTTAGATGGTGTTTAAGAATCACAGCAATGCGAGCTTTTACTGAAAGAGATGGTCAACGCCCCCTGGTTACTTTAATCACAGTCACAGTTAAGCCCGTGTCCCCCCCGCCTCACACTCCCCCCTCCCCGGCCCCCCCGTCACCCATGCAGCTATGAGGAGCGTACTTCTCCAAGGATGGCTCAGATGCTCAGAAATTTCCTTCTTTTGGTTGTTAGAATATTTTTAAAAATTTTTAAATATATTTTTATTGATTTCAGACAGGAAGGAAGACAAAGATCGAAACAATGATGAGAATCATGGATTGACTGCTTCCTGCACGCCCCACACTGGGGATGGAGCCCGCAACCCGGGCCTGTGCCCTGACCCGGAATCGAACGGTGACCTCCTGGTTCATAGGTTGAGGCTCAACCACTGAGCCATGCCAGCCGGGGGCAAAATTGCCAATTCTGATTCCAGGCGATTCCAGGATGAGAAATGAAACCGTTAGAAACCTCCTCTCTGCTGGTGTCGATGATGTTTTCTGATTTTTAGCAGAATAAAGTGATGTTGGAGGCCGTGAGCGCCCTGCGGCTGGGGGCGGTGACTGTGTGCGCCACACAGGGGGAGGGGCCCGGCCTCCAGGTGAACATCCGGAGCCTCTATTGTCACCGGGTCATTGAGCGTCTTCACCTTTCCTTCCGGCAGGTGGAGGTGGGGCCGGGGGCAGCAGCGAGCACAAGGCTGTGCCAGGCACTGTGTCAGGGGCCCATGCAAAACCCGGTGCAGGGCACGGAGTTCGTTTTTTTGTTTGTTTGTTTTGTGTTTTGTATCTTTTTTTTTAATCCTCACCTGAGGATATTTTTCCATTGATGTTTAGAGAGAGTAGAAGAGAGAAGGAAAGACAGAGAGAAACATCGATGTGAGAGAGACACATCAATTGGGTGCCTCTTGCATGAGCCCTGGCCAGGGCCCGGGCCGGGGAGGACCCTGCAACCAAGGTACGTGCCCTTTGACCAGAATCGAACCCAGGACCCTTCAGTCCACAGGCCAAACCGGCCAGGGCCCAGGGCATGGAGTTTTCACCCTCAAGCCCACCCTCGGCCAGGGGGGATGCAGATGGGAGAGCTCACCTGCTAAGGATGGGAGCTCTGAGCTCCCCGCTTCAGCGCAGCCACGGGGGACCCGCCACCTCCCCGCTCGCTTCTGCCTCCCCGTGGCTCAGAGCCCGGCAGCGAGACCGGCAGCCTGTGTGGCGGTGTCTCCCTGGAGCCGCCCGACGCCCTCGGCAGCATTTGTCACACAGATAAACAATGAGCTCGTTGCCCGAGCGAGGTGGCAATTAAGAAAATTCGAGCAGCTCTTCACGTCCCCAGCGGAGTTCTCTGTTCTTGACAGTTTGTGAAATTACAGCGTTAAGTAAAGACATCGCCGGAATGTTCTCGGCTTATTGGAAAACTCATTAACTAGAAAATAATGCAGGAAATTTATACACCGAAAGCAGGCTGACATTCTGGGCATCGCCTGCGGGTTTTTTTCCTCTCTTCTTTCCTCTTTCGGTCATTCGGCCTTGTTTTTTGGTTGGATACCTTCTGGATTTCAGGAGCCTTTGGCGTGTTTTTCTAATCTTTGATTTTATTTTATTTTTTAAAATATATTTTTGTTGATTTCAGTGAGGGAGAGAGAGAGGAGAGAGATAGAAACACCAATGATGAGAGAGAATCATGGATCGGCTGCCTCCTGCACGCCCCCTACTGGGGATTGAACCGCGCACTCAGGGTCACATGCCCGGGTTGTGGGCTCGATCCCCAGTGGGGGGCGTGCAGGAGGCAGCCGATCCATGATTCTCTCTCATCATTGATGTTTCTAGCTCTCTCTCCCTCTCCCTTCCTCTCTGAAATCAATAAAAATATATTTTAAAAGGAAAGAAAAAGAGAAATGGCCCCACTGTCATCTCCTTGACAAGAGCCTGTTCACAGGCACGGCGTGGCCCCGTGGTGTGCGACGGCCCCTGGTGTGAGATTTTACAAACTCGTTCAGAGACCCTCAGTCCCTGCGGAACGGACGCGTTCCGTCCCTGATTGGAGTAATTGCGGCTTTTCTGAAATCTCCAGAAAAGACCTCTTAGTGGGTGAGGTTTTCTCGATGGGAGGCTTTTCTTTGCCAACATCTCCCTGCCTCCCTGCACCTGCCGCGTCGCCCGCTGGTGGGTCCCGCGGGCCGGGGGCGAACCGGACGGCTGCGCAGACAGCGGCCACTCTGCATTCAGCAGCGCGCCCCGCGATGTGTCTGTGCTGCTGATTCCACATTGTGACTTAAGTGGAGCCGTATTTTCTGCCTGAAAGTGTCTCTGGAATTAGATGCATCAATAATGCAAGGTTTCTATGAAGAATAGGATAAGCCTTACGGACACCCTGTGAGCAAAGCTATTGTTAGGAACTGAATCTCCGTGCCGCATTTTGGCTCTGTATGGCGATTATAACACCTGATTTCCTAATCACCATGCTAATTGTGAGTTACCTCGCGTTGCTACAAAGCACAGACGTATAATTATGTCATAAAAAGCGTTTATGAAACTTCTGTGGGAAAGAGGGCTGGTGAGGAGACAGCGCTTAGAAGAACTGTGCCACCCAGGACCCTCCCCCCGCCCCCAGTCCGTCCAATCACTGTGGGGGGCCTGGCCGGCGTGGCTCAGTGGATGAACGTCGACCTATGAACCAGGAGGTCACGGTTCGATTCCCGGTCAGGGCACATGCCCGGGTTGCAGGCTCCATCCCCAGTGTGGGGCGGGCAGGAGGCAGCCGATCCATGATTCTCTCTCATCATTGATGCCTCTATCCCTCTGTCCTTTTAAATCAATAAAAAACGATATATATATATATATATTTTTTTTTTTTAAAGAGTATGAATTGCTCCCTAACTTACGGCAGAAGGAAAGCGTGTACTTGCGTCACTGCCACAGCAGCCTGTCCGTGCGGATGCCCGGGAGCTCGAAGGTCAAGTCCCCAATCAGGCCCCCGGGGGGCCGTTTCCGATCCAGCAGGAGCCATCGGGACGGCGGCCGCGGCCAGCGTGACGGCTCTTCGTCTTGTCTATGCCTGACCTTCATCCATGAACCTCCAGGCCCGGTAATGAGACCTGCCCCCGGGAGAGCTGGCATTATCTCCTTCAGGATAAATCTATTTAATGAACAAGTGATAAGCCCATTTTCAAATAAAATGAAATTCCTGGGGCTCTTTGGGAAATAATGTTAAACTGCAATTGGGGAAGGTGTTTACCATAAAACCCTGTGTGAGCCTCCGCTCAGGCTGTCTGAGCAGGAAGTGTCTTCACTCCTAAACAGCGCACCATAAAGAAAGCCAGCCGCACCACAGGGTCTGCAGTGGCCAGCGTCGATGAACTACAGATTTGTAGAATCTCGGTGGGTTTTGTTTTGTTTTTTATTGATTTCAGAGAGGAAAGGGAGAGAGAGAGATAAGGAAACTCCAATGATGAGAAAGAATCATTGATCGGCTGCCTCCTGCACGCCCTACTCTGAGGTTCAAACCCACAACCGACCTGGGTATGTGCCCTGACCGGGAATCGGACCCCGATCTCCTGGTTCCTAGGTTGACGCTCACCCACTGAGCCACGCCGGCTGGGCTAGAATCTTATTTTAAGTAGCTTTATTACAGCGCCCTCCTCACAGCATCAAACGGCAATGAAGACGCTCAGAAGGAGGTGGAATAGAAAGACATGAGACAGTTTCCATAAACCCCAAAGCTCCCTTTCTCTGGGGTGATCTGGGGCCCGGGGAGGGATGGGAGACCGTTCACGGGTGAGGGGGGGAATGTGCGTCTGCTTGTCTGTTCACACCGGTGGGAGGAAGGTGAACTCACAGCGAGAGAGCTTATTAACGCCTTGCTCAGCCCCTCGAAGGCCCCCCACCCCCACCGTTCCTTACCAGGGAATCTGAAACTCCCTGCGGTCAAGGCCCTTGGCCAACTGGCTTTCGCCTCTGTGATTTAGACAGATTTCCCGCTACTGCAACAGGAAGTGTCCACGCCTGGTGGTTATGGGTCTGAGTTTAATGTCCGATCCTACTGTTAACGAGCTGTGGGGCATAAGATGACTCCGTCTCTCTCCGCCTCCATGTCTGTCTGTAAGGCGGTCATTCATCACACGCCTGAATGAGGACTGAGCGATATCAAAAGTAAAGGGTGATGTCCAGCCAGTGTGGCTCAGTGGCTGAGCATCGACCCCTGAATCAGGAGGTCACCGGTTCTAGTCCCGGTCAGGGCACATGCCTGGGTTGTGAGCTTGATTACCAGTTGGAGACAGCCAGTCATGTTTCTATCTATCTCTCCCCCATCCTCTCTCAAAAAATCAATAAAAAATTTTTTTAAAAAAAGTCAGGCTCAGTTAGGGTAGACTGACCTTTGTCAGGGAAGATGGCCTGGGACAGGTCCGCCCCCATGACCTGCTTTTAGAGGAAAGTTCTCATTTGGGACCATCCTGTGTGGGGACTTTGGGCCTCCCCTGAGCATCTCGGGGTGAGTGTGTGGCCCATTTTCGTCCACAGCCTAGACCAGCCGTGGGCAAACTACGGCCCGCGGGCCGGATCCGGCCCGGTTGAAATGAATAAAACTATTGGAAAAAAAAGACCGTACCCTTTTATGTAATGATGTTTACTTTGAATTTATATTAGTTCACACAAGCACTCCATCCATGCTTTTGTTCCGGCCTCCGGTCCAGTTTGAGAACCCATTGTGGCCCTCGAGTCAGAAAGTTTGCCCACCCCTGGCCTGGACTCTTGGTCTGTGGTTCATTACTAACCAAGTCCTTCCCGCCGTCTCTAGGCAGAGAGACCCCTGGGCAGCCAGAGGAGGGTCAGTGCGCCTTGGAAGCCACGCCCTGCGGGTCCCAAATCCCCGCCATGGAGGGCGTTGGAAAAGGTCACGGAGGAGTTGGGGTCAACACACTGAAACCAGGCCCCGCAGCACCCCTGCCCCGGGGGGAGGAGGAGGGGGCTCCGTACGGAGCATCTACACGGAGGTGTCCGTCTACCTCCACGCTGACGCTCTGCTGCCCGCTCAGTGCCCGGCGCGGGGCCCAGGCCTGCCGGGCGCCATGTCCTCGGCGGCAGCGGCATCTCCCTGGGCTCCTCCAGGGAACCGGGCCTCCCACCTTCACCCCGAGCAGCCATCACAGATTCAGCTCTCCTGCTGCTGGGAAGTGGATTTTAAAAATCCCGATTTGCTTCCGATTTGTAGAATAAAGCATCTGATCGGCCCGTGGGGAAGGGAGAAGCAACAATGGTGGGAATCAGGGCACAGAAAATAGTTCTGGGAAATCGTTTCCTGCTCCCACCAAGGCTGGTCCCGCAATATGCAAATGAAACACAATACTGTATGCAGATGAGGCGGCTCCGTCCTGGGAAGGATGTTTTCCTAATGATCCCCAGCAGCTCGGCGGCCTCCCAGTGCGTGCGTGAGCGGCTGACGGCCACTGTGGCAGGATGAACGCCCTGTCTCCAGCGGGAAGGCCTGGGAAATCCAGTTAAGATCGTGCGGCGCAGGCTTCCCTTTGCCGTTTGCTTCATGGTTATTTCAGCCAGGGAGACAGTGTTCTCTCCGGAGGGGTGGGAATGAGTTGGATAAAATGCAAATGAATTAACTAGAAACATCCTGAGATGCGGTGCCCTGGAGTCCTGCATCTGTCCCGACAGCACCTCCCCCCTCAGCCCCGGGGACCACAGGGCTGGAGCTGCCCCCCCTCAAAGGACCAAGCTCGGGGGAGGCTAGTAAGTGCTGACTTCCGTCAAGTGACTCTGCAAAGTGCACTAGATTAGGCGAAGGCAGCCCAGTTTATTCCTGGGGAACACTCTTTAATGTGGAGACATTCGCCCTGGCAGGTGTGGCTCAGTGGTTAGAGTGTCGGCCGCAGACAGAAGGGTCCTGGTTTGATTCCAGTCAAGGGCGCGTACCTGGGTTGCAGGTTTCCCGGCCCTGGTCGGGGTGCATTCGGGAGGCAACCAATCGATGGGTCTCTTTCACATCAACGGTTCTCCCTGTCCCTCCCTCTCCCTTCCGCTCTCTCTAAAAATCAGTGGAAAAATATCCTCTGGTGAGGATTAACCAAAAACATTTTTTTAAAAAATGGAGATATTCAAGGTCGCCTTCCAAAGGTGGGTAACACAGGCAGCATCCCCAAAGTGTCCGAAGGGGGAACCCTGTTTTCAGGGAGAGTCCGGAGCTGGGTGTGCTGGGAGCTGCCCTCTGGGAGCACTGGCGGCACCCGGACCGATGCTGTAACAATAAGACCGCAGCCCAGGAAATGAGAGCCTCTCTGAGAGCTCCCACCCCGCGCACCCCACCCACCCCCGCCCCCGATGGCGGTCTGGGTAGAGGCGGAAATAAAGCCTCAGGCCCCCGGGTGCTCAGGGCCAAAGCTCATCTGATTCCGACGCGTTTATAAATTCCCGCGTTTAGAAGATCCGGGAATTTTTCTATCGGGAGCCACAGATCTGTATCGTCCTCGTTTGTGCTTTTTATGTCCTCAGTGAATTTCGTTGTTTGGAAAAATGCTGAGTTATACGGCCAGCCCCCGGCGTTGTGGAAGTTCACGTGTGGGAATGGAAACACACAAGAACAAGGTTTCGCCCGTGGCCTCGCACAGAGAACCAGCCGGAGAATGCACAGCAGGGGTTCCTTTCCCTCAGCCCAGAAGGTGAAGACGATGCCGCGTTAAACAGGAAAGGCGCAGAGCCGCAGTGAGGCCGGGCAAGGAGGGGCTGGTGGCGGGAGAGAAGTTCGAAATGTGTCCCCCCTGGTCTGACATGTGAAAAAAGTACGTGCACAGAACCGCCGGCTCTGGAAATAGCCCGGAGGGCACTGTCCCCGTTTTAAACTCCTCTCCCCTCTCCTTTCCTCTCTGTCCTGAGGAACGGGAATGAGGTCATCGCGTGTTTGAGGGACGGATACGCTCAAACCATCGTGTCAGGATGTAGAGTCAGCCCAGTTGGCAAAGAAAGTTTCCGATTTTTAAAAACTTAGTTGAGCATTTTTTTTTTAATGCTTCTTTTTCTTTTCTCTTCTCACCTGTTTTTGTGTCCTTTTATTAAGTGAAAGTGTGTGTGAGCAGGTCTCCGCCTGAATGCTGCCTTAGACACTTTCTGGAAATACCAACCGCGCCACCTGGTGGACAGTGGATGAGTGTGCACCTGGCTTCCATCTCCCTGGAAATGGACCTCAAGTTGGAAAAGTACCTGCGCGGGGATTTCTCAGTCCCTTCACCAGGCCGGCCCCTCCCCGTCTGTGGACCCGAACGGGCCGGAATCTGATCCTTAGCTGAGGCCAAGGTCACACTTAGGGCAACCCGGCGTGTGCGGGGTCACCACCACATCCCCCGGGCCCCTGACACGCGGTCTGCAGGCAGGAGGGGCTGTAGGCTGGGGGCCAGGGAAGGTGGGTGGGTGCAGGGACTGACTGACTTGGGGTCTGGCGGAGAGGCCCAGCGAGAGCGGAGGAGGGGCGGTCAAATTGCCAAGGTCCTGACTCTCCCAACTTCCGATGCATCGCCCGTCGCGTTCGCTCCCCGATTTTGCAAGACCTTTATTTAAATGCCATGTCCCATTGGCGACGGAGTAATTTTGACACGTGGGATTAAAAATGATGTTTTTATAAAATGGCAAACCATCTTGACATTTCGTTACGAGCCTTTTGATAAATTTCTGTTCTCACCCAAAACCATTCTTCCCAGCAGAACAGATTCCCATCAGGGGTTCTAGGAAAACAAAGTGCGTTTTTGCGGGGAGAGTCCGATGAGAGGGGCCGCGGGGCTCACGGGGAAAGGCTGGGCCGGGGCGGGGCCTGCACCCCTGGGGACCGCTGGCCAGCTGTGCGCCCCGCCCCTGCGCAAGCCATGCGTCCGTCTGCGCCCCAGGCTCCTCCTCTGCAGAGTGAGAGGTTTATCCAGACGCCTCCAAGGCCCACTGGGCTCCTCAGAATATTTGGTGTCATTTTGAAGCTTTGCGTCCCGTCCCGTCCCCCCCCACACACACACCTGCCCCCCCCCCCTCATCCTTGGGAGGGGAAGATAGACTTCCTGGGAGTCTCTGTCTACACTGTGCTGGCAGAGTGGCTCCGCCCATGGTGCCGAGTGTTAGTCCCAGGACCTGTGAGTGCTCGGCCTCGCACAGCAACAGGAGCCTGCAGGGGTGATCGGGGAAGGACCTTGACGTGGGGACATAAGCCCGGGCCGTCCAGGTGGCCCAACATCATCACAAAGTCATAGAACCTCTCCCGGCTGTGGCCAGAGAGAGCCGTGAGGCCGGGAGGAGGGTCAGAGAGGGCACAGGAGCCTGGAGGATGCAGAAGGGGCCAGAGCCAAGGACAGCGTAGCCCCCGAGGCTGGAGGAGGCAGGAGAGAGGTCCTCGGAGCTGCTGGGAGGGCCGCAGCCCCGCTGACACCCGGCTCCGGCCCCGACCGCCCAGGTGGCGCCCGACGGTGGAGCTGCAGGAAGCACGTCTGTGGTATGAACTGCCCACTTGGTGCACATGTATGATGGCAGCTGCAGAAAACCAACACACAGAATACCGGTGACACCCCAAGCCTGCACCTTCCACAGCCCCGTCGCTGGGCGAACACAGGCCTCCTATAAGGGGATCCCCGAGGGTCACTGAGCTGGGGGCCCCTGCTCACCCGAGTCCTCAGCGTTAGAGGGCTTTGATATTGACCTCCAAGCACTTCCTGTGAAAATGCATATATAGCCCTGGCCAGTTTGGCTCAGTGGATAGAGCATCGGCCTGTGGATGGAAGGGTCCCAGGTTCAATTCCGGTCAAGGGCACGAACCTTGGTAGCAGGCTCTTCCCCGACCCAAGTCAGGGCGCAGGGCGCATGTGGGAGGCAACCAATCGATGTGTCTCTTGCACACCGATGTTTCTCTCTCTGTCATTCCCTCTCCCTTCCACTCTCTCTAAAAAAATCAATGGAAAAACATCCTCTGGTGAGGATTAGCAAAAAAAAAAAAAAAAAAAAAAGAAAGAAAGAAAAGGAAGGAAGGAAGGAAGGAAGGGAGGAAGGAAGGAAGGAAGGAAGGACAAAAGAAAGAAAGAAAGGAAATGAATATACACAGGCAGACCTCAGAGATGCCCAGATGGGTTCCAGGCCACTGCAATAGGCAGATATTGCTAGAAAGCTTGTCCCACATCAGTTTGTCAGTCTCATACCCGTTCCATTCCCGGAGGACATGGCGGTGGCTTCCCTGCCAATTCTTGTGCCTGCATTTCTGTGGGGATGTGCCTGCTCCTGCAGCTGCTGGGCCGGGGCCTGGTGAGCTCCGTGCACATGCCTGCGGGTGCTCCTGGCGGCTGCCACCACTTCCCGCCAGACCCGGGTGTTGGGGCGGCCCATTGTCCCACAGCCTGGTCCACATTTGGCATTTCCCGTAATTTAACATGAATCCACCCCAGCGGTATCTCATTAGAGCTTTGATTTGTTTTTCCCTAAATGCACACAGTCTCGCGTTCGTTAGGCATTTGCACACCCTCCTTTGTAAAGTTCGTGTTCAAACCCCTGGCTCAGTTTCCTGTGGGACTGCCTGTTTTTGAAATGTGTACACGTTCTTTGATACGTCGCGTGATATTCAAAGAACTGCTTTTCCTCAGAAGACGCCGAAGCGTGTTTCTTTCCGTCAGGGTCGAGCCGGGATACACAAATCGTCCTCGTTGTTTGAGAAGAGAGTTTAGAACCAAGAATGACTAAGTGCGTGTGAAAGTGTGAACGAGGGAAGTGATTCCCGCCGGCCTTGCGCAGGTGGCGACTGCGGGAAACAGCCAGGAAGGAGGGCAGGTGCACACTCCTGAACTCAGGGCCACTGGGCAGGGCCCAACTGACCTTTGGTTCTGGAGGTGGCTCAGCGGGGCCCGGGCTGTGAGTGGCGCCATCTGCTGGCCACCGTGGGAACAGCCTGGGGAACTGCACCTGGATCTGCTGGCCGCTGCAGGAACTGCCTGGGGGGAAATGTGTGTGGGGGGCGCCATCTACTGGCCACTGCGGGAACTGCCTGGGGGGAAATGTGTGTGGGGGGGCGCCATCTACTGGCCACTGCGGGAACTGCCTGGGGGGAAATGTGTGTGTGGGGCGCCATCTACTGGCCACTGCGGGAACTGCCTGGGGGGAAATGTGTGTGTGGGGCGCCATCTACTGGCCACTGCGGGAACTGCCTTGGGGGAAATGTGTGTGGGGGGCGCCATCTACTGGCCACTGCGGGAACTGCCTGGGGGAAATGTGTGTGTGTGTGTGTGTGTGTGTGTGGGGGGGGGGGGGGGGGCGCCATCTACTGGCCACTGCGGGAACTGCCTGGGGGGAAATGTGTGTGTGGGGCGCCATCTACTGGCCACTGTGGGAACTGCCTGGGGGAAATGTGTGTGGGGGGGCACCATCTACTGGCCACTGCGGGAACTGCCTGGGGGGAAATGTGTGTGTGGGGTGCCATCTACTGGCCACTGCGGGAACTGCCTGGGGGAAATGTGTGTGTGGGGGGGCGCCATCTACTGGCCACTGCGGGAACTGCCTGGGGGGAAATGTGTGTGGGGGGTGCCATCTACTGGCCACTGCGGGAACTGCCTGGGGGAAATGTGTGTGTGGGGGGGCGCCATCTACTGGCCACTGTGGGAACTGCCTGGGGGAAATGTGTGTGTGGGGGGGGCGCCATCTACTGGCCACTGTGGGAACTGCCTGGGGGAAATGTGGGGGGGGCGCGCCATCTACTGGCCACTGTGGGAACTGTCTGGGGGAAATGTGTGTGTGTGGGGGGGGGCGCCATCTACTGGCCACTGCGGGAACTGCCTGGGGGAAATGTGTGTGTGGGGGGGCGCCATCTACTGGCCACTGTGGGAACTGCCTGGGGGAAATGTGGGGGGGGGCGCCATCTACTGGCCACTGCGGGAACTGTCTGGGGGGAAAATGGGGGGGCGCCATCTACTGGCCACTGTGGGAACTGCCTGGGGGAAATGTGGTCGCCATCTACTGGCCACTGTGGGAACTGTCTGGGGGAAATGTGTGGGGGGGGCGCCATCTACTGGCCACTGCGGGAACTGTCTGGGGGGGAAATGTGTGTGGGGGGGCGCCATCTACTGGCCACTGCGGGAACTGTCTGGGGGGAAATGGGGGGTGCCATCTATTGGCTGCTGAGGAAACTACCTGGTGCAGGTCCCCTCCCCAGCCTCCCAGGTCCTCTGGGTCCCCCTGTGGGCAGCTGTCCCAGCAGAGCGAGCTCCTGGCTCCAGGCCCCGTCACCCACAGAGAGGAAAACCGGCGAGAGGGGCAGCCGGCGGTGGGCTTGCCCCTCAGCTGAGTGATGCTCAGCCCCGAGCACCCCTGACTGAGCAGGTGCCCCTGTGAGGTCTCCCCACCGTACACGTGCCCGGTCCCAGCAGCTCTTGAGGTGGGGACCCTCACCATTCCCACCTAGAGGAGAGGAAACAAGGCAGCAGAGTGTAACCTGCCCGAGGTCGCATGGGGGACATGCCAGGCGGAGCCATCAAATTCCGTCTATCTTCACACTCCGACTCAAAAAGAGAGCGGACTTACCGAAAGGAAGCCACCACGGATGATGGTAAATGAGACGTGAGCATTAACAGCGGGCCCGCTGACTTCAGGGAACCTTTACAGGAACCAATATTTCCTGGTCAGATCAGCTCGTGAAAGCCAGGCCGGTGGCCTCAGCAGGTCCTTCTGGACCACCTAAGGCTCCTCTGCCTTTTCTCAGCTGGTGTGGCGGGAACCCCCGGGGGGTGGTAAACACACACCCCGCAGATTCTCTCGATGCGGTTGTTGGAAATGACACTTCCAGACGTCGCCTTTGCTTCTGTCCTTTGTCCGCACCGAGGGCGATTCTCTCTGGGGGAGCCGGCCTCCGCCGCCTCTAGAATCTGAAGCGAGGCCCACGCTGCTCTTGACGCTGGACCATCTGGAAAGCCCAGCGTATCCGTGGCCTGGACGAGGCTGAGCCGCCTCCAGGCAGGCCACCTCGCTTTCCTCACCTGTGGACGCCGCCTGGACATGCTCGTCTGTCTGGATAGAATACGAGAACTCGCACATTCATTTATTGTCAGGCTGCAGCCTAAGGTAGTGGAGACCCCTCCTTTAAAAGCCAAGCGAGGCCCTGGCCGGTGTGGCTCAGTGGTTGAGCATCAACCTAGGAACCAGGAGGTCACGGTTCGGTTCCCGGGCGGGGCACAGGCCCGGGTTGCGGGCTTGGTCCTCAGGGGGGAAGAGAGGGGCAGGCAGGAGGCATCCCAGCAGTGGGCTCTCTTGGGTCCGGTCACTTTCACTGCCTCCTATGGGGTGTCCCCCGTCCACCCCTCCCCAATACACCCGGCCCTCCACCTGCAGCCAAAGGCTAACTGCCGGATGCAAACCCAACCCATGAGCCCTGCTGGGGAAGGTGCCATTCTGCACAGGCCACAGGGCTGCTTCCTGTGGCCTCAGCACGGCAGCCCTCACCTTCACCCCTGCCTCCAGCCTCTGGGCCCTCACACCTGCTGTTCCTGGGGCACGCTCCCCTCCCCCACAGACACCCCTTCCCAGAGGCAAAAGCCACAGTCGCTTAGAGACAAGGAAAGGTTTCTGGCTGGAAGGACGTTGAGCTGAGGGGGGGGGGGGTACCTCTGCAGGAAGAGGGTCACGGCTCTGCATCTTCCATTTATCACCGCCCGAGGCAGCGGGCCAACAGTGCTCATCAGCAAGATTCACGCTTGAGCAATTCAGAATAATAAGGGCTTCGCCACCCTGTGCTCTGAGGCCTGAGCCTGGCACAGAGTGAGCCTGTGGGGGGCTGACTGGTCCCAGGATGCACCCCTGTTCCGGGGACAGGCCTGGCGTGAATTTAAACCTGCACAGTCAGCTTGCTTGATTGGCGCATGGTGGCGGCTGCCCAAGCGTCTGAGCCAGCGCCGAGCCCCTGCCCGCGGGAACGTGGTGGGTGACAAAGCGCAGGCAGGTGGTCTGGGCTGTCCCCCAGCGGCTCCCGGCCTTTCAGATCTCGACTCATCAGTGAGCCGAGCCCTAGGTCTCTGCGCCCCGGGCACCTGGCTTTCTGGGGCAACAGAACTGCAGACACCCCAGCTTTGGGCATAGCAATGCTTATGCCATCATGTATGTGTGTGTCATCCCCGCTGCTATGGTGACCTCTTTGGGGGAAAAGAAAGTACAGCCCGGCCGGTGTGGCTCAGTGGTTGAGCATCGGCTGGTGAACCAGGAGGTCACAGTTCGATTCCTGCTCAGGGCACATGCCTGGGTTTCGGGCTCCATCCCCAGTAGGGGGCGTGCGGAAGGCAGCCGACCCGTGATTCTCTCTCCGTGATGTTTCTCCCTCTCTCCCTCTCCCTCTCTTCAATCAGTTTAAAAAACATACAAAGCACACCTCCTTTTAGTTTTCTTAAGTATACAAATAATGACATAATTATCTCACTCATGAATTATTTACAATGATGACATATTGGGAAGATATAAAGCTTTTAGCAAGCCAGTGAGGGAGGGAATCTTAGAGTCCGGAGTCAACCAGCATTGCAGAGCAGCGCGTCATTCTGTGCATTTCTTTCCATTTTGTTCCTGCCGTAATGAACAGAAAGTGACTCTGGCTCCCATCGGCCAATAAATAATCGATTAGGAAGCTGTCAGAGAGCTCTCAAAATCTGGGGCATTTCGCTGGTTTCTATCGCACCTGCTGGGAATATTGCCGTTGGGGTGTAAACACTTGGCTCTTTGCACTCTGTCCGCAGGGCAGGTGAAGACTGAGGTGGACCCTGCAGACCGGGAGCGCCCTGTGCCGGGTCCAGGCGTTGAGCTCTTGGGTGGCCCGGGAGGCTGTCAGCAGTTTTCACGCAGGAAAAGGAGCGAGCGCTGAGTCACTCGCAGGCCCGGCCCCTGCTCCCGTCCCTCCGTGGTTGTGGCTGCCGCCCAGCCCAGACCTCTGAGGTCATCGTTGGACCCTGGACAGCTGGAGGGAAGCCTCCAGGGCAGCCACTGCCCGCCCCACTCACCAGTGTAGAGAGAGCACCTGGGGCCAGGCCACCACTTAGCCCCCCCTCCTCTGAGAGGTCTCCGCACTCCTCAGAGACACGTGGCCCTCCTTCTCCACAAGCTGCCCGCTGCCCCGGGTCCCGCTGTGTCGGGGATACACCTGCTTGCCCCCACTCTCCCCCCCCTGCCCTGCTCACCATCCAGCCAAGGGCGGGGAGTCCATTTTCGTCACCTTTTCTCTCCTCCCTCATCACCCTCACCCTCCCGCTGGGGAAATGTGTGTTTCTTTCCCTCTCATCCCCAGTTCCTGTAAGGCAGGGCACCCAGCACAGGTGCCACGGACGCGTTCATTCCTGAGTCTGGGTCTCCCTGGACACGTCTGGATTGTTCTCAGCTCTGGCCCTGGCTCGCAGGCCGTCTTGGCCTCTTTCTGTCCTTGGCTTCCCAGGTAGCTCCTCCACCAACCCCTTATTAAACTCTTTTATCCGCCGTTCTGTGTATCATCGATTGAAAGCCTCCTACTCACATATCTGTTCTATGAAACATCCTTCCCAGTGAATTAATTCCCCAGCTTCTACATGGTCCCCTCCTTCATGACGCAAACAGTGAACGGACGTCATTAGCAGCGAAGGATGTATTTTCTAGAATTTGGGGACCCAAATCCTCTTCCTGCTTGTGGAAATACATTTACTGAGACCCTCCTTTAACCAATTTTCCTTCTCTCTTCTAATTCCCATCCAGGGAAGCTGGACTCCATGGGCCTTGGTGGGTTGCAGACCCTGGACAGATGAAATGGAGGAGGAAGCGCCTGGCCAGTGAGGGAGGGCAGGAGGGGGATGGGGACAGACCCACAGATGGCAGCTTCGGTGACCCGGAGCAGCGCTCGGTGAAAGGGGACAAAAAGGCCGCCTGCTTTTCCAGCCCCAGGCGGCTCTCTCCAGCACCTGCATCTGCTGCCTGGAGCTCTGGCGCGTGCTCTGCCCGCGGGGGCCGCCAGGGGCGCTGTGGCGCGTGCTCTGCCCGCGGGGGCCGCCAGGGGCGCTGTGGAGCCGCCAGGGGCGCTGTGGCGCGTGCGCGGCGGCGGGACGTAGGGCGCCGCCCCGTCCCAGCATGCTGTGCGGGTAAACAGACATGGCGGGCGAGGGGGACCCGCAGGACGCTGCGCACGACATGGGCAACCACCTGCCGCTGCTGCCTGGTAACCGCCGGGGCGGTGCGGGGCTGCGGGCGCGTGTCCGGAGCCCGCGGGCTGGCGCGGGGGTCGCCTGGGGCGGGGCTCGGGGCCGGGGTCCGGGGATGGGCGAGGCCGGGCGGGGCGCGGGGGCCGGGCCGCGGCCGTCACCACCTGGGCGCCCTCTCTCCGGGGTGACAGCCCGCGTGCCCCGAGCGCGCACGTCTCCGCCGGGCCCCGGCCGCACTGTCACTGCCCGCGGTGACCGGGCGGCTTCGTGCAGGGACGGCCCGGCCCGCGCTTTGTGCAAACCCGCTGCGTGCGGGGCCGACTGCCCTCTGGGCGCCCAGTCCCTCGGAGACGCCCGCGCGGACCCCGCGGTGCTGGGCGGGGGGGGGGGGGGGAGGCGGCGCTCGGCCTGGCCCTCTTGGGAGTGACGGTGACCAGGGCCACCTGGGGCGCGGGAGGGGGCGCGCGGCGTCTGGAGGCTCTGGAGGCGCGGGCCCAGGGCGGGGCGGGGCCAGCTCAGGCCTGCCGGTGGGTCGGGAGGGGGAGACGGAGGGAGAGGTGGCTGGGTGCCTGCTTCGCATGCCGCTGGGTTGGGGGCGTAATTCCGTCGCCCAAGGAAAGCTGTGGTTGGAGGGTAATTTGTGCCCCGGAGCCGCCAGCAGCCCGGTCGGCACCTGCCCCGCCCGGAGGGCCCGGGAGGATGGCTCCTGCGTGACCCGCCTCGGACTTCACTCCGCTGTTTCCCGGCAGTTAGGGTTTCTCCAAAAGTCAGAGGGAGAGGCCCAGGGAGCTTGTAGCTGCGATCATAGTGCTTTTCTGAATCTTCTGGGATTTTTAAAAATTTATCTTTATTGTTGAACGTGTAACAGATGTCCCCTTTGCATATGGGCATTATTTGTAAGGAAACATTGGGTTGTCCATAACCCCATGCACTATGAGCTGTTTCAAAGAATAATCCTCTTTAAGTGCCAAGGAAATAGTTAACTAAGCTGCAAAGAATCTATCCTGGCCAAGGAAACACTGGCTGATAAACCGCCCCATAGGGGAAGTGGGGTTCAGCCTTATTTATGAGAAAGGCTACCCCAGGGTGTCCCAGAAAAATTCTTACACACTTGGAATAATGATTAATTCCATGGTTCTTCCTTTTCAGATTTAACCCATTGGAATTAATCATTATTCCAAGTGTCTATACATTTTTTTTGGGGGGGGGGACACCCTGTATATGTAAGGAAATCATTTGGAGACTGGAAGTCAGAATGGGTAAAATGTAAATTTTAAAACCATGGAGTCTAGCCGCTGAGCTAGTAGCTGACCTGCTCACCTTTCTCTGGTGCAGCTTGTGGGCCTCTCCGCAGGCCAAGTGGAAGCCGTGCTGTCAGGATTGTAAATACAAGGAATTAGATTCAGAGCATCAGACGAGGGGCACAGCCCCCCCCCCCCCCCAGTGGAGCAGCCCTGGTAGCGGTGGAGTCGCCCGTGGTTGGCAGCTGGCATGAGGAGGACAGCCCCCCCCCCCAGTGGAGCAGCCCTGGTAGCGGTGGAGTCGCCCGTGGTTGGCAGCTGGCATGAGGAGGACAGCCCCCCCCCCCCCAGTGGAGCAGCCCTGGTAGCGGTGGAGTCGCCCGTGGTTGGCAGCTGGCATGAGGAGGACAGCCCCCCCCCCCCCAGTGGAGCAGCCCTGGTAGCGGTGGAGTCACCCGTGGTTGGCAGCTGGCATGAGGAGGACAGGCCGCGTTTGAGAGATGAGCACCTCTTCAGTGCAGCTTTTTCTAGCTTCCATGCCTCTTGTTAGTAACGTCAGGGTTTAAAGTAGGTCAGCTTCGCTTTCATAACTCACAAGTTCTGTGTGGAGAACGCTTTCTGAGACATTCCTTTTAAAATGTTTTATGTTGCACGCAAGCTTTAAAATTTCAAAGCAAAATCGGTATGAAGATGCTTGCAGACATTTCATTCTCCGATAGCGAGTGATAGCCAGGGAGATGAGTCACTGCTAGGAAAGTCCTTCCGCCTGGGAATGTGCGGTCATTAGGTCATTAGTGCGTCTCCCTCCTTCCTGTTTCCTGTAGGATCATTAAAGAGAAAGTTTGAAAGAACCTTACAGATTCTTACTCATTCCTGTCACTCTTCAGATGAGGAAACTCACGTTAATCATTCCAGCTGGAATGAGCTGTCTTGCGTGTCTCTCACACAGAAGGATTTCAGCAGTGTGTGCAGATGCCCCTTTAGGGAGGGGACCCCGTACCCCTGCAGTGGGGGCTGGGCCAAGTGTGTTCCTTCCAACAGGGAGGTCACCGTGGAGAAGCCCCACAGACACGACCTCGGCTGGGTGGTCGGTCGGCATCTGCCGTGTTGACGAGTCACATTGGTAGCCTTTCACCTCGGGAGTCTTCCTCCCGGAACTCATAACCTCAGTCTAATCATGAGGACGCATCAAACAACATCAAACAGAATGCCCGAGAGAACTCCAGCTGGAGAGGGAGGAGCCGGCGAGGCCAGGGAGACGGTGACTGTGACGTGGCCTCCTGGGTGGGACCTGGAGCAGTGAGCGGACGTTAGCACAAACCAAGGAAACCCAGATACAGGGGACATGAGCCAGCCGACTCCTCGGGGGGACACGTTAGCTCTGGAAATGGATGTGAGGAGTACAGGAACCCAACTTTTCTGTAAACCTTAAACTTTTCTAAAACAGAACTTTGGCCAAAAGCAGTAGTAAGAGGCAGAGCCAGGGCCAGACCCTGGCCCTGCGGCCTCCTCACCATCTGCAGGGATCGCCAGGCGCGAGTGGGACCAGAGCCCTGTCCTCCCGGGCTCAGACCCCGGAAGGACTGTGCCTGCGGGAGGGAGCGCGGCTCCGACATTGTCACCCATCGGCTTGTGCTCATGCATCTGGTTTCTTCTCACGATGTTTTTTTACAGCAGAGAACGAGGAGGAAGATGAACTTGAAATGGAAGTGGAAGACCAGGATAGCAAAGAAGCCAAAAAACCAAGTGTCATAAACTTTGACACCAGTCTGCCAACATCGCACACGGTACGTAGCTCAGCGGCAGGTCTAACGGACGCGTCCGGCGACCTGCAGGTGCAAGGTCTCAGCGGAGGGACCGGCGGAGCCTGGCTAGCGCTGCTCACAGCAGAGCCGGGTCCCTGGGACTTGCCAGCAGTTTCACCCCTCGTCCTGCTGTCACCCCTTGAGGAGTGCTCCCCTTCGTTGTGTGTTTCTGCTGGTCGTGGAGGCACTAATTTAGTTACCCCCTGACCTCTCACCCTGTCGTGTGTGATGTTTGGGCAGAGAGCTGTTCTTACCTCAGTCAAAATGAAGTCTTTAGAACTAGAAAAACGGCCTTGGAATTCTAAGAGCCAGAACTAGACCCTCGGGGGGATGCTGATGCCCAAGCTCACTATTATTTGAGAAATGTTAGTGCCCTCTGTGTGTGTTTCCCCGGGTTTGGTTTGAGGCTGTTGCGTGCGCGTGCTGACCCGTGTGACGGCCGTGTCTGCCCGCAGTACCTGGGGGCCGACATGGAGGAGTTCCACGGCCGGACCCTGCACGACGACGACAGCTGCCAGGTGATCCCGGTGCTGCCGCAGGTGGCGATGATCCTCATCCCGGGGCAGACGCTGCCCCTGCAGCTCTTCAGCCCGCAGGAGGTCAGCATGGTGCGCAACCTGATCCAGAAGGACCGGACCTTCGCCGTGCTCGCGCACAGGTGAGCCTCCACGGCTCTAGAGCCTTGCCTGTGAGGCCAGCCTGCGTGGGAGAGAAAGGGCCTTTGCATTCAATGTCAAGGGTGGCTTGTGCAAAAGGACGGCCGCTCTCCATTCCCAAGGTGTCCGTTACGGGCCGGGTTAGCTGCAGCTGGATTCCGGTGTCCTGTGGCAGCTGCAGGAAGCGGGCGGTGGGGCGGGAAGGAGCCGTAGTCCCACCCTGGCGCGGTGTGCTGGCAAACACGCAGCAGGACTGAGGGCTGCGGGGCAGAGCGTTTGCTAGGGGCCGAGGGGGTCACCGTGAGCCCTGGTCGCTCTCCGGGACGGGAAGCCTGTTCTTTTCCTACGTGTGCTCCCGCTTACGTGGCGAGGCTGCCTCCTGTAGCCGCATCCCCGGTAGCATTCAAGTGGCTTTGCAGTGAGGGTCGATTCCTGTAAGTTGCTTTCCCGGGTGCATTGCTCTCGTCAGCTTTGCGTATTTAAAAATTAAATGTTCCAACGGTTTCCTTCTGAAATCTGCCTGGAAGCAACGCACAGGAGAGGGAGGCGCAGTTCGGAACCACCGCGGAGATCTACGCCTACCGGGAAGAGCAGGATTTTGGAATCGAGGTGGTGAAAGTGAAAGCGGTCGGGAGACAGAGGTTCAAGGTCCTGGAGCTGCGAACACAGTCGGATGGGTAAGAGCCGCCGCCCCTCAGAGCTAAGCAGACATCTCCAAATGATGTGTGGTGTGCTTCTCATATTTCTTTACTCCCCTCACCTTCCAACTCCCTAACCTTTGACTAGTTCTCTTTCCCTGGAAGCTGTGGCCAGTGGTTCCCAAGTTTGCTGTGCATCGGCCACCCAGGATGTTTGTAAAACTGCAGCAGCCCGAGCGCCTGCCTCATGCCCATCCTGGGAGCCCCTCCCCCAGGGTCCCCGGACGGAGCTCCCTGGAGGTCAGGGCAGTAGGGAGACCCACAGGGCAGTGCCATTGGGCATGGCTCTGGGCAGAGAAAGGGTGGAGCTCAGAGGCTCACAGGCCTTCTGACGTTGAGGAATTGTGGGTATTCTGTTTCACCAGTTACTTGGCTCAGCCCTTACAAGGAATCTAAACTCGTTTAAAAATCCAGTCCACCTTAATTTATCCTTTTAACACACACACGCACACACACACACACACACACACGCACACACAAACACACAAACGTTTGTCCTGATCGCTGCAGGCATACCTTGTGGGCTTGGCCCGGACTCTGGCACAGGGGACTCCCTGTGGAGAAGGATGCAGGTTCTGGGTTCTGCCCAGGACATTCAGAGTGGACACTCACACTGTCACAGGACGTCTGTCTGTCTCCCTCGGGGGATGAGCTGCTCGAGGACAATGGCTGAGACTTTTGCGTCCACACTTAGGCCCAGACCTTTCACCCGAGTGCGTGGAAGTGTGTCCTGAGGGCCCTGCCCTGAGCCCCTGAGCAAGCTGCTTGTCACGTGGATTGCACTAACACTCCATTCTCACAGTGCTTCCTGGCCTCATGTGCATAAAATATTTATTATTAGTGAGCACTGTTCCAGAAACTAATGGAAACTGATTGGGGGAGTGCATTTCTGAGCCTGTCTTAGTATCAGTGACTTTTGATTGTGGAAAAACCGTTTGAACACAAGAGGGCAGCAGACCATTAACTGACGCAGGTCAAGGCACAGCCACTTGAGGAGCACACAGTGGCTGGGCCAGCTGTGAGGGCATGGTCTCCCGGGTGGTGTCAGGCCCCCGCGGAGACGCTTGCGGGGCGAGGCTGTCTGCGTGGGTGAGTGGCTGACACGGGACCCGGCAGACCCTGAGCCTGGTACCCAGGGTTCTGAACTCCACGCAGCGCTCAGTGTGCTGCTTGACCTGTCGGCCTGCCGGCGCCTCGCCCCGCACCAGCACGGGGTGCACTGGCGCCTCCTCCCGGCAGAGCCTGCAGGCCCCCAAGCAGACGGCTGGGCACAGCCCTCCTGTGGGCGTCCTTCCCCGCAAGGGCCCGCAGCAGGGCCGTCTCAAGTAGCTTCTGGAAATGGGGCTTTGCTGTCGTGAGAGTTGAAGTAATGTTTAAGTAAAAAACATCATGTGTATTTTGATTCTTTGCACGTTCAAGTTAAACGTTTGATGAGAAAAGAAATGCACACGGAAGTTAGGACTGCAAGTACTGCTCTGGTCTTTTCAACTCCTCCCGGGCACGGGGTCTTGTTTTCCATTCCTTTTTCTCCCCCTCCTCAGGGTGGGTGATTGGAGGGAAAGGGGAGATGGGACGGCGGGTGTCTAATAAATTAATTTACAAGCGTCAGGATACGCACCAGTAGTTGGTTTCGTGTTGATTTTTTAACTTGGCTTCATTTATAGACTGCATACTTACCTGAAATGTAACAATCTTCCTTTCCATTCCACCCTGAGATTGGAAATCCGTTCCTTAGGTTATCTTTGGTTTGACTTTGGTATGATTTATGAGATATAGTATGTTTGAAAAACTTCTGTATCTTAACATCAGCATTTGATGAATGTTTTTTAAAAAAGAAAATTTTGAAAACCTTAGCATTGAAAATTAGCTTCGTGTTTGGTTTGAGTGAGTTGACCTTAAAAGTGACCCCGTGCCTGGTCCTCGCTCCCAGAATCCAGCAGGCGAAGGTGCAGATCCTGCCCGAGTGCGTGCTGCCCTCCACCATGGCCGCCGTGCAGCTGGAGTCCCTCAACAAGTGCCGGATGGTGCCGGCCACGCCCGCCTCCCGGGAGGACCGGCGCTCACACACGTGGTGGCAGAAGTACCAGAAGGTGAGGGCTGGTGTCCGCGCGTCTGCAGGAGACACAGGCGCGTGTCCTTTGGCTAAACCCTTCTTTCTCTGAGAAAACAGCGGATGAAGCCTGTTTCTACTCATTCGCGAGATGCCTCTGTTCTGAGTAGAAATAGTATTTATGCTTTCTGCCTGCAGGAAAGATCGCTAGATTCTAAATCAGAGTAAATTGGCTTTTGAGATGTACCTCTTAAAACCTGGGAAGTTTGCATTGTAACCTGATAAACCCTGCGTTGACCGTCCCTTACTCTGTGTCCAAGAGCGTAGTGAAGGTTTAATTTTGGTGTAAATGCGTAGGATTGTTCATGCAGCGCCTCTGGCAGGGTCAGTGTGCACCACCCTCCTGTTCTTGGGGGTGAATGCACCCCGTTTCAGGACTCCCTTGCAGCTGGCGGGGGAGTGGGGGAGGCATTGGCTCGTGACTGGTTCCTGGGGACGCACTGACCTTGGGAGTCCGTGTCTCAGTCCGGTGTCTAGAAGATTCCTGTGGGAAGTTATCACTGGGAGGCTCCCAGATTCCCGCAGCCGCGAATGAGGTTCTGAAGGGTGGGCAGTGCTGACGCTGCAGGTTTGCAGGCAGCGGGCAGCTGTGTGCCTCACGCCTGACTCGGCCCCTCACCCCCCTGGTTGGCTCTGGCAGACAGGGCGATGGCAGGGTCACCTGAAGTCGCTGTGGGGAGCACACCCCAATGGGACATGGGCTCCTGGATGGGTTTGGGGAGCCGAGACCCTGCTCTCAGTTCACAGGGCCGGGTCGGCATCGAGGGGGGCCTGACCCAGGCCTGGCCTTAATCCGCTCCCAGGCACGGGGTCTCTTTGTTGTGTGGGATCACTAGCAAGTGACTTCTTTCTGGTTTCAGAGAAAATTTCATTGTGCAAATCTGACCTCGTGGCCCCGCTGGCTGTATTCCTTGTATGACGCGGTAAGTGACTCACCTTCAGCTCCCTGCTTCTGGGTGAGCCACGGCACGCCCAGGGCCTTAGAAGAAAACATGGCTCGTACTCACTGTGTCACACGCTCAGGCTGGGCCGTTCCCTGCATTTGAGAACAGGCAGGCGTCCGACTCCTGAAGAGGCTGTGCCTGTTGTGTATAGGATTTTTGCTTTTCCTGGTTTCTTGGTTTTTTTAAAAAATATATTTTTATTGATGTCAGAGAGGAAGGGAGAGGGAGAGAGAGAAGCATCAGTGATGAGAGAGAATCAGTGATCGGCTGCCTCCTGCACGCCCCACACTGGGGATTGAGCCGCAACCCCGCCATGTGCTCTGACCGGGAATCGAACTGTGACCTCCTGGTTCGTAGGTCGATGCTCATCACTGAGCTACGGGCCGGGCCTTTCCTGGTTCCTTAGCCCTGGTAACCTCAGGACCAGATACAGATATGGTTTAGGGCAGTGATGGCGAACCTATGACACGTGTGCCAGAGGTGACACGCGAACTCATTTTTGGTTGATTTTTCTTTGCTAAATGGCATTTAAATATATGAAATAAATATCAAAAATATAAGTCTTTGTTTTACTGTGGTTGCAAATATCAAAAAATTTCTATATGTGACACGGCACCAGAGTTAAGTTAGGGTTTTTCAAAATGCTGACACGCCGAGCTCAAAAGGTTCACCATCACTGCTCTAGGGTTTATCAAGCCTTTGACATTTTGTTGGGTCACATGGTAGTTACACTTAGAAAATTAAAGAGTCCTTTAACAGTGTTTTGGACTTTTCTAAACAAGTATATTAACACGTATCTCCTGGTCCCTAGTTGGTGTGCTCTCGGTCACATCCACAGTGGTTTTGCTTACGTTTAACCACCCCCCACCCCCTGCTGATGCAAAACCCCCACCACAGGCTGTCAGAACAGGTAGAGGAATCTGGGTTTGTAGACACAGACTGTGTGCAAAGCGTGGTTTCTGTCCCTTTCTCTGAGATTTGGGGCAGATCACTGGAGTGTGTGACATGGGCAGTATGGCTGCTGCGCTTGGACCCAATCCACACTCCACACGGTCACTGGTCCTGGGAGTCACGGTGCCCCCAAGTCCCACCTGGGGCTCCACAGTAGGTGCTGAGCTCTTAGCACCTGCACAGCCACGGAGGAGACCAGTTCACAACCAGCACCCAACACAGGGGCTTTGTGCGCACACTGTGACGGGGCGGTGAGCGCTCGCTCCTGCGGTGGAAGAGCCTGCAGCTCACGGCCTCAATCCCGGGTGGAGGCAGGAAAGGCTTCCTGGGCAGGAGAGGAGGCTGGTGCCCCCGGAGCCCAGGGTGGCAGCTGCCAGGCCCAGCTGGGGCTTGGGTCATCCCCCAGGAGAAACAGACGCTGAGCTGGAACGCAGGTTTCACTAGCGAGGAGTGTGTGCGTGTTCTCGGAGCCGAGAAGAGGACAGTGATTGTAGATGCCTGAGCCTCATTAGGGCTCCTGTGTTTACAGGAAACGTTAATGGACAGAATCAAGCAGCAGCTGCGGGAATGGGACGAAAACCTGAAAGATGACTCTCTCCCTTCAAATCCAATAGGTAGGACATGTTTATTGAACGGAACCTCACACATTCGGCTTCTTAACTAGTGTTTCTATCAGCTTCGAGAAGGACATACATTTCTTTTGCTTTGAGTCTTTAAAAAAAAGTGCGTTTAGGAAGTGGGATGACAGGTGAAGTGCTGGGAACCCCGTTTCCCACGGGCTCTCCCGAGCAGCCCAGGCTGCGCCTGCTCCGTTCCCTCCCCTGGAGGCGAGCTGGCTGATGGGACCCTGCTCGGACCTGCACAGGGTGCCCTGTGCTCTGACAGGCGCTGTGTAGCCGTTTTCTGGTCTCTTAGCAAATAAACTCCTAACGTGTCAGACTTTGTGTCTAATCTAAAGAAGGCACTTAGAGGAGCGAGGCAGGAAGCTGCCCCGTGCACCTCCCCGAGAGGACACGCGGGGCAGCCGGTCTGCTTTAGCGGCTGCAGGTGTGAAGTGTCCTCTGGGAACCCTAGAGGCTTTCAGACACCGCTTCCCAAGTTTAACCCGGGAAAACCCGCCACGCCTCCAAGATTTTTCTTACAGAGTAGCTGCTTGTCTCCCCATCGACGACGTGCTGAGGATCCAGCTGCTGAAGATCGGCAGTGCTGTCCAGCGGCTGCGCTGCGAACTGGACATCATGAACAAGGTGGGCAAGCCCCCCAGCACGAGGCAGCCGGGAGGCGTGGCTCTGGGGTCCCACCTGGCTCTGCAGGCGGCACAGGCCTGCAGTGAGGACTGGAGGGGACAGTACAGCCTGATATTTCCCTGGGGTCGTGGGAGCTCCAGCCGTTGGCCTTCCTGGGCCATGGGCCCGTGTGTCCGCTCGGTGTGGTGCCAGCCTCTCAGCCAGCAGGAGGGGTTAGGATGCACTCGGGCTCCTTAGGGGGTGTCTGTGACCTGTCATCGCGTCATCATGTGAGTGCGCTTTCCCACTAATTTCCTCTATTTTCCAGTGTACGTCTCTGTGCTGTAAACAATGTCAGGAAACAAAAATAACAACCAAAAATGAAATATTCAGGTGAGATATTTATTACATTTTTAGTAAACTTCTAACTACATTTTCCCAGCTGTCTTAACACACTTATTGTCAAAACTATTTCCACTGCCCGTACACTTCACCTCTAGTTCCCCAGCAAGTGAACCATGAGGGCCGGCGGCTCCCTCAGTCCCTGCTGGGATCTGTGTTCTAGGGCAGCAGTTCCCAGCATGGGGCACACGCCTCGGGGGCAGTTTGATTTTTTTTAAATAGGCAATTTGAGAATGAGTTATTAACTGAATTTTTTTGCATCTCTTACGGTTCTAGGGCAGTGGCCGGCAAACTGTGGCTCGCGAGCCACATGCGGCTCTTTGGCCCCTTGAGTGTGGCTCTTCCACAAAATACCGACTTCTGTGCAGGGGCCATTAAGTTTCAATCACACTGTATGTGCGCACCCGCACGTGGTATTTTGTGGAAGAGCCACACTCAAGGGGCCGCAGTGTGCCAACCACTGGTCTAGGATATAGGAAGGACCTACCATGCCTCAGGCGTCACAGTCCGTACTGTTAAACATCGTTTTGCCACATTTGGCCCCGATCAAGCAGGGATACTCTGACCAGGCCGGTGCTGAGGGAGTGTTTGAACCATTTATGCCGTTTTCCTAACTGCTGTCTGCAGTGCTGGGCCGGCCGGGGAGACGCCCTGGCTGCACTGACTCCCACGCCGGGAGCAGAGCTGTGCCCTCACAGCGTTGTCTGCAGCAGGGCTGAGGCTAGCGCTGGTCCTCTGGCCAGCACGGAGAAGCGTAGGCTGGATAACCTGGGCGGGCTGCCAGTTCCTGTCACTCTTAAGGCTCTGCTTTCATGTAAAGCTCACAGGTCAGAAATCGTAGCTCTTGTAGCCTCGCTTCTTGGTCAGCCCGTAAGACGTCTGTCGGAATGAGGCTTCCCCCTCCCCATGTTGTGCTGACTGACCCTGTGCTGTCTGTTGCAGCTTGTCCCTGTGTGGGCCCATGGCGGCCTATGTGAACCCCCACGGGTACGTGCACGAGACGCTGACTGTGTACAAGGCCTCCAACCTGAACCTGATAGGCCGGCCGTCCACGCAGCACAGCTGGTTTCCTGGGTAATGTCCTGGGGACTTTTCCTTTTGGCTTTGCTGTAACTGGGCACAGAGATTTCTAAGTAGCATTGCTGCAGTTATAGCCCGAAGTAGACCATGGAATGAATGGTTCTCTCTCCACGCCCTTCACGCCGGGAGGGGCTGGCGCCTGGCCAGGGCTGTCCTTGCATCAGCTCCCTGATGTGGGGTGAGGAGGAGGTGGGTGGCCCTGCGGGTGCCCTCAGGTTAACTGCACTGCCCGTCCCTGCCACCCGGCAGCCTCCACCTGGGAGCCCGGGCGGGTCCCTCAGCCACATCCTCTTCAAGGGCCCGAGTGTCTCTTCTGCCATATCTGGGTCAGCCTTTCTTTTTTGGACAAAATGAGCTGAGCAGGAATTAGTGGTTTTATTGTTATAATGGAGCTAGAACCATGGCAGTCGGCTTAACACTCTTTTCAGCCCAAGGACTAAAACTAGAATTAACGTGTTAACCTAAATTCTAAGCTTGGGAAAGCTCGGGTGAAAGGGCTGCGATTCCATGGTTTGGCGTGTCTTCCTGAAGAGCAGAAACACCATGGCTTGTCTTCTTTTTATATGTTACTGATTTCAGAGAGGAAGGGAGGAGAAAGAGAAACACCAATGACGAGAGACTGTCATTGACCGGATGCCTCCTGCACGCCCCACACTGGGGATGGAGCCCACAACCCGGGCCTGTGCCCTGACTGGGAATTGACCTGTGACCTCCTGGTTCATAGGTCAGTGCTCAACCACTGAGCCACGCCGGCTGGGCCTTGGCTAGTCTTTGATGGAGCCTTCCTATTTCAGGAGGTTCAGTTTCATGAGAACTGCCCACCTGAGAGCACTCTCTCTGGGGCAGCTGCCGCGAGGTGGTCACCTGTGTGGTCACACAGGAGCTGGACCACGTGCCCCGCAGGAACTCTGGGTGTGAGGGGCGTGCAGACCAGAGCTCTGTGTTCTCCCTGATGCTGAGAATAGGGCCCTAGGGCGTCTCTCCCTAAGCTGGAGGCACAGAGATGGCCACTCGCTGACCTTCCCTTCGCCCTTCCCGCTGCAGGTTTGCCTGGACGGTCGCCCAGTGCAGGGTCTGTGCCAGCCACATCGGATGGAAATTCACAGCCACCAAAAAGGACATGTTACCTCAGAAATTTTGGGGTTTGACTCGCTCTGCTCTGCTGCCCACAATCCCGGACACCGAGGACGAGCTGAGCCCTGAGAAAGTCGTGCTCTGCTTGTAAACATGGTAGGGCCCCAGGCACTTCACAAGCTGTGGCCCAGGCAGTCCCCCGTGGGAACGCCCGCTACTGGCTCCCCAGCACAGCGGCCCGGGAGGGGCAGCCTCAGCCACAGGGCTTCGGAGGTTTAGCCTCAACTGCCCTGTGGGCGAGGGAGAGCCACCAGGACACTTGGTTTCCAGGGACGCCCACCTCCACAGGGTGTGCCAGCGCCCTGTGCAACCTGGGGTCAGGCAGCTCGTCACGGATAGACACCGTCCCGCCCAGAGCACGTGACACTGCTGGAGGGCGGCCCTGTGAGGCCACATGCAGGGCGGCGTGGGGTCCGTGCTCCTGAGGGCCACGCTCAGGCACCTGGTCCCAGCTGAGGGGCGAGGCAGTGGTGGGGCTTCAGAGCCCTTTACAGGCCTGTGTTCCTCTCAACTTCTCGTGTCTCTGATAATATTTGTAAATATTAGAGTTGAAAGAGGCAGCTTGAGCCCCAAAATAGTTTTCATTTTCTCGCGTGTTTGTTAGTAAAAACCCAGTATTGTGTGCATTTGCTCAGTGTCTGAACCGTGACACCGCTGGTTCTGCTCCCAGTGCAATCGGGACCTCGACCACAGACCATGGGAGCAGATGCTCAAGTGCGTCCCCTCCGGGAGGCCAGACGCTGTCTTCTTAGGCTGTTTTGTTCAGGGTCAATTGAAAAAACCTCTAAGTAAATTTTAAGAGCAAAACTAAAACATGTTCTCTGTTTAAGTGATGTGAAGCGCCTACGCGAGCAGATGGCGTAGGTGTAAGAAGTAACGGAGACGACGTTCTCGCTACGCTGTTCGCCACTACCTCTGCTTGTACACGGGGGCTCACTGGGTGTCTCCCATCGGTGTGAGCTGTGGTGGTCTTGCTAGTCCTTTGCAGCTTCACCTAATTCACTGGGGAAATTCAACTGAGGGTAAAATGTGAGGCCAAAACCGACTTGTCTTTTACCAAACGTGCACCGTGCGGACTGCCTCGCCCACAGACACCAGCGACCACCCTGCACGTGCCACCTCGTTCCAAACTCCACACTGTTGTCCCCACCCTTTCGTGTGGCCCCGATGACCGCCAGGACCGGTGTCTGCCCGTCGCTCTGCACACCGTGCTGAGGCTAAACCAGTGAGGGTGGGACATGGCTCTGACATCGGCCCCTGAAGGTGTCATCTCAGAATGTTCCATATTGCTCACTGAGACTTGCAAATAAAACTCTAATTAAAGTAAACACGTGCATGTCCTACTTTAAAGTGTGTGATACGTGAGGAACCCAGACGTGAAACCGCTAAGCCTGCACACCTTCCCCTGGGATGCAGGGACACCGTGCGGTGGGTCCTGAGTGTGTCAGCGAGTGCTTCCCAACACCTGCACCCACAGACCTGGTCTGGGCTCCCTCCCACAGGAGCCCTGTTTCACCAAAGGTTTCCACACCTCCTCTTAGCCGGGCTTTTACAGAAACATGGCTGTTGCCAGTCCAGAGATGCTCTGAGTGGCTACACAGAAAGGAAAACCAGTTATAAAATGTCAAGGGTACAGCTAAAGCCTACACAGGTTAAGATGGGCAAGGCCACTAGCCTTCTCTCAGTGGGAACTGTGCCAGGAGAGCCCCAGTTCAGGGCTGTGAGACAGCAGCGGACACTCCTGTGACGCGGGGACCGTGGGAGGCCATGTGCAGAGTGGCACGTGCCGTGCTCCCGAGGGGAGGCAGCCTGCACCTCGTGTCTGAAGTACGCGACTCGCAGAGTGTAAAAGGCTTTATTCTCTGAAGACCCTCAGCCGCCTTCAGCTGCTCCTCGAGTCTCTCAAGCCTCCCCAGGGCAGCGGCGCGAGCGGCTTACCGGGACGTCCTGCTGGGGGCGGCTCCCACGGCCTCAGCTCTTCTTTATGTGACTCAGCAGCTCGTCCTTCTCCATCTGGTAACCACTCTTCTTCCACTGGTCCCGCAGCTGCTGCAGCAGCGCCCCGATTTCCTTCCCGGAGGAGATGCCCGCCTTCCTGATGTCATGGCCGCTGACGGGGAAGGAGGGCACGGACCACTGCTGCAGGTCCCGCAGGAGGTCGGGCTGGCCCTGGTACTTCAGCAGCTCCCAGACGCGGGCGGCGGCGTCGGGCTCCCTGGACTGAGGGCCAACATCACACAGTACCACACACATTAGAAGGCATGCTAACGGCCCCAGCCTAGAGTTCCATACATGCTCAGTGGGAAACTCAGTTAAAATACATGACGTCCACAGAACATGCTGTGGGTCTTCGTGTTAATAAGTTAGCTTTGCTCAGCCATTGTGGCTCAGTGGTTGAGTGTCGACCTATGAACCGGGAGGTCAGGGTTCGATTGCTGGTCAGGGCACAGGCCCGGGTTGTGCACTTGATCCCCAGTGTGGGGCGTGCAGGAGGCAGCCAATCAATGATTCTCATCACTGATGCTTCTATCGCTCCCTCTCCCTTCCACTTGAAAATCAATAAAAATATATTAAAAAAAACAAAAAGTTAGCTTTACTGTTAGGACAGACTGCACTGACCGCGACTGGCACGTACTTACGTCTGTAATGAAGTCCTGGTAGGGCCTCAGTGGTCCGGAGCTAGCCGTCGCCTTAGTCAGGTCGTTCCTGTATTTAACCAGAAACAAGCCAAGGTTTTTCTCTTCTTTGGAAATCTTCAGCCTCAAATCCAACTTTGTGACATCGTCCTGCACTTTGAATAACGAGGCCAAGAGCGTCATTGGCTTTGGTGAAAGTCCTTCAACATTTTTACTGACTTTGTCAAACTCTTCCAAACTCGCATTAGCAGGTAAACCTGTCGGGACAGGAGCACTTTTCACTCGTCTGTACGGTGGTTACATTTAGTGAACGACACCCTCACGCTACACCAGCCACTGCTTTGTAGGCAGAAACGCCCGTGGCCAGGGCTCAGTGTTGGTCCAATCTGGTGCCCTCCACCCGCAGGGACTAGTGATGGCTGCTGGCCTCACCCCCGCGCCCTGCACACCGAGGGGAGCTGTGAAGCGTCTGTGTCCATTAACTGGCTGAGCTGGGGGCAGAGATGGTGATCAGGCCCGAGGGACACAACCCAATGCAAACTCCTGGCCACTCGCTGACGTGCAACCGTAGGACGCCCACTCCTTCAGCCCTGATGGGGCTCGGCTGGTTGGAGCATCACCCGTGCACCAAAAGGACACGAGTTCAATTCCTCCTTGAGCATGTATGGGAGACAACAGACCAATGTTTCTCTCTCTCAAAAAACCTTAGAAACAGGTGACGATTTAATAAAAGAGCATCCATCTGCTCCAACAACTGTCTGTATTCGAACTGTCCAAGTTTCCCCACACAAGGTGCACAGATAACCCGTTCTTTCTGAATGTAAATTATAAGTTACTAAGAAGTTGCTCTGCCTGCCTCTCTGAGTGCCTTGCATGTGTTAACTCACCAAACCAGCCTCATTAGAAAGAGGCTGTTACTTTCATCCCCAGGTTTAGATTCAGAAACTAACAGTCGAGGAACTAACCCGCGTCACAGAGCCGACAAGTGGCAAAGGCTCATTCAAACCCCGGTCTGGCCGCAGAGGCCACTGTCCCACTGGCCTACGCTGTGTCTGAGTTGTCCCCCACCCGTGACAAAACTCTCCTACCTCATCCTCAAAGTTTATTTTAAAATATCCCACTGCTCCTTTGAGGATTCTTCACCTGAACTAAACACACGCCCTTACAGAATGCTGAGCCAGCGTCCACCTCCCTCGGTGCAGACACGTGCGGCCGGCCTCACCTATGTAGGGAGCCACGTCGAGGTCGTAGATGAGGTGAACCAGATGACTGACGTGATTTCCAACCAGAATCTTCTTCAGTTCCACCCAAATCCTCTCTCCTGATATTCCGCCCAGGCCTCTGGCATTTTCTGCAATTGCTTCCAAAGTCTCAGGGTCGTGGTCACCAGGTTTGTCTACAATCCTCCCATAAAACCTACAAAACAGAATTCTCAGTGTATCCCACTGTCGGCACACCAACCAGGAAGCTGTTTCCAACCTCCCGGCACCTTCCCCACCTAGTGAACCACAAACACACAACCACCTATGGTCTGTTCTCTACCTTCTCTTTTTTCTACATGAGAAACCCAAAAGCCAATAAAATACGAGTAACTTCTTAAAGCTGGCAAGAACCAGGCCGCCCGCCTCACTCACTTCTGTCACCGAGGGAGTTGGGAGGGGCATCCAGCGCAGTCCCTGAGCTGGGACGGGGGAGGAGTGAAAAGGGCGTCCTTGTCCAGGCGCACAAACAAGGCCGAATGCGACCCGAGCACCCCAGCCCGAACGCTGGCCTGTCACATCGGGAATGAATGACGTTTCCAATGTGACGTGCCTGTCCCTGGCGCTGGAGTGTTTCACAGCATCTCAGAACTGACCTCAAACCACACCCGTTCATCCATTCACCCTTGGCTACGTCTCCCCTGGTGACTCACTTGGGATGTCACCGCTTCGTGCACTGACTACTGCACATGTCATGGTCAGAACTGTATTCTGGTAATAACTATCGATTTTAAAAATTCTTACCTGAAATATCTTAAAATTCTAAGGTAATCTTCTTGTATCCTCTTTTTAGCATGCCCAACAAATCGCACTTTCTTATTTTTTAAGTCTTCATAACCATTGAAGTAGTCATATAAAGTACCATCAAAGCCTGTTCGTCGGGAAAGGGGAGAAAGTGACAAATGAGAACCGGGAAGCAATGTGGCAGATCCACAAACGGAGAACCACTCAGCCGTGAAGAGGGATCAAACCTGCCACCTGGGATGTGGGCGGCCCGGCGGGCACTAGGCTAAGGGAGTAAGTCAGACAGAAGCCCATGGCAGTGCCCTTGCTTCACAGCTGGCGGGCGGCAGTCGAATGCAGCCACTGTGCCCCGTCTCTGAGGCAGCCGTGCGGGCGTGGGCTGCAGAGTGGGCCAGGAACCAGGGCTCCCAAGGCGGGCACACCAAGGACCGAGGTGAACACGCATCCCCACGTTACCCAGGAACATGGAGTTGACAGTGAGGTCTCGGCGCTCGGCGTCCTGCTGCCAGTCCGTCGTGAACTCCACCTCCGCGTGTCTTCCGTCCGTGACCACGTCAATCCGCAGGGTGGTGATCTCAAAATTTTCGTTCTGCAGCTGTAATTACATGGTTTTCAGAAATGAGGCTTCAGGTTCACCGACGGGTTGGAAACCAGGGCGAGTCCTGACAGGAGGCAGTTCTTCCTTCTCAGTCGGCTGGCGCACAGGCACCCCGACACAGAAAGGCACCCGGGACAGCACAGACGGAGCCACAGGCTATTTTCCTAAAAGATGAGTCTGATACAAAAACGGGCACTGGGACCAGGGATGTGACAGGGGGAGAAGCCCTTACAACAGTGGATCCCGCTGCTTCTCTTTCAAGCCAGGCTGCTCTCTGAAACCTTCCTGACGGACCCCGTGTGCAGAGAGCTGTGTCAGTTACAGACTGTAACCACTGAGCGAAGGGCTGACAGAGGAGAAACGGGGAGCGCAGCGGGCAGCTGCTCACCCCTCACCCAGGAGGCTGCTGGGAGGCACCGTCTGCGGCGGTGAGAAGCCGAGTAGCTTCGTGACCGTGGCCTGCGCTGAGCCGTGAGAACTCAGCAGGGCCTGCGACAGACGTGCACGAGTGAGAGGAGAGACGGCTGCAGTGCAGTGAGGAAGGGGCAGACGGAGAGGCACCTGCCACGGAGCAGACATGGTGGGGGAGCAGCAGGGAGCACACGGGGCAGGGGAGCAGCGCAGGGTCTCACATGCACACGGGCGCCTGGAATCTCCGCACAGGAACTGGGAGCCAAGCGAGCACTCCACGGCTGTTCTGGAATTCCTGTCTCACCCACTCTTCCCTAGGGACCAGCTGGTCTCACTCAGAATTCCAGAACGCAGGAGTCTGAGGCACAGGGAAGCGGCAAGAAAAGGGTTTGAGATGTGAAGGCTCTTTGAGACCTGCTGTAAACACAGGCTCCCAGGACGCCTCCCGCAGCAGAGCAGTCAGCCCACTGGAAAGGCCGAGCAGGAGCAGACACATCTTAGACGGCAGACGGAGAGGATCATGGGAGTGATCACCACGATGAAAACAAGATGAAGTGAGAAAAGTGACCCGGACCTGCACCCCTTCCCCACCTTGGTTTTTAAAACGCCAGACAGCAGGGCTCTGCAGACTTCCCTCAAAGACACGCCCTACCCATAGCGACGTGGGTCCAGAGACATCAACCCTCCAGGTATTTTACAAACCCCAGACGACACCCAACGCCAGGGGAGGGCCCAGGACTCCCCATTTAAGTCAAAGGAAAGACAGAAACCGCTCAGAGGAAGGGAAGACACTGTCTACATGCTGCCCTAAGGGAAGTAAGACAGCAGGAAGCTTTCAAAAGAAATTCTCTAGAAAAGACCATCAGGAACTTGACAAGACGACAAAATTTGCAAAAAGAATAGAAAGACTGGGTGGTCCAGTTACGGCGACCCGCGGAAAGCAAAGGGAGAGGTATGAGAATATAACAGAGGAGACCAAAGGCAAAACTAGGTTCGTCCCCGTGGTCCATGCCCAGCGTCACAGGAGTTTCCGGGGAGACGGTGAACCAGGGTGAAGGGAGGAGGACGCGGGAGGCCCACCTGGGGCGCTGTATGGTCCATGAGAAACAAATGCGAGTGAAAACACCAGGGGGGGAAAGACCACAAAGGCTTCCGGGAGGAAGCACCCTTGGGCGCCGTGAAGGAGAGGTGCGCCGGCCGAGATTTCTCCGGAGGCTCCGGGAAGGGCCGCCCCAGTTCCGAGTGAGGACTCCCCGCTCTAAGTCCACAGCTAACACAACCATCAGACCAGAGTGAGGGCGCCAGCAAGTAGGAACGCCAGGCGTCCAGGACACAGGCCGTGGAAGAGGGAGAGGAGGTTCCCAGGGCTGGCGCAGGGGGGCTGGCGCAGGGGAGCTGGGGCAGCGGGCGGGCGGCCCGGACCGTCCAGGTGAGGGCCCGGAACAAGGACTGAAACTTGGTCGCTGGATTGCACTGAGAGGAAGGACCCTGGCAGTGTGACAGCCCAGGACAAATCGGGGCACACACACGGACAGCGATGTCCAAGAAAAACGCTGTTCACTGCAAGCACCATAAAGTCACGTGACACCAGAAATGTGGTCACAACACCCTGCGATGCGGCTGTGCACAGGCCACAGGGGGGCACGGGACGCTGACATAACCCAACACCAAGGACGATGCCCTGAGAAACCGCTGCGGCTGGTGTGGCACATCCCCCTCCCTCCCTAGTGGGACCTCAAGTCAACAGATCCCACCTGAAAACTGGGAAATCAACATGAAACACCAGGCACAGAAAGGTGTTCGGGAACCTGCAGGCAGCGGGTAAGTGCGGAAGGAGCCCTGGGAAGGAGCGTTGCGGAGACGGGAGGGGAGTGGAAGGGAGGGGGGAGGGGAGGGGGGAGGGGAGGGGAGCGGAGCGGGAAGGCTGTCTCCCAGGAGCCTGGGTGGTTTGCTGGTCGTCACTAGGAAATGTAAGCTGGGAAGTCAGGACCGGGCAGCGCGGTGGCTGCCGGCGCCCCTCACCCTGGCCGTGACGGTCCCGTGCTTCTCCCCCTTGTTGTTGATCATGCGGACACCGGCCGCCTGGAACAGCCCCTTCATCTGCTCGGGCGTGGCGGTGGTGGCGAAGTCCACGTCCTGCGGCTTCACGCCGGACAGCAGGTCCCGCACGGCGCCGCCTGCTATCCGCAGCTCGTGGTTTTCTTTGGCAAATAACTCTGATGAGAAAGATATTTTTATTTCAAGGTGCTTCCCTGAAGGACCCAGGGGTACGTGGTTTTCCAGCCTGTGAGATCCGGGGGGACCCCCCCCCAGCACCTCCTGTGGGCGTCGGAGGACAGGCCCACAGGAAGGGAGGACCTCAGTGAACGACCCTCCCAGAGCCACTCCACTAGGGACGCTCTCCTGATGGTCAGTTCCGTGAGGTGAGTCGAAGCTGCAGGGCGAGGCTATCTTTACGTCCCGATCACATGAGAGGTACCCGCTCCCGCTGCAGGCCCACGCCCGTCTCACTCAGCTCACACAAGCTTGGCGCACACGGGACGGAACTGTGGTGGCCGAGCTTTACAGAAAGAGGGGCTTCGTGGAGAGTATATTTTTAAAAAGGTTTCTTCCTTTGAGGCGGGGTATGTGGCAGAACTATGATCGATGAAAGCTACAGAAACCGTCACGGGAGCCCACCCCCACCAGACTAAGGCTTAGACCCTGCACAAGACCAGCGCGGCCCAAGTGGCTCATCTCACCCGGCATCACCCCTCGCCTCGTTACCAGCTACACGAGGCACCTGAGCCACAAGATTGGCAAGGGAAGCCCATAACGATCCCCTGAGAAGCCTCCACCCCCGTCCCTGAAAATCCTAATATTCCTGCCCCCCCCCATGCCCTACCCTGGGGTTAAATGAGCCTCCGTAAAGGAAGTCAGCCCGCTGGGCGGGGCTGCAGTCTGGAGGAGCCCCGATGATCCCGGCTTCACTCATAACCTATCCCACTTCTACACTCTGGCTCCACTCTGAATTCTTTCCTGCCCAAGCCAGGAACCCACAGCGGGTCATGCACCCGGGTCATGCACCCGGGTTGTTTAAAAAACAACCACCAGTTTTGTTTCTAAGCAACTTTTGGCAAAACCTGCAAAAATGGGCATGTTTAAGCGAGTGGCCGACCCTGTACCGTATGTAAGTACTTGGCACACGCCTTGTGCTGGCCATGTCTTGCCTCTTGTGATTTCGCGATCACTTGGAATTACCTTTCTTTCCCTGGCCAAAAACAAAAGCCGGCAATGCGGCCTGAACACGAACCCTCTGCTTCTCGGTGTACACAGGCTCCCCGCCCCCTGTGCACAGCCCCCGCCTCCCCTCTCCCCGCCCCCCGCCCCTGCACAGGCTTCCAGCAAAAGGCAGCAGCCCCTCACCCGTGAGGCTCCTCAGCCCCTCCGTGAACAGCGACTGGAACTCGGGAGACTGCACCTTCATTGTGAACAGATGCCGCTGCAGGAGGCGCAGTCCGGCCCGCCCACCGCTCAGCCGCCAGGGGTGCAGGCACCTCAGCATCTGCCACACAAATGCGCGCGCAAGGACGGAATTTGAAAGTGGCGGGGAACCGAGGGGCACCTGCCATTTTATTTACCGACCGAGAGACGGTCGTCTCCTGTGCGGGTGGGAAACTGAAGGCACCCGTGGGAGGCAGGTCCCAGGGTCTCCGGAGCGGGGACCAGGCTCCCAGCGGCCCTCCCGGTCCCAGGCCTCCGAGGGGCGGGCCGCGGGGCACAGCGGGGCAGACTCGCAGGGACACTGGGTGTCCGGTGCCTGCCAGCCTCGCCCCCGCCCCGACATTCTGGCCGTGGGGCGTCCCGGGCCTCGTGAAGCAGGTGAGTCCCAGGACGGCCGCCCTCTCCCCTTTCCTGCCGGCCCTGACGCCCCCGTCCCCCGCCCCGCCCCGTCGCCGTCAGCACAGCGGCGATGCGGACACGGGCGAGAAGCGCTCCCCTGGGGGAAAAGCAGGTGTCCGGGCGCTCCCACCAGTAACGCGCCAGCGCGCTACCCAGCCCACGGCAGGCCGGCGGCCCCCGCGCCTCCACTCGGAAATCCCGCGGGACCGGACCCCAAGGCCGCGCCCCCACACCGGGCGCCGGTCTGAAGGGCTCAGCGAAACCCTGGGGGTCCGGCCGCGCGGCACGGAGGGGCCCAGGGACGCCTGGCAGCTCCGTCGGGTCCGGCGCCAGGGCGGGCGAGCGTCTGGCCACCCGGCCCGCGGGTCCCGGGACTGGCCCCGCGAGTGAAGGGCCCACTGCCCTCTTCCCGCCGCGCGCACCCCACCCACTCACCCGGCCCGCCGCCGACTTAGCCCCAAACGCACTTCCGGATGGTGGCGCCGTGACGTCACTCTCTCGCGCCGGTCGGTGGCCAATGAAAAGTGCCGAGAGCGTGGGCGGGGTCCGAGGCAGCGCGTGGGCGGGGCCTGGGCGGGCTCCGAAGCAACGCGGGGGCGGGGCCTGGGCGGGCTCCGAGGCAATGCGGGGGCGGGGCCTGGGCAGACTCCCCGCCCCCTGGGGGCCCCGCGGGACTGGCGCGGGCTGTTTCTGTCTTGTCTCCGCACGGCTCTCGCTCGCCCCCAGGCGGTGAGATGCGCGTCTGCACTGCGCACCTGTGTGACACTGGTTTCCTCTGTAAGACGTGGCTGCGCACACCTCCCGAGGTTTACTACCGCTCGGCAAATGCTACCCGCTGCTTTTGCCGACTCCCCGACTGGCGCTGGACTCCTGACCATGCTGGACCCTAAGCTGTGCACAGGAAGAACAACACTTTTAATCATCGGGATCGAAGACACAGCGTCAAGACCTAGGCCGAGTGTCCTGACGCACTCCCTCTAAGGGGCCGCCCCCCAGTCCTGGGCGTTACTGGGTGTCTTTCACGCTCCCGCCTGGCCTGTGCAGCCCTTGCCTTGCCTGGTCTGCGAGCTTTTGCTGCTGTCAGCGAAGAGCTTGCATTTGGCTCCTTGGTTCACCTTTTCCAAAGCAGGGAGCAGTGCGAGGGCGGCGAAGGAGTAGGGGTACAGCCCTCGCTCCCTAACGTGGGCAACGGCCACGCAGTGCTTGCGAGGGATTCTACCAGTTACCTTAACAAATGCATGAAATCCGCTTCTTACAGTGTCTTAATGTTTTAAAGTGGAGCCTTTCCAGTATAACTTAATTACTTAATTTCTCTAAAAATTTCCTTAAAATATGTGTGTGCCGTCATATTTCTGTGGCTTCCAGCGATCAGATGTGTCTTTAAGGGTTAAGTATCCGGTGTCAAGAGGCACAGGACTAGCTTTCTGAGTTGCCATACAGAGACACAGCACTGATTCAGTGCAAATTTTTTTAAAAAATATATTTTATTGACTTTTTACAGAGAGGAAGGAAGAGGGATAGAGAGTTAGAAACATCAATGAGAGAGAAACATCCACCAGCTGCCTCCTGCACACCCCCCACTGGGGATGTGCCCCCAACCAAGGTACATGCCCTTGACTGGAATCGAACCTGGGACTTTTCAGTCCACAGGCTGGCACTCTATCCACTGAGCCAAACTGGTTAGGGCTGATTCAGTGCAACTTCTTAACACAGTAACGAATGCAATATCCCAGCTAGACTGACCAAGAAAAAAAAAAAGGTACCTGAGCCCTAGCCAGTTTGGCTCAGTGGATAGAGCGTCAGCCTGTGGACTCAAGGGTCCCAGGTTCGATTCCAGTCAAGGGCATGTACCTTGGTTGGGGGCACATCCCCAGTGGGGGGTGTGCAGGAGGCAGCTGATGGATGTTTCTCTCTCATCGATGTTTCTAGCTCTCTATCCCTCTCCCATCCTCTCTGTAAAAAATCAATAAAATATATATATTTTTTAAAGATACCTGAGTGCCGATATTAACAGGATAAAAGGGGACAATTTTACAACAACCAATTTGACGCTGTAGACGGGATGGACAAGTTCTTTGAAAAATGCAACTTATCAGAACTGAAACAAGATGAAATTTTAAAATCTGAACAGCCCTTTATTATTAAAGAAATTAAATTTTGTTCAACAGAGTTCCCACAAAGATAATTCCAAGCCCAGATGGTTTCAGTGGTCAAGTTTATCAACCACTTCAGGAAGAAATAACACCAATCTTGCACAATTTTTGTTCAGAAAATAGAAGAGGGAACACATTTCCTCTCATAACACTGATTACAACCCCAAAATACATATTATCAAAAAAATGCACAGATCAATATCCACACAAACATAGACATGAACATTTTAAATAGCAAGTTCGATTCCTGTCAAGGGCCTCCATTGCAGGCTCGGCCCCTGGCCCTGGTCTGGGCACCTAATCGATGTGTATTTCTCACATTGATGTTTCTCTCCCTCTCTCTCCCCCCCTCCCTTCCTCCTTCCCTCCCTCCCTCCCTTTTAATCATCCTAAAAATCAATGGAAAAATATCCTCTGATGATGATTAACAATATATATATATATTAGCAAATTGAGTCCACATTGACGAGTCAGAAATCCTACGAACGCCACGGAGGTATTTATTATTCCAGTGAGGAAACTGAGGCACGGCGAGGTCACCCACGTCGGAAGCCGCGCCAGCAGAACTGAAACCCAGACATTCTGACTCAAACCACTGCTGTCCAGAGCTGAGGCTGGAGAGGCAGGGACCAGCTCATGCAGGGCTGGGTGTGGCATAGGATGACATTTGCATTTTACTAATATTTTAAAAATATGTATTTTATTGATTTCAGAGAGGAAGGGAGAGAGAGAGAAACATCAATGATGAGAGGGAATCATGGATCCGCTGCCTCCTGCACGCCCCACACTGGGGATGGAGCCTGCAACCCGGCATGTGCCCTGACTGGGAATCCAACTGTGACCTCCTGGTTCACAGGGCCACGCTCACCCCCTGAGCCCCGCCTGCCGGGCTGCATTTTATTTTAATGGTAATGCAGAGGCGTTCAGGCTTTCTCAGTGGGGTTTTCATAAAGCCGTTTGCGGCTCCTGCCCTAAGTCTGGCGGCAGGTGGAGGGGGTAGGAGGGGCCAGGTGCATGGATTTGCCATCTCACAGCTGCAGGCTCTTGGGGAGCAGCTGTTTTCTGTCTTTTCCGGCTTCTAAGGTTCCCTTCCTCCCCACTCCACGGCGTGACCCAGAATCATCCTCCCAGAAGGATCCTCACCTCAGTCACCACCCGGAGATGTGCTCACGGGCTCCGGAAAGTTGGGGGCCACGACCCCAGCTGCTCCCCCCAGGGGCCTGCTTTCATGACTGGGGGAGGGGAGACAGGAACACCAAGGAGTGTGGTCACAGAACAAGCCGGTCCACGTGGCACATCCACCCACGACCTGGGTGCGTTCCTTTGTGAGCCCCTCACCCCTGAGGGCTCACCCCACTGCCAGGACCTCCCTCCTGGAGCCCGAGTCATACCCGTCCTGAATCCATGGCTGCGCCCAGCCGCCCAGGCACTCTTAAAGCAGGACCGAGAAAGGAGAATAATGCTGACAAGAAAGACAAGAGCCCTGACCGGTTTGGTTCAGTGGATAGAGCGTCAGCCTGAGGACTCAAGGGTCCCAGGTTCGATTCCGGTCGAGGGCATGTATCTTGGTTGTGGGCACATCCCCAGTGGGGAATGTGCAGGAGGTCGCTGATGGATGTTTCTCTCTCATCAATGTTTCTAGCTCTCTATCCCTCTCCCTTCCTCTCTGTAAAAAATCAATAAAATATATTAAAAAAAGAAAGACAGGAATTCGTAAGGATAGCACAGGCGGCCCCCTGGGGATAAAGGAGCCTGGTGTAAAAATAGAATACACAGCTGGGCCCGCCCGTGTGAGGCGGTGTGCAGACAAGACAGGCGGAAACGGAGGCCCTCCTCGCAGTAGCCTGCAGATCTGGGGTGTCGGTGGGGGCAGGGTCCTCAAACCCCCACCCCCCTGTCCCTGTCCTTTGTAATCGAGAGCAGTAAGCGAGAGGAGTACCCTGTCTGAAGGAACTGGTCCTGTTTCGAGAACCTGTTCTTCCTGTGAAACAACAAGAAGCATTTGTTCAGGGAAAAGCCATTCTCCCGTGTTGACCTCATCAACCTTCACTAGGGGCCTAGCCTGTAGGACCCCAGAGGACACTTAGGTGCCTCTCAGCAAGGCAGGCCCCTGTCCACCCGCCCCCCCCCCCGCCCCCCCCGCCCCCCACTGGTCCTGGGGGTTCACACACAAATGCAGTTGTGGTTTACATTTCATTTCCGAGAGGCGAGGGAACAGACAGAGCCATTGGAGCTCTGGAATTCCTGGCTGGGTCATTCATTCTGAAAGATGAGGCTTCAAATATAGTCGGAAGAACAGAGGCCCCAGGGGAGAGACAGAGCAGGCACTTCCTGGGCTGCCTTAGCAGCCGCTGCAGACGGGAACCATGAGGGGGTGCCCCTGCTCCCCGTGGAGGCCTCCCCCGAGGGGCTCACCTGCAGACACAGGTGCGCGCGGAATTCCCCGTCCGAACAACACGACCCCTGTTCTGCCCTGAAACCGCATCGTCCGACAAAACCAGGCTGGACACAGAGGTAAACGCGATGTTTGGTCTGATGTAAAAATAAAACACGCAGCCCGGCCGGCGTGGCTCGGTGGCTGAGCATCGACCTATGAACCTGGGGGTCAAGGTTCGATTCCCCGTCAGGGCACCTGCCCGGGGTTATGGGCGTCATCCCCAAGAGGGAGCGAGCAGGAGGCAGCCGATTTCTCTCTCTCCCTCTTTCTTCCTCCACGAGCCCAATAAAAACGAAATAAAAATAAAGCAGACAAATGAATGAGGGATGCTTGAGCGAACCTGAGCCCCGCTGAGACGAGCCCAGCCACGGTTAGCCGGAGCCCGGCCACAGCTCAGCCCCGCGAGGGCAGGAAAGCTTATCACGGTCCCACCACGGTGCTGCGGTGGCTGCTTGTGGGGCAATCACTAGCAAATACCCCAACCACCCAGCGATAACCGCTGCTCGCTGTGGGGTCGTCCGGTGAAAGTGAGATTATGAAGGCCCAGCCGGCGGGGCTCAGTGGCTGAGCATCGACCTGGGGGCCAGGAGGTCACAGTTCGATGCCAGCTCGGGGCACAAGCCTGATTTGCATGTTGTAGGTTCTATCGCTCCCTCTCCTTCCTCTCTGAAGTCAGTTAAAAAACATATTTTAAACATGAGATTATGAAAATACGACACATGTGTATCTTTGGACTCTGTTGTTACTTCACGTTTCCCCATCACAGCCGGAGATCTGAAGTTACTGATACACACGCCTGTCATCACCCGCACATTCAAACCTGGAAGCCATGCATGTCTCCGTGAGTTTGCTCTTCCAGGTGAAGGCACAGTGGCTTTCGCTCCCCTCCCCCTCGCTCACACCTGGGCCCGCCCTCACCTATTTCCGCAGCGCAGGCCTCCGGAAGCTTCCTGATCCGACCTCCGAGACCCCTGCGCAGACTTCCCTCTGCCGGACGCAGCGGGCCCGGCGGCTTCGCTTCCTAAGACGCAGGTCAGCGTGGACTTCACGGCGTGGAAAGCCCTTCCTGTCGTCCTGCCAGCACGTCCCCAACTGTCCTCGGACGCTTACAGTTTCTTCTGCAGAGGAAACTGCTGCCACATGGAGGCGCCACCCAGAGCCCGGCTCTCCTTTCCCCTGCGCACGTGGGCCGAGGGCGGGGAGACACGGCGAGGACCTGGCTTTGGACCCGGGGCGGGAGTGGGGCTGGTGTCCTCCCTCCCCGTCCAGGGCCCGGCTGGTGCGCCAGTGCCGCCCACCAGCGCGCTGAGCGAACGGATGCAGGAGGCAGAGAGGAAGGCAGGCAGCTCCCAGGCCAGAGCCGCTGCCCTCAGGACGGCTGATCCTGTGCCCGCGGCCCCACAGCGGCCCCCGAGGCTGCACCTGGAGTTAGACGCCCAGGACGTTCCCCAGGAGGCCCGCTGGCCTCTCACCTGGGCTGGGAGGGTGCGTCAGCATCGCTCTGTTCCTTCTTCCACCCTCCGTTCCCCCAGGGAGGAGCCCAGGTGCAGGTCCTCGAAGGATGACGGTCTGGTGTCATTTAGCAGCTGCGAACGCGGTGACGTGGGAACCCCAGGGCCGCAGGGACTGTGCCTGCAGGGACACAGGCCGAGCCCTGCGGGAGGCCCCGCCCAGGCTGCCTGGGGCTTGTCCCCTTGCAAACAGCCCAGGTTGCAGCTGGGAGCCGGCTGGGTGTCTGCTCCCAGGGCCCTGGGCCCTCCCTCAGAGGCTCCCAGGTCTCAACACCGGCTCTGGGGGGCCGTCCTCCCAGCCGCTGGCCTGGCCTGAGGCTGCAGGGCCCTTCCCAGAGGCACGCCTCTCACTGGGCTGTAGACCTCACACAGAAGTTCCATCCTCAGCCGTGCCCACCGCAGGCCCCATTTAAAACACTATATACTGTTATTGACCTCAGAGAGGAAGGGAGAGGGAGAGAGAGAGAAGCATCAGTGATGTGAGAGAATCACGGATCGGCTGCCTCCTGCACGCCCCACACTGGGGATCAAGCCTGCAACCCAGGCATGTGCCCTGACCGGGAATAGAACCCTGACCTCCTGGTTCATAGGTCGACACTCAACCACTGAGCCACGCAGGCCGGGCCCAGGCCCCATTGCTTACAACTGAGCTTTGCTGGCCAGTCTCCTTGAAATCCCCAGACAGAAAAGGAACAGAAGCCAGGAAAACCCACTGAGGTTCACCCCGTGGTTCTCAACCTGCCTAATGCCGCGACCCTTTAATACAGTTCCTCATGTTGTGGTGACCCCCGATTTCATTGTGACAAATTGAACATAATTAAAGCATAGTGGTTCATCACAAAAAACAATATGTAATTATATACGTGTTTTCCGATGGTCTTAGGCGACCCCTGTGAAAGGGTCGTTCCACCCCCCAAAGGGGTCGCGACCCACAGGTTGGGAACCGCTGGCACTTAAACGGACACATACCAAGGCCGGCTGGGGGCCCGCGGGGAATGGCAGCCCAGCCCGGCCACGGTCCTCCTGTGGGAGCAGGTCCAGGCCGCGGACCCCTCCACCCGCCCACCTGGAGCTGGACCCGGGCAGCGGGTGGCCCTGGAGAGGGCGGCCAGCCACCCCTCTGCTCCTGCTCCTCGCCTGGCTCATCACGAAGGAAGCTGCCCGTCCCATCACAGCTGCGATGATGAAACAGCGAAGAAGTCACAACGTGCCTGAGATAAGGCTCAGGGCCAGTGCCCGGTGCCGGGGAGGCGCCCTGCCCAGCGAGTGGGGGCCCCGCCGACTCGGGGACCCAGAGCCCCGCGTTGCCTCTGCGGCCAGACCCCGGGAGCTCTGAATAATTTCATGGCCCGGGGGAGGGGGAAAGTGAGCAGTCCCCTTTTATGAGTCGGGGCAAGCTTTGAAAGCAAAAGGGGAAATAAAACCCTTTAAAGTTAGCCGGGCAGAGGGCAGAGCTGATGATAACGGCGCGAGGAGCGGGGTGCCAGGCGGGGGACGTGGATGCCGGGAAGAGCGGCGCGATCTGTGGACGGCCCGTGGCCGAGGGGTGCAGACCCCCGAGAGGTGAGTCCGTGGAAATATCCGGAGCTTCACGTGGGAGGGCCGGCCCAGACACCCAGGGGACCAACATGAGAACAGAGTGTCTGCCAAGTGTTCTAAGGAAACACGTGAGTTTGGACATCGGGGTCTGGGACACGATGAAATCCCGCGGTGGGAAGTCCCGGCATCGGTCAGCGAAGCTGCCAACTGAGCCAGCAGCTGGGAAGGCTGCCCAGGCCTCGTGCCCCCCCCCCCCCCCACCACCACCACCAGTCTCCCTGCCTCTGGCTCTCGGGGCGGGAGGGGCCTGGGGGGCTCGGGGTCGTTGGGTTTTTATGTAAAATGTACAAAAAGTTGCTGAAAGGTCTCTCTTGGCTTTGAGTCACTAACTTAATTATTTACCCCAAGCAACGTCCAGCTCTTCCCGTGGGTGCAGAGGAAAGGGGTGCAGTGAGGAGGGACAGGGGCAGAGGCGGACGGGAGCTATCAGGGCCTCTGCCCCCACGAGCCCAGCCTCAGACACCCGTGGAGAGTGGGTGCCTCCGTGGGCATCCTGGTGACGGTGTCTGATGTTCAATGCAACAGGTTATCCTGTTGAAAAGTTCAGGACCTGCCACCATTTCTATCCCAGTTCTCGAAAGACAGTGCTGTATGCAGCTATCTATACGTGAAACGTTTGCCTTTCAAAACGTAGCAAAGTTTTGCAAATCAAACCACCTCATTTGTTTTCATTACTTGCAAGGCTGCCTGGGGAACTTTTTAGGGAGGGCCAAATGTGCCCCCCCCCTTCACCCTCCTCTGCCCCCCCTCCCCCCGCAGGCCAGGCTTGCTCCCGCTCCCAGCCTGCCTTGCTCTGATCTCGCTGTGCCCACAGCTCCTCTTGTCGGGGGTGTGCGGCCGACTGCCTCTGCCCTGGACAGGCCTGCTGTGTCCGCGCTGCACCACCACTCGGACCCAGGCATGCAGGGCGCCGGGCTGGCCCTCTGCTACTGAGCTCCTCTGCGGTCCCCAGACACCGGTGAGTCCAGGATGGGAGCGTGGCTGCGGGTGGCGATGGGCCCGAGGATATTTAGCCACCGGGAGGCTCGCTCCCTTCCCACATGCACGGGCGCAGGAGTGTGCGTGCCTGTAGCAGCAACCTGAATCCAGGCGTTGTATTTTAGGGCTATTTCAGAAAATCAATCAGAAGTCTAGTGATAGTAAAAAAAAAAAAAGTTGCATGCATTATACATGGTCCTTATTACTCATTCATATTTTTGGGGTGTGCATAGTTTTTCGTTTGGGGGTGAAGCAATATGCCTAGTGAAATGCGGACATTTTACACCTTGGTTTCTTTCTTTTTTAAAAAAACACAACTTTATTGTTGAAAGTATTACATATGTCGCCCTTTCCCCCCATTGACCTCTTCTAGCCGCCCCTGACCCCGTCCCCCGCCCCAGGCCTCCTCCACTCTATTGTCCGTGTCATGGGATAGGCATCTATGCATACATGTTCTTCGGTTGATCTGTTCCCACCCACCCACCCTCCCTGCCTTCCCGCTGATATTCCTCCGTCTGTTTCATGCTTCTACGCCTCTGGATCTACTTTGGTCATCAGTTTATTTTACCCATTCGATTCCACATGTGAGCGCGCTCACGGGATACTTGTCTTTGTAGGACTGGCTGACTTCACTGAGCATAATGCTCTCCAGGTCCATCCATGCTGTTGCAAAGGGTAAGAGTTCTTCCTTTATTTACAGCTTCGTAGTATTCCATTGTGTAGATGTGCCACAGCTTTTTTTCAAAAAATGTATTTTATTTATTTTTTAAAGAGAGGAAGGGAGAGGGATAGAGAATTAGAAACATCGATGAGAGAGAAACATCGACCAGCTGCCTCCTGCACACCCCCCACTGGGATGTGCCCACAACCAAGGGACATGCCTTTGACCGGAATCGAACCCGGGACCCCTCAGTCCGCAGGCCGACGTTCTATCCACTGAGCTAAACCGGTCAGGGCTAGATGTGCCACAGTTTTTTAATCCACTCATCTGCTGATGGGCACTTAGGCTATTTCCAAATCTTGGCTATGGTGAATTTTGCTGCTATGAACATAGGGGTGCACATATCCTTTCTGATTGGTGTTCCTGACTTCTTAGGATATAGTCCTAGGAGTGGGATCACTGGGTCAAATGGGAGTTCCATTTTTAGTTTTTTGAGGAAACTCCATACTGCTCTCCACAGTGGCTGCACCAGTCTGCATTCCCACCAGCAGTGCAGGAGGGTTCCTTTATCTCCGCACCCTCGCCAGCACTTGTCGTTTGTTGATTTGTTGATGGCAGCTATTCTGACAGGTGTGAGATGGTACCTCATTGTCTTTTTAATTTGCATCTCTCGGATGATTAGTGACTTTGAGCATTTTTTCATATGTCTCTTGGCCTTCTGAATGTCCACTTTGGAGAAGTGTCCATTTTTTAAATTGGATTGTTTGTCTTCCTTTTGTTAAGTTGTATGAGTTCCCTCTATTATTTGGAAATTAACTCCTTTTTGGATGTATCATTGGCAAATGTTTTCCCGTGCCATAGGCTCTCTTTTCATTTTGTTGCTGGTGGCTTTGGCTGTGCAGAAACTTTTTATCTGGATGTAGCCCCATCTGTTTATTTTTCCTTAGTTTCCTTTGCCCCAGGAGATGAATCGGTAACATTGCTATGAGAAATATGTGAGATTTTGCTGACTATGGTTTCTTCTAAGATTTTTATGGTTTCACTGCTTACATTTAGGTCTTTTAGCCATTTTGAGTTTATTCTTGTGTATGGTGTAAATGGTGGTCTAGTTTCATTTTTTTTTGCACATACCTGTCCAATTTCCCCAACACCATTTATTGAAGGCACTGTCTTTACTCCATTGTATGCTCTTGCCTCCTTTGTCAAATATTAATTGAGCATAATGGCTTGGGTCAATTTCTAGGTTCTCTGGTCTGTATACCTGCTTTATTCATCTATATGCCTGTTCTTGTGCCAGTACCAGGCTGTTTTGAGTACAGTGGCTTTGTAATTTAACGTGATATCTGGTATTGTGATCCCTCCAACTTTGTTCATCTTTCTCAAGATTGCTGTGTCTATTCAGGGTCTTTTTAGGTTCCATATAAATTTTTGGAGTGTTTGTTCTAGGTCTGTGAAATACGGATTGCATTAAATCTATAGATTGCTTTGCATAGTATGGACATTTTAATAATGTTGATACTACCAATCCATGAACATAGTATATTCTTCCACTTGCTTATATCTTCCTCTGTCTCTTTTTTCAACGTCCTGTAGTTTTCTGAGTGCAGATCTTTTACCTCCTTGGTTAAGTTTATTCCTAGGTATCTTAATTTTGTCGTTGCAATGGTAAATGGGATTTTTTTTTTTTTTTTTTTTAGTTTCTCTGAGAGTTCATTCTTAGTGTATAAAAATGCCATCGATTTCTGGGTACACCTTGGCTTCTTTATTCTTCTAGTCCTCCCCCCCCCCCGCCACCCCCAAGAGGTAGGTTTTATTGCTGATTCCATTGTGAGGACAAAATGAGGAAGTTACAGTAAACGCTCACTCACAAGGGCCTGGCGGAGCGTGAATCCTCCGAGCTGCTCTTCAATTCCTGCGCGCTGAGGTCGCATCTGGGGCTCGGGGTCACCCCGCTGACTCAAAAAGCCTCCAAAAACAGGGCTGCCAATGCAACTCTGGTTCCAAAACATATACCCCGGGCTGCAGAATAAACCAAAAAGGTGAAAAAGACGGCGCAGTATTTATGAGTCTGAACTTCAGTAGAATCTGACCAGTTCTCAGGAACACTGGGGAACCCCATCGCCGACTGTCAAGATTTTACCCAATTTTCTAGAAACATCTACAGGGCAAGAGGCCCGCTCCTATGTTCTCCCAAATTTCAAAAGACACGGCTAAGGCCTGCGGAGCCAGGTGCTCCGCGGGCACTCGAGGAATTGTTGACTCACTAGGTGAAAGGTCGCCGTGGAAGGAACTGAACCTGCCCGTCCGCAGTGTTGGGAGCCACCTGTGTCTGCTTCCTTCTGCGTGATTTGAGTCTCATGTTCACAGCGTCGTGCTTTCCTGCGGGGTCTCAGTGGGCAGCCATAAGAGGGAGAATGGCGTGAACCTATTGTCGTTCTGATGTAATTTTAAGCCAGTAAAGTAGCGCTGTTCTTGCACAGTGACATAGCGCCCAGTTGGCCTCTGTTCAACAGGGTGTGTGGGTGAAAGAGGTGGCCCCAAGAACAAAGCGATTTGGGCTGTCTTCCCATCCGGGGTGATTGCGATGTCTGGGACCAAAAGTTTTGGGGGGTCCTGGGCCAATGCTGGGGTCTTTCAGGGAGCAGAGAGGGGGCAGAATTACAGAAGACAGGCTTGGCATTTATCCATCTCACCAAACACAGTCATTCTTGGTGATATTTAGACTCCGACTTGAGTGTCTTGTGTTGTCAATAGAACTAATTTCCTTTCAAAGGCGTCATCTTTTCTGATAAAAAATCACAATGGGCCGGTCGGCGTGGCCCAGCGGTTGGCGTCAGCCTCTGAACCAGGAGGTCAGGGTTTGATTCCGGGTCAGGGCGCAGGCCTGGGTTGCAGGTTTGATCCCCAGTGTGGGACGTGCAGGAGGCAGCCCATTCATGATTCTCTCTCATCACTGATGTTTCTGTCTCTCTCTCCCTCTCCCTTGCTCTCTCTGGAATCAATAAAAATATGTATTTAAAACAAACGAACAAAATATCACACTGATAGGTGAAAAAAAAAGTATATGGCTATTTTATGGCAAAACAGACTCATTGTCAAAAATGTTTCAATGGTGACATTTGGAAAAGAATTATATTTTCAGCAGCTGTGACACCTGAATGCGTGACGCATTCTAGGACAGAGCGCTTGGTTATGTAAAATATCCGATTGTCTCCCCGCGGAGACGGTCAAGGGTTTCACTACTCATTTCAACAATGTAATTGCGAAGGATAAAGAGCCATCTATTGTTTTTATGAGGGTGGTTGTAACAAGCCACTTGCCTTGCCAGTCCGTGGAAGTCATGAGGGAGTACCCGGCCGGCATTTTTTTTTTTCCCCTCTGACCCGGAATGCCTCCCGCTAATGACAATCAGTAGGAAGACAGCCCAGGCAACATCACCCCAGAAAATGCCGACATGAGGCTGTCTTTGTTGTTGGCCGGGGGCCTTTTATCTGTGCTGCTCAGGCTCAGTAAGTGCTAATGCTTCCCTTTATGAAAAGCTCACAGGTTGAAACTTGGTACGGTGTTAAAATGCCTGCTTCCGTTGTCATTGTCATTGTCGCTGTGAAAATGCTTGCCCTACCTGGCACGGGGTCGCCGGAGGGAAAGAAGACACAACATTAATTTTGAGCAAAAGGGGCACCATTCTTATTAGCCACCCTTGCGTTTCTTTCTAAAAGGAACTGAGTAACTGACATGCTGTTGCTGTCTTCTCCGTGGTGACATTTTAGTCGCTTCGTTAGGAAGGAGCGACAGTGGCGCCTTAAGTTAGTTACGTAGTAAGTGAAGATGTAATAATGAGGAAAGAGGGGGCTGTTTTGTTGGTATTTCCTGAACGTATCCGTGGAGCCAACGTCTACCTTTGTGGTTCTACCAGAATTACATTTGGGAAATACCAACCCACTTAGATCCATGAGGACAGACACAGGCTTTGCTGGGGGAAGGTCCGAGACTGGGTCTGAGTGCCGTTATGCGCCCGCTGTTTGGTCTTTGAGGAATGACTGACGTAAATAGGACGATGCCCGTGGCGGGGGGGCGGGGGGGGAGCAGGAGGGACAGCAGGGAGGGCTGGTCTGTGAAAGCCGGGCAGCGCACACCGGGTGGAAGCCACACGTGCGGTAAGTTCATAAGGAAAATGCTTCCAAAACTTGCCCCGGGAACACTCAGATGTCTCATCTGCAATCCCCAAATCGCCCTCCTCCGGGACGCGTCAAGCCAGACACAGACAGACTCACCCGCGCTGCCCGCTGCCACGCCCAGTCTTCAAACCTCTCCACCAAAGGCATCTCCGTTGCAAAACTGTTGCAAGCAGCAGAAATCCCTTGTGTTTTTTCCAGGCCAATATCTATGTTTTCTTTTTTTTTTTTTTTAATATAATTTTATTGATTTTAGAAAGGAAGGGAGAGGGAGAGAAACATCAATGATGAGTGAGAATCATGGATCGGCTGCCTCCTGCACACCCCCAACCGGGGATCGAGCCCACAACCCAGGCCTGTGCCCTGACCAGGAATTGAACTGTGACCTCCTGGTTCATAGGTCACCGCTCAACTACTGGCGCGATACCCATGTTTTCAATTCCTCTTACGGTCACTCCCCCTCCAGTGCGCTCGGCCTCCCCGGAGCTCGAGGCAGCATGAGTGTCTGCTAGGCCCGGACGGGAACTCCTCTTCCCCCATCACTGCCGTGTGAGATTGAAGCTTCCTGCCACGGTGCTCATCTCCAGTTCTCCCAGGAGTTTGGGGACAGTGTTTCTGCCCCATCCGATCCCGTGCCTGGAGCCTCTCTGTTCAAAGGCCTGCCCTGGTCCCTGCCGGCCCACCACCGTCCTCTCCCGGTTGCTGTGCTCTCTCTGCCCTCCCTGTGTCTGCCCCCCCCCCCGCCCCACACCTGTCCCCGCTCTGTGTGCCTTTAGGAGTCAACTGGGAAGTCTCTGTGCCTGCTGTGCCCAGACACACCTCCGCGGGAGCAGTTATTAGATTGGAGAACAATGACCCTTAGGAAGATCCGTGCGTGTTTGTGCTTCTAGCACCTAACAGCGCTCACACGTGCTGGTTAAAAGGCCAGATGGCTGCGTTGTTCTTTAGAAAGGGGCTCACTGCTTGTCTTAAACGTGGCCACGTGACTCTTCTGTTTTCTGTAGATCTGATCGCCATGGCGCCCACATTCCTGATTCTTTTGGGGGCCGCCGTCGCACTGGGAGCAGACGTACGTCCTGATAAAAACTGTAAGTGCCACCTATTAAAGTCAGTCATGTCTCTTAAGAAACGGAGCACATTGCAGAAGTGCTAGCGTGGTTTTCTGCGAAAGAATCCCTCAACGCGGAAATTATACGTGGATTTAAAAAAAAAAAGTGGTAGAGTATTCGTCCTTAGAATGCAAACTCTTGAAACATGCTGGATCTTGAGAAAGCAAATTTCTTGAGAAAGCTGGATCTTGAGCTGCAGTGGGAAGTCCGTCTGCCAGTGTGGGGGTTCGGGCCCCACAAAATACAGCCCAGGGAAGAAAGGCTTTTCCCAGAAAAGCACTGACCGGTTAGGAGCCCCACAAGCAAAGAATAACTACCTCCCGCGGCGTTTGCTGGGAACGTGTGGACCACGGGTTGGTGTGAAGTCACAGTCCCGTGGCCCCACCTGGTGGGCCTGAGGGAATAACTCCCTGTGGTAGTGTCAGCGACTTACATCTGCACCGTCCACTGCATAGCCACTGGCCACTGGTGACTACTGAGCACCTGAAATATGGCTCCTGCACCTAAGGCAAGGAAGGTTTTATTATTTTTTAAAATAATTTCTTTTCTTTTATTGACTTCAGAGAGGAAGGGCGAGGGAGAGAGAGTTAGAAACATCAAGGATGAGAGAGAATCATGGGTCAGCTGCCTCCTGCCCGCCCCCTATTGGGGATCCAGCCCACAACCTGGGCACGTGCCCCGACCGCAAATTGGACTGTGGTTCATAGGTCAACGCGCAACCATTGAGCCACACCGGCCGGGCTGACATTCTGTTTCTAATAAATAACGATACAGTGAAATATCCGTAATTCACGGAAGCTCTGTAGATGTCATAGGCAAACACCTGGGCAAAGTGAAACGAAAGGATAACGAGTTAAAAGCAGCTTTGAAGGCACTGCCTCCAGAATCACGTCAGTTCCGTGCCCTCTAAGAGCCCGTGCAGCGCCGCCCTGCACAGAAAGTAGCTCCCAGCTCTAGGGAGCGCTGCGTGGACACTGACCCTGCCCTCCTCCTTCTGACCAGTCTCACTCCTCCCACCCGTCAATTTCACCATTCACGCCGCGGGCTTGGCGCAAGTGCTCTTACGCTGGGACCCGAATCCTGACCAAGAGCCCGGGTCGCTCACGCTCGGCTACCACGTGAAGGTCCACGCGCCGGAGGACGAGGACGTGAGTGCCCACCCCACGGCCTCCCCTTTGGGGTCATGTTAACCCCACGGCCCTGCCCTTATCCCAGGGAACGTCCCCCCGACAACACGGCCGCGGGCTCTGCGCTCGCTCCCCTAGAGCAGCGGCTCCGTGGGAATGCCGGGGAGCCAGCCGGGCCCACGCAGGCCACGGGGCAGCCCAGGACGTCTGAACGTTGGGCCGATTCTTTCTCTTACAAAAGAACGTTTGGTAACGTCTGAGGCGCCGTGGAGTGGATGTCGGTTTTCTGTTTTTCTCTAAAATAGCCCACGAAGGGGAAGAGGCTGGCTGAGTAAAAAGGGGTCAGGGAGGGTGGATGACCGCACCAAAGGCCAAGTTCAAATCCCGGTTCCTACTTTTGCAACCTTAGACCAGACACTTAACATCTCAGGCCCCAGCCAGGTTCCCTGCGGGTCATGTTAGAGCGCCTGGAACCTAGCAGGTGCCCAACAAAGGTACACGGAGGCGCAACATCGCCGAGTGCTGCCACGCTCAGTCAGTATGCATTCTAGAGACTTCTATGTGAGGAAGGGGCCTCCGGGAGGACACTGAGGGAGAGTGGGTGGTCAGAGGGAGCGGGGCCTGTGTGTCAGCTTTTGTTGGTTTTTATAAGAAGAACGAGAGGCCTGGTGCACGAATTCATGCACGGGTGGGGTCCCTCGGCCTGGCCAGCAATCAGGGCCGATTGAGACCTGCCGGCTGGGGGCAGGGACCGCGGGAGGTTGGCTGTGGGAGCGCACCGGCCACCAGGGTGCAGCTCCTGCATTGAGCATCTGTCCCCGGGTGGTCAGTGTGTTGTCAGAGTGACCGGTTGACCAGTTGTAATGGCCACTTAGGCTTTTATATATGTAGATGCGTTTGTGTATCTTTGAGGAAATGATTATGATTTTTTCATTACATGGGTTTTTAAACCAGGTATACATACCAGACTTGGGTAATTTATTCATTTTGTAAAAATCGTTTTATGGAGGGATGGTTGCTGGGTAAAAAGCTGTCCAGATTTACTGTATACAACGTACTGAGTTCAGGGGTGAGGATAGACTCTGGGGCTGTGGGCTTTTTAGAAAACGTATTGCATTGCATTTTATGTGCCATTTAAGAATCGGAAGAAAATGCGTATTTGATTAAAACAGTTCGCGTCAGGCTGTTTCCCTTTGACGTACCAGGAGCCCTGGGTTTTATTTCTAGTATCAAACCAAGAACACGGAGAGCAAACGGGTGGCCCCGCTTCACCGCGGCTTCTCGGCCAGCGTGCGGACGGTCCCCTGGGAAGAGCCCTCCCTCCTGTCGAGTGGCTGGGTGTCCGCCGAGCTCCCGGCCCCCCCAGGTGAGGCCCCCCCGAAGTCCAGGCGCACGCGCGGCCTTTGCAGGTGGGGGGCAGCCGGACGAACAGCTCACGTGTCCCGGGTCACATGAGCCCCCCAGCCCTCTTCCCACCAGTCACACCCTCACCAAGGCTGACCCCAGCAAGTCAGCCCGTTGCACACAGTAGGTCCCATCATACGTGGCGACAACCCCTTTTCCTTTTCGGCCTCACCTCCATTTCTCCCAGTGGCCGTGGGAGGGAGAGAGGGAGAGAAACACGTGTGAGACAGATACCGCGACGGGCTGCCTCCCGCATGTGCCCCAACCGGTGCCAGGGATGGAACCTGCAGCCCAAGCACGTGCCCTTGACCGGGAATCAAACCTGCCACCCTTTGGTCTGCGGGTTCTAACCACTGAGCAACTGGCCAGGGTGACAATCCCTTTGTGAAGACGGAGGAGCTGTCCCCAACCCCTGTGGTTTCCGGGCAAGTTCAGGACGCGGGAGCTGTCGCCACAACGTCTCGTTCTTTCCGTTCGCCGCCCTCCAGGGTCTCCTGGGACCGCCGCGGTGAACCTGACCTGCTCCACCAGCACCGTGGCGAGTAACGGGACGCGCGCCCGGCCCTACCACGTTTCTCTGCGCTGCGCCTGGCTGGGGGGCGCCCAGGCCCCCGAGGACACGCAGTACTTCCTCCGCTACAGGTGGGCGGCCGCTGTCCCCGCGCGTGGCTGCCGCCCCCCGCCTCGCACACTCACGCGTGTCGCCCTGCAGGTACGGCGCGCGGACGGAGGAGTGCCGCCGGTACAGCCAGGACCCGCGGCAGAGGAACGTGGCCTGCTGGTTCCCGCGGACGGGCATCGACGGCAAGGGGCGGGACCGGCTCGCCGTGCAGGTCAGCGGCTCCAGCGCCCGCGCGGCCATCCAGCCGTACGACGGGCTGTTTGCTCTTCACGCGATCGGTGAGACGGCACAGACCGAGGCGCAGCCGGGGCGGGTTGTCAACGTCCCTGAGTTCGACTCCTTTTCTTCTTCTTTGTTGTTGTTAATCTCCACCCAAGGATATTTTTCCCATTGAATTTTAGAGAGAGTGGAAGGGAGGGGGTAAGAGAGAACGAGAGAGAAAGAGAAACATCAATGGGAGAGAGACACACTGATTGGTTGCCTCCTAACCCTAAGCCTAACCCTCCTGCACACACCCAACTGGGCTGGGGACTGAACCTGCAACCCAGGTGCATGACCTTGACCAGGAATCGAAGCCAAGACCCTTTGGTCTGCGGGCCGATGCTCTAACCACTGAACACACCAGCATCCTTTTCTGATGCCCGTGGGGACAAGCCTTCTTGGCCTCCACACCCCTGACATGTTTGGCCGGATGGTGGCATTGCGGGCCGGACAGGGTATTATGGGGCTGGGCTGTGGCATTGGGTAACCAATGACAGTGTTGGGGGCCCGGATGGTGGTGTTGGGGGGCTGGATGGTGGTGTTGGGGGGTGGGCTGGGCATTGGAGGGGGCTCAGCATGTACCTAGCAGATGCCAGGAGCCCCTCCCGGGCCAATGTGACAACAGAAATGTCTCCAGACGTTTCCCACTGTCCTGTGGGCACAGACTCCCCCGTGGAAACCCCTGCACCGGAAGGGGAACCAGCTCCCGCCGGAGGGCCTCACGTCAGCCCCCAGCTCTGTGGGGCCCAGGCGTCGCTGCCCGAGGGTCCCTGATGGCCTGGTGACGCCTCCGAGCAGTTCGGGTCCCTTGCCCACAAGGGGGGCCTCGGCTGGCCCGGGCGGCCGGGCTTCCAGGCCTGAGCTCTCTCGTGCCCGAGCTGCCGCCCCACCAACGGCCCCTCACCACGCCGGTCGCCTCCCTCAGCCTGTGAGCGCGGCTGTAAACACACCCCTCAGGGGTCCTCGCCTCCCTCCTCCGTACCCCATTAGTGACACTCACCCGGACCGCCCCGCACAGCCAGCGTGGTGATGGACACCGGTCTCGGGGGCGGGTCATGCGTGGGGTGGGCATGGGTCCTGGCTCCACCCACCAGCCGAGTGTCTGTAGACAAGCCGGCCACTCCTGGGGCCTCAGTCTGACCTGAGAAATGGGGAGATGAACACTCCCTACGAGGGTCTGTGAGATCACGTGTGTTCGTGATGATAGCATCTCAGGACAGTGCTGGTGTGGGCATCCAATAAACACGCACAATGCCTCCGTGTAAAGGACACGGCTAGGCCGTGGCACGTCTGTGTCCATGTCGAACAGAAGATGCTCTGCTTAAAGGGTCCCGCATTTCCTAACGGGCCAGGCGATTCTCCTCACTAGTATCTTCCTAGCGACTTAGCAATGTCACAGCAGCGTAACAAAACGCCAGGCGGACGTGGGACACGATGGAACGGACATGGAGATGGATGCAGCCTGACAGACCGCCACAGGGGCTCCTTCGTGGCCTGAGTTCCAGCTCCGCGTCCAGTTCCTCAGGTCACCAAAACGAAGACGTTTTTGGTTAAAAACTTTCTGGTTAGGGAATGGCACTCGCAGCGTGTCCCCGTGACTCATTCACGGCGAGATCTTAGGCGCATGACCTCTGACAAGAACGCTCCCTCACAGATAATTTCCCCCACATCACACGCCGGGGACACAGTGAGGCCGGGGAGGGAGGACGCGGTGCTGGTAAGTCCAGGCGCGATGAGCCCAATCCGTTCTTTCCATGCCAGAGACGACCAACCCTTTCCCCTCCGTCCATCCCCGCAACCAACCCAAACAGGACCCACCAACAGCTCGGAACGAAAGCGGCCCCCGAGAGGGGCAGTGCCATCGGGGCGCACACCTGGGCGGTGCGGGCGGGGCTCGGGGGCGCTCGGGGCGATTTCTCTTCGGGATCAGTTTACCCTCCAACTCGAGAAGTAGAAGTGGGGTTGAGGGGGTGGCCGGAGTGACCCAGTGGTTGAGCATCAACCTGTGAACCAGGAGGTGGAGGTTCGATTCCCGGTCAGGGCACAAGCCCGGGTTGCAGGCTTGATCCCCAGTGTGGGGCCTGCAGGAGGCAGCCGATCAGTGATTCTCTCTCCTCATTGATGTTTCTGTCTCTCATTCCCTCTCCCTTCCTCTCTGAAATCAATAAAATTATTTTTTTAAAAAAATAACAAAACTTTTTAGAAAAGGGGGGGGTGGTGGTCTTGTCATGAGGGGAAGAGGGACGAGACTACCAGTCACGGCCGCTCGGAGGAGGAGCCCTTGACCCCTCTCCGGTGCGGGGTTTCCACGAGGCCTCGCCCTCAGCGGCCAGCCGGGGGCCACCGGGGCCACGAGGCCTGTGGCCCGGGGGTCAGTGCTGGACGCATCAGCCCCGCTCACGGACCTCTCCGTCTCTGGCCAGATCGCGTCAACCCTCCAGGGAACGTCACGGCTGAGGTCCAGGAGAGCCGTCTGCACGTCCGCTGGGAGAAGCCCGTGTCCGCCTTCCCGGGCCATTGCTTTGAGTACGAAGTGAGAATCCAAAACACAAGGAAGCGCTACTTCCAGGTGAGCCCTCGGCTCTTCCCACGTGTGTGCAAAGGTCACTCCATGGACCCAATGATCCAGGAGTCAGAGGTGATCTCTCCTGTTAGAGGCGGAAACGGAGGCTCAGGGGTTCGAAAGCTGCCCTGCGGGTCCCTGGAGGGACCTGCCCCGAAGTCTCCCCTCTTCCTGCTTCCCTGACACACACCCCCCGCACCCCCAGTTGCACATCAGGGATCAGCAAACTTTTTGGCAAAAGACCAGTTACTGTCGGCTTTGCAAGTCCCACGGTGTCGGCCCCCGCGTCTTGTGTGGGACAAGCGCCGCCATCGGCAGCCCAGACGCCAGCGGGCCCAGCGTGTGCCTGGCACTTCCCTCGTGGCCCGGAGTCCCGTTTCATGCTCGTTGCCTGTGGCAGGGACTGTTACTCTTTTGCTCGTTTTCAATCATTTAAAGGTACAGAACGCATCTTCGTTCGCAGGCCCGGCAGAAGCGGGCAGCCGGCCCGAGGGGCCCGGGCCTGTCCTTTGCTGATGCGACAGAGGACGGAAAGCGAGGGAGCACAGAGGGAGGAGGGACACGGCGAGGGGCGGGACACGGTGCTGTCAGCCACTGGGGTCCCTCAACCTGGGGACACCACGGGGACCCAGGGGGCCATCGCGACCTGACACGCGCCTGTTTATTGGGCTACAAGAGTGCTTCGCCCTGCAGGGTGACTGCCCGCCTCCCCTCCACCCCGAGCCGCCCGAAACAAACTCGCCAATGCGTGTCCTGTTGACGTACAGGGGCTCACCGGGCAGCGAGTCCCGTTACGTATAGATGACCGCTCGCTCTGAGCCAGGCATTACTGAGCTCCGTGTCTAGAGCTCTACTAGAATCCAACTTTTTTTCCCGTTTAGACAGAAAAAATGACGACCAACGAGTTCACCACAACAGTTCATGACATTTCTAAGTATTGCATCGAAGTGAGGGCCGCCGTGAGCTCCGTGTGCAGAGAGGGGGGGCTCTGGGGCGAGTGGAGTCCAGCAATTTCCGTGGGTGAGTACCGTGCATTGGACTATTTATTTTACTATTTCTGTTTAAAAAATGTTTTGATTTTAGAGAGAAAGGGAGGGGCGGGGAGAGAGAGAAACATCTATCAGCTGCCTCCTGCATGCCTCCTGCTGGGGATCAAGCCCAGAAGCCGGGCACATGCGCTGACCAGGAATCAAACCAGAGACCCCTCGGTGCCCAGGATGGCGCCCAACCCACTGAGCCACACGGGCCAGGGCCCTTGCTTTTCCTTCCAAGCCAGCAAGCTTATCCCTGGTGAAGGCAGAGAATCCCGGCCCACGCTCTAACTGCTGAGCCACACAGGCCAGGGCAGGAGCACATGTATCTTTTGAAAAACAGAATTAGCAGTTTCACTTTATCAGCCCTCTCATCACCTGCCCTTCCTCAACTGGCTCCCGGGTCTTATCGGGCCGGCTCACTTCCCGCTTTCTACGTCTTTCTCTTTTCTAAACTTGCTCAACTTCTGCATTCTGCTGTCCCCGTTGTCCTCGCTGCCTCCGGGCGATGCCCCCTTCCCGACCCTGGGGAGCCCTGCCCTCTCCGAGGTCTTCCCCTCTCGCCCCAGCGAAACGCAGATGCCACGCAGGAAGCCTTGGGGTGGGGAGGGGACTTCCGGCAGCCCCGCCCTTCCCGTGGGCGCCCACTTGTGTCCACTTGCGCTTACTCCCGCCCCACGTCCCGGGTCAGGCTCAGGCACTCGAGTCCTGCTCCTCGGGGACCAGCCCACCCCCAGTCCCAGGCTGTGCCCCTCACACGGGGCCTTGCCTGGCCCTCGGAGGCCAGGATCTATGCGACGCCTCACAGGTGCCAGTTGAAATGCATTTCAGGGGATTTAGGGTTGAGGGGCGCAGCGTGTGGTCCTGGGCCGCACACCTGTCGGCGGGTGTGCAGGTGGCTCAGCGGTCAGTGCCGCAGGGCAGAGGGTGGGAGGCCTGCGCATGAGTTTCAGGACACAGGGATGGTCCCGCCCCTCACCCGCCCAGGGGGGACTGGCCGGGGTGCTGCTGGGAGAGCCCCCCTCTGCCCCTGCTTCTCCCTTTGCAGGCCGCCCCCCCGCCCCCCACCACACACACACAGCACCCAGGGCTGCAGGCCCTCCGGGGCCCAGCCCCCAGGACTTTCTTCCCTGTAAGGCAGGGGTGGGAGCCTTTTGTTTCTGCCAAGGCCCACGTGGGTAATTATAACATCATCCCTGGGCGAAATTATCCACTTAAGCATTCTGCCCTGGCAGGTTGGCTCCATGGATAGAGCATCGGCCCACGGACTGGAGGGTCACGGGTTCGATTCCGGTCAAAGGCTTGTACCCGGTTGCAAGCTCCATCACCGGCTGTGCTGGAGGCAGCCGATCAGTGTGTCTCTCTCACATTGATGTTTCTCTCTCTCCCCCCTCCACTCTCTAAAAATCAATGGGAAAATATCCTCGGGTGAGGATTAACAAAAGTTAATAAATAAAATGTATTCTAGATAGTAGTCTTTGAAAAAAAATTAGCCTGCTAGATTTGGTCAAACGTTTCATTAACTCACTCCGAATGCGTGGCAGGGCTGGACCACATGATTTCACGGGCCCTCGGACCGGCGTTCCCCACCCCTGCTCAGGGCTCCGGACCTACTGAAGTAGCTAAAGGCCGGGTCAGCGTGGAGAAGTGAGCCAGCAGGGCCCAGAGGTGTAAGCCTGGCCTGCCCCTGGCTAGGAGGTGACCTCGAGCCAGGAATCCAGCCTCCAGGGCCTGCTTTGCACCGTGGGGCGAAGTGGGCGTAAGGGCTGAAGGAGTCAGTACCCATCAAGTACTCAGCTGAATGACCGTGATTGCAATTAAGCACATTGTGTCAGAACGGCCGGAGAGCTATCCCTCTGAACTCTAAGGCCACAGCGTCCCAGAGCAGGCAAGGCTGTGGCCAGAGGGAGGGCCCCAGAGGCAGAGCTGGGACCAGGCCTCCGTCTTTTCCCTCTCGGTTGCCCCATCTTACCCCACTGCACACCCCAGGCTGCCCACCCTCTTCTCTGGGTTAGAAAACATAGAATTCTCACGAGCTGGCTCCTTCTCGAGGTTGAACGGCCAGATGTCAGAAACGATGGAGGCCGGGCCATGTCTGAAAAGCAAGGGATGGGGGAGCCTGGGGGAGCCTGGGGGACCCTGGGGGCCGCACTGCGAGACTTCCTCTTTCCAAGCTCACCTCTGCAGGCGCACAGCCCGCCCACCGGTTTCCTGAAAAGAAACCTCTTTGAGTTTCTCCTTGAGTCAGAAAATTCACCTTCTAGGGAAACACTTGTTCTTAAGAAATTCTCTGAGGCCAGAGACTCCAGAATTCAAATTCATTGTCTCAGGGGCGGCCCAGCTTTTACTACCGCCTTGAAGTGCCAGCCATCGCCAGCGGGGAGACACCCGGGGGTTGGGGGGGGCGGTCCGCCTCGAGCTATTGTCTGCATGAGAGGAAATGGGCTTTTCAGTCACTATTTTGCATGAATGAATAGCTGAGCAGCAGATAACACCCCCCCCCGCCCCCCAGTCCTTTCCGTGTGGCGTGAGTATGGGAAGCTCTGGCCCTCAGTTTACCCGCCAGGTGTGTGTCCTTGGAGGTGAAGCTGGGTCCTTGGTCTGTTTTCTGGGTGGGCTCTGTGCTTGGCACAGGGACCTGCAGCAGCCAACTGCCCACCATGCCCTCCGTGGCACCTCGCCTGCACCAAGCCCTTTATTCGACGGAGAAATAAAATCAGTTGTCTCCATACTTTGGCTAATGCAGCGAGAATCTTCGCTTATCGAAGCGAGAGCTGGCCAGCAGCTGGAGGTGGTTTAACGGAAGGGTTTGCGTCGCCAGTCGGCACCGTCAGACGGAACCGGTGCTTTATCAGCCCGGGCACGCCAGGCCTCGGGCGTTGCGCCACGCGGGACGGAGTGGCCGCGTGTGGGACCCTGATAGTGGCTACATGGCGGCTCCTTCCTTCTGCGGGACCCGGGCTTGACCTGTCTGTCTCACCCAGTTGCAGATGGTAGAATGTTCTAAATTCTGTGTGTGTGCGTCTGAAGTTCACGGGGTTAATGACCTCAGATTTTTCTGGGATGCATTTCTAGTGCCTTAAAAAGTCCCCGTCCCCCCCAAGTTGTCCTCAAAGCCCATAGAAGAATCTGTTTAGATTCTTCCAAACAGACTGGAAGCAAATTTAAGGAGAGTCAGGTAGAACTTAGCGACCATCGCCACTCGCTCGCTTCCTGGCTGGGATGTGGGGGAAGGGAACGGGTCTCTGAGAATAAGACTGTATCTCACTCACAGTCTTATAAATATAGTTTTATTGGTATCAGAGAGGAAGGGAGAGGGAGGGATGAGAGAGAATCAGGGATCGGCTGCCTCCTGCACACCTCACGCTGGGGATCCAGCCCGCAATGCAGGCATGTGCCCTGCCCGGGAATCGAGCCCTGACCGCCTGGTTCATAGCGGACACCATTCTTGCTCACTACAAATATCACTCCATGTTACTGCCTCTATAAGTTCAATTTCCAACTTTGTGAAGCATTTTGGTGGTGGTGCGATTCGGCTACTGAGTAGGCCTACATTGTTGTAGCTTTTCCATCTGAAACCTTTTTATTCCACCCTGGCCGGCGTGGCTCGGTGATCAGAGCACCGGCCTACACGCTGAAGGGTTGTGGGTTCGATTCCCAGGCAAGGGCACGTGTCTGGTTGCAGGATCCCTCCCTGCCCCGGGTCGGAGGGCAGGCAGGAGGCAACCAGTGAATGTATCTCTCTCTCTCTCTCTCTCTCTCTCTCACACAAGGATGTTTCTCTCTCTCCCCTTCCCCTCCCCGTCTTTCCCTCCCTTCCACGCTCTCTAAAAAGCAGTGGAAAAAATACCCTCAGGTGAACATTTACAATAGATAAATAAATAAATAAAACCTTCTTGCCCCCCTAAAGCAGATGCGCTCCAGGTGGCATCGTAGGTAAACGTTCGCCACAGATACCTGCTGAGTAAATGATGCTTCGAGGTGAAAGGGGGCGACCCTGCCCGCATTTCCTGTCGCCCTCCTGTCCGCTCTGAAGGTGGGCTCCAAGCCCAGCGTCAGCCAGCGCCTGCGACTCCACACCCGCCTCCCGATCGCCGGCCGCCCATCTCCTCTGTCACTGATTCCATCTCCTCCTTTCCTTTTCCACCAGGAAACGAGGCGCAGAAGCCCTGGACGGAATGGTACCCGATCACGCTGGTGGCCGCCCTGTGCCTCGCCTTCGTCTCCTCCCTCGCCTGCAGGACGTAGGTGTCCTCCGCGCTGGGTGCACCCTGGGCTGAGGTTGCCGGTTCACCCTCCGGCGGAATCCGCTGGGGCTCTTGTTGGGGGGGTGGTTGGGGGGAGGGTATGGCACGTCCGTGTCAGCGGGACCCCCGTCCCGAGATGAGCGTGAAGCCAATCAGAGGCTGAGAAACACCAGCCGGTGACACGCAGACGGGGCCTCAGCACAGCGTGGCCTGCAGCCTTGACACCCTCCCTCCCCCTTTTAAATATCTTTTCATTGACTTCAGAGAGGAAGGGAGAGGGAGAGAGAGAAACGTCAATGATGAGAGAGGGTCATTGATCGGCTGCCTCCTGCGCGCCTCCCACTGGGATGGAGCCCCCCGTCGATGGCCTGACCAGAAATCGAACCGTGATCCCCTGGTTCATAGGTTGACGCTCAGCCACTGGCCGGGCGCCATTCTGTGTCTCTCAGGGCTGAATCCCCCGCTTCGCTCTCTTCTCAGATGTCACGTGTGGACCAAGCTGTTTCCTCCAGTCCCAGGACCCAAAAGCCACATTCAAGACTTCGCTGCCACGGTGAACTACGAGGTACGTCCAAGGTCCTCCCGCTGTGTCCCCCCTGCCAGCGTCGGCCTCCAGGGTTCCCACACGTAAGGCGGGTCTTCCCAGGAGCCCGGGCCCTGGGGCTGCAGGCGTCCCGCTTGGGCCGACGGCTTTGCTATGAACGTTCCTTCCCCTGCTCAGTCCTGCGTCCCTCAGGGCCACACTGGGATCCTCGTTTCCCGTCAGCCGCCTCTGATGGCCGCGGGCCAGGCCTGCAGCCCCACGCGCCGCCTTTCGCGGCTGTGGAGGAAGAGGCGTGGACGGCCCAGTGCCCGCTGAGCTCTAACACCAAGGACCCGGGATTCTGCCGGGGTGTCCTCACGGGTCTGGTTCCTCGGCGTAAACAACCAGAGGGAGGCGACTGATTTCTCCCCAGCGGCGTGTTCTAGGTCCAGTCACCACTCAGGGCGCAGCTCTGCCACCGCGCAGGGCCACGGCTCGCCGATGGTTCCAGCATCATTGGGGGGCGGGGGGGGGGCACTTCCCCCAGGGAATCATCTTGGCATCTTTGTTGAAAAGTAGTTGTTCAGCCCGGCCGGTGGGCTCAGCAGTTGGAGCACCAGCCCGTGCACCAAAGGGTTGCAGGTTCAATTCTTGGTCAAGGACATGCCCCTGGGATGCAGAGCAAGTGAGAGAGAGAGAGAGAGAGAGAGAGAGAGAGAGAGAGAGAGAGCGCAGGTAGAATTGGGAAAAGCCAGTACCACCTCCTGCTGTCCACCCTGCAGCCCGGCTCTGCCCCTGGGAGGCCGTGGGAGCCAGTGGACAGCTAAGCACAGCTGGGCCACAGCTGGCAGCGCCTCAGCCTCTATCTCCAAAGGCAAAACCTGCCCGATCACTTCTGGGGCCTCGGCTGCCAGGACCGCAGGGGGAAGCACTGGGCTGGTGGGGAGGACGCCTCTGCCTGTCGTACGGCTGTGCCCCGAGTGTGGCTGGCCCCAGGCCTCCCTGAGCCCCTTCTGCTCATTAAGACTGAGTTAGAAACTGTAACATCAAAGGGCAGGCACTTGGTGGGGGGAGAAAGGGGGTGAAAGAGGGAGGAGTTGGCCTTTGTCGTAAAACAGTCTTATTCTGCCCTGGCTGGCCTGGTGCTCAGCTGGTACAGCATGGGCCCAATACACTAGGTTGTGGGTTCGATCCTGAGTCAGGGCACACACAGCAGCAGCCAGTGAATACCTAAAAGCCCTGGCTGGTCTGGCCCAGTGGATAGCGCGTTGGCCTGTGGACATTCCTCCCTGGTTCCATTCCCGGTCAGGGCTCATGCCCGGGTTGCGGCCTCCATCCCCAGTAGGGGCCGTGCAGGAGGCAGCCGATCGATGGTTCCCTCTCATCATCTCTCTCTCTCTCTTCCTTCCTCTCTGAAATCAATAAAATAAATAAGATAAAAAATATGGATACCTTCACGTAAAAAAAACGAATGCATAAATAAGTGGAACAAGTCAATGTTTCTCTCTCCAAAATCAAGTGAAACCATCTTATTCTGAGCTTTCAGTTGGTTAGAGACGGTTCCCACCCATCATTCGTTTCTGCGGTAGGAACGGAGGGTTCCCTCCGAAATCCAGGGGCCGTGGACAATGGAAGGTGCGTGAGGCGGAGACCACGCCTGTGGCGGGTCACGCACATTCGCACCCGGCAGCACCCGGCGCAGACGCCGACAGCGTTTGGCTGAATATGGCCTCTCAGGGGCGATGTCATTTTTTATCGCAGATTTCCTAACTGGTATCAGTGTTACTTAAAATCACCAAAATGGGACGTAGCAAATGTGTCCCTGGACAGGATACGATGGAGCTATTAAAAATGATGCAGCTAAAAACAATAAAAAAAAAGAAAAGAAAAAAGGGGTGTGGCCACGGCACACACCATAGAATGCAAGCGCCGTGGGGTGCCACCCAGGAAGGAATCCGTTTGCGAAGCTGCTTCTGCGCTGACCTCGTAACTGCACAGATGAGTTTCCCCGCAGGAAAGGGGGCTGAGGGCCCGGGGCTGTGTTTGGGGGGTGGGGGTGGTCTATCCCGGGTATTTTTTCTCTTCTTTCTACTTGATTTGCCACATTGTCTTCACTGAACAGTTACTGTTTTTAGAAGCAAAACAGACTTGTGCCCCACGTGCCACGAGGCTGGAAGGAGAGCTGAGAGGGGGTTTGTCTTGCAGAAATCTGGGTCGCGAGAGACAGAGAGCGAAGTCATCAGCTACGTGGAGGAGCCCGGGCTCGAGGTCCTGGAGGACTTGGTGTTCTGACGGGGCGTGGGCCACCGGCATGAGGACTGCCTCCCGCTCAGAGGCACGGGGTTCCCCAACACCGGCCGTCACTGCGGCCGGGCGGGCCGGGTGCCGGGGGGATGTGCCCTTCTCTGCGAGTCCCGCACAGCGCTGACCCCGAGGACAGAGACGCTATGGACCCGCTCCTTGCACAGAGCTGGACGCGGCACAGGGCAGAGCCAAGGCCACGTGCTGTCTGGGGAGGAAGGCGGTGTCATCAGACTGCGACAGGAATCGCAGGGACCACATGGGCCTGGCCATCGGCCGCCGCAGCCCGGCTCCTTCTGCTGACACAGCTCAGCGGTGACGCGTGCATGGCTGAGAGGAGCTGGGCTTGATCGGCTGCCTCCTGCACGCCCCACACTGGGGATCCAGCCCACAGCCCGGGCATGTGCCCTGACCGGGAATTGAACCCTGACCTCCTGGTTCATAGGTTGATGCTCACCCACTGAGCCACACGGCCGGGCAGAAAATGGCACGTTTTGAGTGGCCACTGGCCTGTCATGGTCGGAGAGAGTGGACATTCACTGAACAGTAAATGCCCTGGTCGGCAAGTTGATTAGACACTGGCCCAGCCTCCCACCAGGACAGGTGGGCGGCACTCCCCCACCCCAGAGCCTGGGTCGGGGACCAGAACACACGGGGCTCCTCCTTCACGCCCCCCACTGAGGGCTGAGCCCTGCCCCCCCATCTCTCTCTCTCTCTCTCTCCCCCTCGCTGTTGGGATTCTCTGGTGCCTTGTGTGGGGGTGGGGTTGGGAGGTTCAGTTTGCCAACAGCTTGCCCATCGCCCATCTGAGCCTCCTTGAAAAGCCTGGGGCCCTGGCTGTTTGCACAGGGGGGAGGGGAAGGGGGGAGGAGGAAAGGGGGAGGGGGGAGGGGGAGGTGTGGTGGAGAAGCCCAGCTCACAGAGAACTCTGATTAAAAACCCAAACTTTTTCACAGCATGAGACTCGTATGTGTCAGGACCATCTGCTGGTGGAATTAATAAACCGTAGGTGCTAATTGGCCAGGAAAGCCAGCTCCCTGCCCGGGAGTGCGAACAGAACCGAGCGCTCCTGACGGCGGGCCGGGCCGTGAGACCTAATTAGATTGGGGCCTGGGCTGCGCCTGGAGCCTTGGTGACAGCGACACAGCGACGGAGCAGCTACTCCTGGTCCCCAACCTGCACACCAAGTTCCCGGCCACAGACTTCCTGAAAACCAGCCTGTTTCTGAGAATGTGCTATTGAACTTAAAGACAGTCTTGCCCACCCCCCCCACCACATCTGCCGTGTTAGGAACAGACACGCGTGTACACGCGGCGCAGAATGAGAAATGTCAACATGAATGACGGCGGGTCATCTGAGCCGGCGAGCTGAACGGAGGTGTCTCCCGTCCCCCCGCAACCCCCTGGCCCCCACGGCCGCTCTGTCTCCCCAGGACCCTGCAGCCACTGACGGAGCTCTTCCCGCCCATTTCCTTCCCGAAGGATCTGTGCCGTCTGCGGTGTCACCCCGTCCACAGCCCTTCACGACCCGTCACCTTCCCAACCAAGTCCCCTGTGACCAGCTGGTCGGGGCCCTGCAGCCCCCCCTCCCCTGGGACAGCTGAGTGGCCTCTCTCCCCGGCCGCCCTCCGCCCTCCGCCCTCCGCCCTCCGCCCTCCGCCCTCCAGCCTCCGCCCGCACGTTCTCCGGGAAAAGCCGTCCAATCTCTCCTCTCGCTGACATTTTATCTACGGACTCGGCCCTTTGCCCCCAGGAGCCTCCCGTCCCTTCGGTTGGCGTCCACCGTCGATTCTGACACTTACCCTGCTGCCCCGCACCCTCCTCTCTCACGGGAACAGGAACATCGGCGTCGTCGAGGACGGAGTCCTGTGGCCCTCGTGGCTTTGACCCCGGGAAGGACCGGCTGAGCTTCTCGGGAAACGCGAGGAGGCGCGCTGCATAAACGGACAGAAGCGCTCCCAGGTCTCTGATCTGCGCTAACGCACAGCGAACAGCGGCGCCCGCCGCAACCGCATGGAAATCACCTGCTGCGCCAGCGCCTGACCTCGCAGGCGGCGTGGCCTGAGCTCGTCACGCGCCGTTTCTGTCCTCGGTGGCTGCACGATCTCTGGGAGGAAGGACAGGGGACACCTGGGGAGAGGTGAGCCGGGGCTGGACGTTCTCCCCCGATGTAAACAACCGACAAAGCCGGGCTGGAGAAGCCGGTCACCTGCCAGAGATCAGCGCCCACGGCAGTTCCCGCGTCTGGGCATCTGGGCTGGGGGAGCCCGAGCTCACCTGGGGGAGCCCGAGCTCACCTGGGGGAGCCCGAGCTCACCTGGGGACGAGACATGTCACCGCGTCGTCTGCTCCCGCCGGAGGAGCCGGGTGTCCGGAGGCTGTGCGGGCTCCGTAAGACGGGACACGCAGAGGATCCCGCCATCTGGCAAAACAGAACTTCCTCGGACACCGTTAATTACACGGGATCTCACACCAAACCAGAGGCTCAGGGGAAGCCGTCGAAAAGGCTAACTAGCCCGCCGGCGTGGCTCAGTGGTTGAGCATTGACCTTTGAACCAGGAAGTCACAGTTTGATTCCGGTCAGGGCATGGGCACGGGTTGCTGGGTCAATCCTGAGTGTGGGGCGTGCAGGAGGCAGCTGATCAATGATTCTCTCTCATCAACGATGCTTCTCTCTCTCCCTCTCTCTTCCTCTCCCTTCCTCTCAGAAATTAATGAAAATATATATTTTAAGAAAAAAGAGAAAAGGCTAATTAAGCAAAGCCCTTTCTCCGGCCCCCTCCACGCCACTGGCCATGATCCCAAGTGATAGGACCCCCACCCCCCGGGCGTGTTAACGGGGCCTCGGGCCTGGGACGTCCCCTCGGACAGCCAGGCCCAGAAAGTGTGCCGCTCAGACCTTCCCAGCATCCCTTCTCCCATCTTCCTGAAGCGTCATCGCAATTTTCCTTGGGCAGATGGCCCTCCCGGTGGGTGCAGGCCTGGCATGACCCAGGGCCTCCAGCCAGGGGACACCAAGTGACTGACCATCTCTCCAAGAAATGCGGGCATCGAGCAGAGTGGCGTCAATATTGGAAAAAGAGCCCGGCCGGCGTGGCTCCGTGGCTGAGCACTGACCCATGAATCAGGAGGTCAGGGCTCGAGTCCCGGTCAGGGCACATGCCCTGGTTGTGGACTCCAGCCCCAGCAAGGGGCGTGCAGGAGGCTGCTGATTGGTGATTCTCTCTCATCATTGATGTCTCTCCCCTTTCCTCTCTGAAATCAATAAAATGTTAAGAAAATAAACTGGAAAAAGAGCTGATTTATCCCCACACAGGACCCCAACGACTTTCCTACGTCCCTGTGGCCTGGCCGTATTCTCACCAGGGTGGCTGCTCAGCACATCCCTGGCTCCTGTGACCTAACCACGTCCTCCTCCATGCTCCCGGCGTCGGCCAGGGCTGCTTCTGTGGCTTGTCACCAGGGAACCCAGCCGGCGGCCGTGTGAGCCGCCAGGCAGACCCGATGGTGCGGGTGCCTCTGAGGCAGCTCCTAGCGCATCTTCAGCCCAGTCAGGCTCCGCGAACCCGGCCCCGACTCGTCAGACCCCGGAGCTGAGAGATGGAAGGGCTTTCAAGGCCCAACGTTAGATGCCGGGCCTTCTAGCGCTTTCCGCCACCTCTTGGGGGGTGCGGTGATGGTCTTCCCGGGGGGATGCACCGAGCTGGGCAACTGAGGCAAAATGCTACTTCAAGAGCCCTTGGATCGATTCATCAAGGATTGTTTATTGCAAGGCACGGTGCTAGGCACGGTGGGGTACATGGAAGAGAGCCAGCGCCCTGCCCCCGAGGAGCTCACAATCTGGGTGGGAGACAAGGGTACAGACAAGGACAGATGGGCGACATACAGGAGGTCAGAGACAACCAGGCACAGTAACAGTTTCCCCAGGCATCCCGGTGCTGGTCCACCCGAGCGGGACCCGCCGTGGCTTGAAGCTCATTCATCTCAAAGGACCGACGCGTGTGGGAGGCTGCACCGCCCGCCCGGGACCCTCGGGACCCGGGGGAGGGGGGCCTGGGGCGCCTGGGGGAGAAGGGGGAGCGGGAAGGTTATTGCAGGATGGGGCAGCTGTGTGACCCAAAGGCACCGAGGTGAGACTGGAGCAAGGGGGGGCCAGGGTCCAAGGTGGATAGGTTAGAAGATTTAAAAGGGCCTTAGATGCTCATATTTCGAGTTTATGCTTTTTAACAAAACGGCAGGTCTCCTGGGATGAGCGATACACAAGGCGTCGCTAATGGAGAGCACGGATTCGAGTTGGACCTTCGGGACGTTTATCTGAGGTTTCGACCCTCTGCACCTGCACATGGGGCGTGGGCTGGTGTCGGGACAGCTCGGGGGCCGCTCGCGGTGGATCCTGCCGGAGACGGCGGAGCCCCTCCGTGACCTCAGTATGGCCGCCAGGGCGAGCTCACAGCTCCCTCCGCAGGCAGGAAGAAGGCTCCGGGAAGACAAGCATCTTTACGAACGACAGAATATTTATTAACAATAGCGTTAGAAAAAGAGTACATTTGCTGCTGGGTCACTGGGAAGTACCATCCACATGGGGGTGGGAACTACCTGGGTGGCTTCTTTTTTTTCATTCATTTTATTATTTTGTTGTTTTTTTTGTGTGTGTGACTATGTGTGTGATTTTAAATTTTGTTTTATTTAGAACAGAGAAGTAACCATATCCAACTAAGGAAGGAACACAGCTTGAAACACTGAACAATATTTTCCTTGTTGCCACCCTAGTTTTTACACAAGTGGAATCCTGATTATGACTATTGGATAAGTAGAGCGAGAAGGTTGAAAAGTCAACGTACGTTCTCCATCAAGCAAAAACGGGCAGATTGCAGGCAAACCTGAGCTCTCTGAGAAAGGAGAGGTGGCAGCCTGCGTACATGTGAAAGTGTGTGTAGGAAAGGTCACTGCCTTTTAGATGCACTGGCCCACCAGATTCAGCTACAAAACCTCCCCCGTTATAACAAATAGGCCTTCCAGCGGAATACGGTTTTGTGGCTATTGCCATTTTCCGACGTGGGATTGTAAGACGTGGAAGGTAAAGCGTAGAGAGCAGCTAGGCTACGGGCTGCACGCCACGAGCTCCTGAGAGCTCCACACCGTCGCCCCCACCACCTTTTACGGCGTCTTGGGAAAGAGCTGCAGCAGCAGCTGTTCGCTGAAAGGGAAGTCTGCCCGATCCAGACATGGCTCTGACTTTAAAGACAGACATATTCTGTATAAGAAATTCCGGAAAGAATGGTGAATCTGTGACCAGAGAGTTACCCTTGTTTAAAAAAATGTACATTCAAACAGATACAGTGACAGATAGTGAACGTATCTCTTAGCCCCTGAAAGACGGGGCTGCTGTGGTAACTTTTGGTCTCAGTTACTACAGGAGGTGCGACTTCAAATGCAACGTCTAAGGTAAGGCTGCTACAGAGACGATGCTGACGAGGTGAGTGGGGAGAGTCTGGGGGTCCATGCTCAGTTCAGGGTGAGTATTGCACGTGGGACCTCTCGGGGAGGGAGTTCAGGTGTTGAAATTGCAGCCGTTCCCGAAACCGTCTCAAGGAAATGCACCCCAGGCAGAAGGACATACTGTACATGTCCCAGGCCCCATCCAGCCTGCTCGCCACGGAGGGGGCCGCTACGGCGCAGCCCGGAGCCACCCACCAGCCTCCGGTGCCGGCCCGCCGTCCTTGTCAAACTACACGTCATTTGCAATAGGTTGACCAAGGTGGGGTTCACACTCTGCCTTTTAAAGGAAACCTTTTCAAACAATAGTTGCACGAGTGTGGCGCCCATCGCATTTTATAGCCGAGGAAAAAAAATTAATATCTACATTTCATGTTAACTTTAAAAAATTCTATAAAACACTAAATATATAATAAAAAATATGCATATAAGGACATATGTAAACTGCTTTGGTAACATCGTATTACAGATGTCTTCAGTGCACTGCGGAGTTTCCGGAGAAACTGCGGACAAAGCGAGACTTGCTTTGCGGAAGTTCTGTGTGGAATGCCATTCCTAAAGAAGCAAAGAACATTTTTCTTTCCAGTAATAAGAAGTACTCGAACAACAAGGTTACTTAGTACTGGGTGTCTTCAGGACAACGCGCTCAAGGTTGCTTAGATCACAGACAGCGAGTCCTGCGGGGGCGGTCGTCATAAGCTGGACCTGGCCGTGAGCGAGAGCATGAGGGTGCTGAGCGCCGACAGCGTGCAGGCGTTGGAGGTGGAGGGCCCCGCGCCCCCGCCCCGGGCGTAGGCATCTGCGGAGAGAGAACGCAGTCACTGAACAGCACCGTCCGGACTGCCACGGGGAGCGAGGCCACGGGGAGCGAGGCCACGTGGCTCCAGACACCGGAGAACTGCTGGTTCTACTGCGAAGGACCCAGCCTGGTGACTTTAACATCAGCTCGGTGACTGTTTTGCATGAAACTGCCTGAGGCCAGCAGACCTCAGTGGTCAGGGCAGGGGAGGGTGTTTTTGCCACATGTCTTCCTTTGGGGCTGACTCCCGCTGAGGCCCCGCCTCCCTGTGCAGGCCTGGGGAGCAGGCAGGCGGGGAGCAGGCAGGCGGGGAGCAGGCAGGCTTTGGGGAGCAGGCAGGTGGGGAGGAGGCAGGTGGGGAGCAGGCAGGTGGGGAGCAGGCAGGCTTTGGAGAGCAGGCAGGTGGGGAGCAGGCAGGTGAGGAGCAGGCAGGCGGGGAGCAGGCAGGCTTTGGGGAGCAGGCAGGTGGGGAGCAGGTAGGTGGGGAGCAGGCAGGTGGGGAGCAGGCAGGCTTTGGGGAGCAGGCAGGTGGGGAGCAGGCAGGCGGGGAGCAGGCAGGCTTTGGGGAGCAGGCAGGTGGGGAGCAGGCAGGCCCAGGGAGCAGGCTGGGGAGCAGGGGAACGTGTGCTCACTTGTCATCTTTGGGATGCGGATTTGCTGGCTGGCGCTGCCGTCCCCGCCGTCGCTGACTGGCCTGATTTCTATGATGTAATCTTCATCCAGAGGCAAGGAGAGCTCCACCGACGTCTGGTTTGTTTCGACGACAGACATGCGGCTCTGTCGGCTCCATCGGTACAAGACCTGCTGACGCAGAAGGACAGGCGTCACCTGCTGCCTCCCAGGGCCCGCCCGGCGACGATGAGCGTCGTTTCCCTGCTGGCACCAGTGACGTGCTGGGACACATCTGGGAGGCGCATGTGCAGACGGGCCCCTCTGCTGCTACCCTGTCCTACCTTGTCCTTGTGGGGAGAGTTTAAAGGAGGCGGGGGGGGGGGCAGGGGGAGGGGGAGTGTGAGGCTCCCGGCGTGCTATGGAGCCTCCCGTCACCTCCGGAAGGCCCCGTGGACACACCTGGAAACGTGATTTCCTCTGAGGATGTCCAGGGCTCGCTCACACCCGGGGACTTCAGCATCAAAACAGACTTGGCTGCTGTGTGACCGTGACCCACTGACTGACCTCTCTGAGCCTCAGTTCCCTCCTCCGTGAAATGGGACAATACTAGCCAGAGGGTTTTCAGCTAGAGCCACTTGCCTCTGGTCACACAGTGTATTTCAGAGTCTTTGGCTGAAAGCACTGAACCCCGACTATTAATGTTGATGTGTGTGCGTAACATACGAACGTAAGTGCACGTGCCTATACAGTCAAGGCCATCTTGGTTTACAGAGTGAGGAAGCGTGTGTGAGAACGCAGGGCGGGGCAAATGTGGGTTTACAGTTGTGAGTACAGGACACGAAACACAGTCTATCTTGTATTATTATTAACGATGGCGATATTTTCTGTACTAACAAGGACAGACTGCACTGCGGGCCTGGCTCACAGGACTGTGTAAGCAGCACCTGGGGAGGCTGGGAGGGAGCAGGTGTGGGGACGTACTCGGCAGAGGTTAAAGTTAAAGCAGGGGCGGGCGGGATGTGATTAGTGCTGTGAGTCCTGGGGAGAAGGGGCACGTCAGCACCTGGACGGGGTCTCTGAAAGGCCAGGCCACCCCCCTTTCCTCCATGGGACCCCTTTATGAGCTACAGAGAAAAGAGGGGTGTCGGGGGACAGTCACTGTCCCTCCGGAAGTGTCTGTAGCTTTGCAACCACCCCTCATGTGTCTGGCTCTCCTTCTTGGCCCCTCCTCCCCTGTGAGTGTGAATCTGAGCCGGTGGCTCATCTGATGAGCCAGCGGCAGGGATGACCGGGGACCTGCGTGGAGGCCTGGGGACCCAGCTCCCCGAGAACCCCGCCCCGCCTGGCGCTGCCTGCTCAGCCCGGTTGCCACAGACTCTTTACCAAACTCAGACCAAACCACAAGGGGCAGAGGTTCCTAGAGTCCGGGAGAGCGTGTCAGGGATGTGGTCAGGGACGTCCCCCCCCCCCCCCCCGCCCCGGCCCCGCTGCCTCATGGGACAAGACCGTCCCCACTCGCCACCCACCTTGTAGCCTCTCACATCCGACTCGTTCTCCAGCGCCTTCACCTGGTCCCAGTTCAGGACGATTTTGGAGTCGGATGAATTCCACACCACGTTCCCGGGGGCTTGGCTGGGCGCTAGGAAGAGAGGAGGGTAGACGCGGTCAGACTGCTCAGCCCCAGTGGCTGCTGAGGGTTCGAGAGCAGAGGCATTTAATGGGCTGCTGCACTAACATGTGTCTTCAAGGTCCCTAAAACCGGACGACACACAGCAACACAAATGCAAAAAGATGCAGTTGGGCCCTGGCCGGCATGGCTCAGTGGCCAGAGCATCAGCCTGGGGACTGCAGGGTCCCGGATTCCCTTCCAGTCAAGAGCACATGCCTGGGTTGCGGGCTTGATCCCCAGTAGGGGGCGTGCAAGAGGCAGCCGATCCATGATTCTCTCTCATCATTGATGTTTCTCTCTCTCTCCCTCTTTGAAATCAATAAAAACTATTTCAAAAATAATAAGGGAGGAGGATAGGAAGGCTATAAAAAATAAAAAGGAAAAAGATTCAGCTGGTCGCCTAACATTTAGAGCTAAACGCAGTGGCCTTCCCAGCGAGTGGAGAAGCACGCATCTCCCACCCTCCGAACGCTGCTCGGTGTCCGAAGGCTCCCCCAATGCTCAGGGAGTCTGAACCCACGCCGTGACACAATGGGCACGCGGACGCTCGCGGGAGGCGGGCGGGGCGTGGGCGTGGGTGCCTTTGAGGAATCCCGAGGGCATTTCTGAGCTCACGGGGCTTCCTGGTGGTCACGTTGACGGTGGCGCTGGAGGGGCCGGTCCCGGCCGTATTGTAAGCCTTGACCGCGAAGTGGTACAGCGCGCTGCCTTGCAGGTTGGTGATTTTCGTGGAGGTCTGATTTCCGAAGGTTCGTATTTTCCTAGCATTTTCCTCCTTGTCATCATGCCTCCAGTATTTAACCTGAGGAAATAAAAAAAGGGGGACCGTGGAAATCACCGATGGGGGATATTTCCGTGGTCCTCTGGTTATATGCAATCAGGTGACAGTTAATTATATTTTATAATTAACTCCTTCATAAGAATATATCTATTTTATCTGCACCCCAGGATATATTTATTGAGTTCGCAGGGGTGGGGAAAGTCCGGCCTGCGGGCCGTATGAGGCCCGTGAAATCATTTGGTCGGGCCCTGCCAAGGCGTTAGCGGTGAGCTAATGAAATGTTTGACCACGCTAAGAGCACGCTAAGTTTGCAGTTGAGAATTCTGTGGGGCCCACGAATGATGTTATAAATGTTCAAATGGCCCTTGGCAGGAAAAAGGTTCCCCATGTCGGAAGAGAGAAGTGGGTGGGGGCGGGGGGAGACGGGGGGGGGGGGGGGAGGGGACATCAGTGTGGGAGAGAAGCATCCTGCACATGCCCCGCCTGGGCTTTGAACCTGCAACCTTTTGGTGTATGGACGACGCTCCAACCAACCGCGCCTCCGGCCAGGGCCCCAGGCACTGTGTTTTGTAACACAGGTTCCCATGACGGAGCGGGTTTTCTCTAAGGACCCAGCGCTCTGTGCCTGGGGACTCCCCGCAGCAGGACGGCCCCTTGGCTCCTAAGCTCGCGGTGAGATGGCGAATTGGAACGACCACGTTGGCCCCTTCTCCCTTTTTCTCTCCCTTTGCCTTGAGCCCCAGTGACCCCAGCTCATCTCTCGGAGCATCGGGTAGATGCCCGGGCCTGCGTGTGCCTGAGACACGCCTCGGAGTGCTCCCGGGAGCCGCGGTCTCACGAGGAGCGTCCCCCCCCCCCCGCCCCCCCATGGATGCTCCGTGAAAAGCCAGGCCCGGGACGAAGGCCTCTGCGTGGGAGTGGGCCTGGGGGCTCGCTGGAGTGGGGGGTCTCTTTCCCAGACCCGAGCCCCCGTCCCTGCTGACCTCGTAGCCTTGTATCCGTCCCCGGTTCCTCTCCTGGGGGGAGGCCCAGACCACCTCAACGTCCGTGGCGGAGAGGCTCCTGGCAGAGATGCTGGCGGGTGGTCGGGTGGGCTCTGCAAGGAGACGGGAAGAGGTGTCGCCCATCAGCTGCATGGGGACCGGCTTCCAGACACGGCGGACGGGGTGCCAGGAAGCCGTGGCTGCAGAGCCCTTAGTGGGCGGGACCCACACCCTCATCCTGGAGCCCAGAGTGACAGAGCGACGGCGAGGAGGGGCGGGAGGGAAGGTGCTGGACAGCCAGCCCATTTTTCACATTACACTTCCCTCAAATCAGGACAGGCCTTCACTGAAGGGCAGTGCCCGAAGGGTTGCGTGTCCCCCATCAGCCCCCCAGCATTGAGACCGGCCGTCCGGGCCGCGCAGCCGTACCTTCCTCTGCCGAGTACACCACTGTGATGGGGCTGAAGGGGCCTTCCCCTTTGTTGTTGTAGACGCCCACCCGGACCTCGAAGGGGGAGTAGGGGCGCACGCTCTCGTTCCTGAACACATATCTGCAGGCGTCGGCCGAGGCCAGCACGGTCAGCATCCAGATGACGGTGCCGTGGGGCCGGAAGGCCACCACGTAGCCGAAGCCCCGGCCGCTCTGCAGCTCCTCCGGCACCGTCTGGGGGGCGGGGGGGGGGGGCGTCAGAAGGAGGCTCCGGCGTCACAGGGATCCCCTCCAGATGCTGAAGTTACCTGCCTGCCGCACCCGCCCAGCCCTCCCGCCTGGGTTCTTGCCGCCGGACTGACTGTGGGCTTCGTCAAGGGTCTGAAACCGAGGCCTGCGGTCAGTCCGCCTGAGGAATTCCTGAGGACGGAGCAGGGTCAAAGCGCTCGACAAAAATCTGCTGCGCAGCCCGGAGCGTGGCTCAGGGGTTGAGCATCGACCCATGAACCAGGTCACGATTCGATTCCCGGTCAGGGCACAGGCCAGGGTTGTGGGCTCCGTCCCCAGCGTGGGGCGTGCAGGAGGCAGCCGATCAGTGATTCTCTCTCATCATGGATGTTTCTGTCGCTCTCTCCCAAATCAAGAAAAAAAATATGTATTTTTAAAAAATGTAACGCAACAGCTGATGGGCAAGCGCCTTGTCCCGCCGGCCGGGAGCTACGAGAGGGAGGTTTGCACACAGTGGGCTTTGGCCATTGAACAGCGGAGGCGCCTTCCAGTGAGGCGTCCGCAGAGGAGACAATAACCGGCCAGGCCACCCACCGCGTGCCCCTCCGTGCGGGGCACTCACCTCCCAGGTGATCACGAGCTCCGACTTGCTGCCTCCACCGCCGCTGACGTTGGCCGGGGTGACTTCGGGGACTGTGCAGGGGACAAGGCACAGGTCACGTCAGGGGGCAAAGGGCAAATCCCGGCCAACAAGCACTCGGGGCCCTGCCTGTCTCCTGAGGTCAGAGGCCCTGTGCCCAGGGGCCCAAGCATCACCCCGAGGAAGCGAGACGCACAAGGAAGCTGCTGCCTGTCCCCTGCTTCCCATCAGGTGCAGGCGTGTGTGACACGGCTCCCCCGCCGGCCCCTCCCCGAGCCCGGGGCTCAGGGGGATGGGGAAGGACTGAGGGCTGGTTCAAGGCGCGGGAGGCGTTTATTAACCTTGGGGAGGCACACATGGTGCGGGGTGGGGGGGGATGGAGGGTGCATCCGGGGGTCTGCAGAGGGCTGCTGGGGCAGGCCGGGCGGGCGGGCTCTCGAGGAGGCTGGGGTGGAGGGAAGTGTGGGCAGAGGCGCCCCGGCGCCCGTGCTTCACCTCTTTGAGCCCCGTTTTCTCTGTGAAAGAGGGGGATGATGCGAGCCTCCTCGGGGTGGGGGGAGGCTGGCTGCAGTCACACCGAGGGGAGGCACGGATTGGCTGTTGTCCTCAGACAAACGAGAGATGCGGACAGGGTGTGGGGGTGTCTGGCTGGGGTGTAGCTGGCGACTGGGACTTGTTTATAGCCGAAGACACCCATCGAATGGACTTTGTCCAAGTGTGGGGTCCGAGTTCCCCTTTGTTTGTCCCTGCGAGCCCTTCCACAAACCGGGGCGGGGGGGCTCATCTCAGCGGGGACCCCCACAGACCAGGCCCTGTGTGTGAGGGAAGTTAAGGTACAAGTGACCCAGACGAGTACACATCCCTCCCTCCCTGTGGTCACGGAAGCTGCAGACATGAGGTGTGTGTGTGGGGGGGGGGGCGGGGGGGCAGGCGAAACTGCTGACTGGGCCCTGGGTGCTCCGGCCCCAGCTCCTGGGGCGGCTTAAGCCCTAAGGAAATGGGACTGGGCTTCTGTGAACAACTCCCTCTTTGCCACTGGTTATGTCTGAGTTGATTCATTTGCAGCGTGGGATGTGCCTTAAAAAGACAGCTCCTGGCCCGGCCGGCGTGGCTCAGTGGTCGAACATGGGCCTATGAACCAGGAGGTGAGGGTTCAGTTCCTGGTCAGGGCACATGCCCGGGTTGTGGGTTCAGTCCCCAGTGTGGGGTGTGCAGCAGGCAGCCGATCAGTGATTCTCTCTCATCGTTGATGTCTCTCTCTCCTGTCTCCCTCTTTCTCTCTCCTCCCCTTCCTCTCTGAAGTCAATAAAAATATATTAAGAAAAAGAAGACAGTACCTGGCAGGGGGTGTTGGTGATAGAGGGGCTGATGAGGAAGAGCTGGCGTCAGGGGCTCAGCACAGCGTCCCGCATGGGGACCGGGTGAGGGGACTGAGCTCCTGGTGGAAGCCCGCTGACCATCCTGACCGTGGGGGAGGGGGAGGGGACTGAGCTCCTGGTGGAAGCCCGCTGTGGGCAGCTGGGCGGCAGGGCTGCTGGCTGAGGTCTGACCGTGGGGGAGGGTGCACTCAGAGGGTGCGAGGGCTGGTGCAGGGAGGCCGAGCCCCGAGGGGCCACCATGTCGGGGCTACTCACGGGCCTCCTCCGTCCTCCGCTTCTCCGAGGGCGGGCTGGGCTCCCCGATCCCGATCGCATTGGCTGCCACCGTGCGGAACTCGTACTCCACCCACGGGTTCAGACCCACCACGGTCGCCGTGAACGTCCTCCCGTCGATGACGTCGGGGACTGAAAGACAGCAGGGGCACCCATGCTGGGCAGGTGGCACTCCCCTTCCTCCCTGCCGAACGGTGCTCAGGCTGTGGGGGTCTGAGGGCGCTGTGGGGGGTCTGAGGGAGCTGTGGGGGTCTGAGGGTGCTGTGGGGGTCTGAGGGCGCTGTGGGGGGTCTGAGGGCGCTGTGGGGGTCTGAGGGCGCTGTGGGGGTCTGAGGGCGCTGTGGGGGTCTGAGGGCGCTGTGGGGGTCTGAGGGCGCTGTGGGGGGTCTGAGGGAGCTGTGGGGGTCTGAGGGCGCTGTGGGGGGTCTGAGGGAGCTGTGGGGGTCTGAGGGCGCTGTGGGGGTCTGAGGGAGCTGTGGGGGGTCTGAGGGCGCTGTGGGGGTCTGAGGGTGCTGTGGGGGTCTGAGGTCTTGGTTTCCTCACCATAAAATAAGGCTAATACAGTGGGGCCTTGACTTACGAGTGTCCCGACTAACAAGTTTTTTGAGATACCCGCTGTCTCTGGGGGGATTTTTTGCTTTGAGTTGATAGAGTAGCTCCTTAACGAGCTTGGTCTTGGAACGAATTAAACTCATAAGTCAAGGCCCCACCGTAACAGGATCTATCCCAGATATTGAGAAAACCCATGAGGAACAACTAGCAGAGCATGTGGCGTGTAGTAAATGCTCAACAAATCCTTGTTGTGTTGCATAAACATCCTCAGCACCCCACCCCCCTCCCGCCTCCTCTCTTCATCATATCTGTGCAGCACTTCCTATTGGTAACCAAGTTTCACAACCATCTCTTTTGCCTCGTAAACAGCTCCTGCCACACCCACTGAGCAGAGAGGACAGGCGTGCCGAGGGCTGCTGGCCAGCAGCCAGGGCCAGAATTCCGCGCCTCACGCCAGCCAGCTCCCATCTCCCTTCCCGAACCGCCTGGGGCTGGGGACAGTGATGCGCTGCACACAGACACCCTTAGCAGCTGGATCAGTGAAGTGGAGAGACGAGGTGGGAAGCACGCTGATTCCTTGGAACTGCAGGACCCTGGGCGCACGGCTCCACATTCCTCCTTCCAACACCCAGGCCTCGCAGCCAGCCCTCGGGCGAGGGGGCGGGTGTTGCTGGCCGTAACTGCTGGTCTGTCCATCCCCCCAATGAAACCGAAATGAAACAACAACACAGGCCAATTTGGAGGTTCCGACAGGTCAGCGATGGCATGGCCAGCTCAGGCGTTTTTAATGGAACCACACCGCCGGGTCCCCAGTTTGATTCCGGATCAAGGGTCAAGGGCACGTACCTGGGATGCAGGTTCCATCCCGATCCTGGTCAGGGCTCATGTGAGAGGCAACCAATTGATGTGTCTCTCTCACATCAATGTTTCTCTCTCTCTCTCTCTCTCTCTCTCTCTCTCTCTCTCTCTGTCTTTCCCTCCCTCCCTTCCACTCTCTCTAAAAAGCAATGAAAAAATATCCTCGGGTGAGGATTCAAAAAGAAGAAAGAAACAATATTAAGTAAATGATCGCACAGTTGGCTGACACCTAGGAAACATGGCCACAGTGTGCCATCGCGGCTGTGCCATCAGCGGCTGCGCCATCACGGCTGTGTCTGCACGCCCTTGGCCTCTGCCGCCGCCGTGCTTTGCCGGTGGGACCCCAGCCCCGGCGCCCGGCGGTACCTGTGCTGACGGCCTGCCAGCCCACGGAGAACGGCGTCCGGGCTTGAACGACGTACAGGGTGATGGGGCTGTGGTTGTCGGGCCCGGGGCTCCAGGACAGCTGGGCGGTGGTGTCTGTGATCTCGTCGATGGTCACGGCCTCGGGGGGCCCTGGGGGACCTGCCGGAGAGGGAGTCCCTCAGAGGTGCCCAGCGTGTCCACCCGTCCGAGAAAGGGATCGCGTGACGGAGCAGGGCCCGGCTCCTCCACCGTTTATCCACCCGCCACGGCCACCCACGCCAGTTCCTCACTGAGCGCCCACCATGCCCCGTTCTTCGGGGCCGAAACTAGAGATGAAGGAGACATGGCTGCTCCTTCCAGGGCTCACAGTACAACAGGGAAAACTCATGGGGTCGCAGCGTTGCCTGTCCCCGCCCACCTGCCCCTACAGCAAGAGCAAACACACGCCTGTGTGCGCGGGCGCCGCTGGAAGGCCCCAGAGGTCGTCTCAGGCTGCGCTTGGCCAGGGCACTGTCAGCTGGGGCTGCAGTCCGTGGCCGGCACTCCCTGGTTGGTGGTGAAGCCTGGGGCCCTGTCCCTGCCCTGCTCCTGTAGCCTGGGGTCCTGTCCCTGCAGTCTGGGGTCCTGTCCCTGCCCTGTCCCTGCAGCCTGGGGTCCTGTCCATGCCCTGTCCCTGCAGCCTGGAGCCCTGTCCCTGCAGCCTGGGGCCCTGTCCCTGCCCTGTCCCTGCAGCCTGGGGCCCTGTCCCTGCAGCCTGGGGCCCTGTCCCTGCCCTGTCCCTGCCCTGTCCTTGCAGCCTGGGGTCCTGTCCCTGCCCTATCCCCGCAGCCTCGGGCCCTGTCCTTGCAGCCTCGGGTCTTGCCTGTGCAGGGTACTCCCTACCCTCCTCCCTGACGGACACTGTGTCTGCCCGTGTGCAAATCCTGGACATGGGAGACCAGCCCTCACTGGCACTTCCATGCATTTCTCAGAAGGCACAATCGACCACTTCGAGAGAGAAGGTGGCGTAAGAAGGTGACTGGGAGGGACATGTAATGATGACAGTTGTGCCTATCACAGGGCATAGGATGCGATGCCCCCATGTCTCTTTCCTCCTCCCCAGTCACTGACCACCGGCCGGGAGACTAGATTTTCCTCCTCCCCCTCCGCGGAAGGGAGGGACTGGGAACCTGGGCGCTGGGGTGACTGATGTTCCACGGGGACATTTCAGCCTGTCTGTCAAATGCCGCCTCCACAGAACTGGGGCCACCGTCGTCCCTGGGACCTTATTAACCAGATAAAGTCCAGATGACGATAGGATCTTTTCCTCACCAGCCTTCGCATCCCGGCTTTCCCATCCCACCCCCCCTCAGTGAGGCTCCTTCGATGCCTTTACAATCAGAGCCCCAGAGGCAGACAAGTGTCCCCCAAACCCCTCCGTGCACAGAACCGACAGGAGGGACCTGAGCCCGCAGCTGGCGGCTGAGAAGGAAGCGCAGGGTGGGGAGACCTTGGCCGCTGGAGATAAGCCGGGACCTTCAGGGCTCTTTGAGTCCCAGCACCCCCCACCCGCCCGCCCCCTCCATGTAGCTACGGCCTTACGTAATGTTGACCAGCTTTGTTGTGGGGAAGTGGGGTCCCTCTTTCAAAACCACTCAATGAGCAAATGCCTGTCCTCTGCACAGAATGTTCCCGTGGTCAGGGCTCGTGACATTTTGCCGCAGGCTCCGCGGAGGGGCCGTTGCGTGATGCCCGCGTCCCTGGTCCCTCCCCGGAAGGGCGCCCTTTCCCGCCGCCATCAGTGGCGAGAGAGTAAATCAGGTGATCATAGGGGACCTAGGACCGTGGCCGGCAAACTGCGGCTCGCGAGCCACATGCGGCTTTTTGGCCCCTTGAGTGTGGCTCTTCCACCACAACATACCACGTGCGGGCGCACGTACAGTGCGACTGAGACTTCGTGGCCCGTGCGCAGAAGTCGGTTTTCGGCCCGGGCGAGTCTATTTTGAAGAAGTGCTGTTGATATCTGGCTCTGTTGACTAATGAGTTTGCCGACCACTGACCTAGGATGTCCGAGCCAGACTCACAGCTGGATGGGGTCACATTGGGAACCCCCCGCAGGGCAGGGACGCCCTCGCCCGCCCCGGGGACTCGCAGAAGGCACTGCCCAGTGGAGAAGATGGAGCGAGGGGCTGTGGCTTAAAGGGGGCGCTGATCGGGTGGCCCCGTGAGCTGATTAGACTAGATTTTCTTTTAGGCTGTGTTGGCAAATTTCTCCTGGCACTTAATGTTATTTTCTGTGAAATGAAGTATACAATATCATTTAGGAACTTCAAGTCTCACTGATTTAAATTTTTATTAGTGTAATTTATTGGCGTTTAAACTGCTGATCTGAACATTATCCTAATTAAATAGAGGATAAATTTTCAGCAACTGAATTCTTCGGTCCCCAAGGGGAGAGCAGACCAGCCTGGGTGATTTTAAAGTGGAAATAAACATGTTTCTGTAAGTTCTGCTGTGGGTGGCTCCGCCCCGGTCAAAAGTGTTTTCCCTCTCGCCCCTCATCTGTGCCATTACTGAGAGGGTTTTAAAGGCCATTTAAAGGGGAACCAAACAGATAGTTAACTTCTCTTGACAGTTCAAGCTGGCAACTCCCTCACACCCCCCTGACGTGCTGCCTGGAGAGAGAGGAGCTTTCTGTGGCTCCAGTAACCCGGCGCTGTGTGCGGAGGCTCACCCGCGGGCACACCCCACAGCCCCCGATCTCATGTTCATGCAGCCACAGGGCTGCTGGCCCAAGAAGCCTCCCCCGAGCCCCCCATGTGGGGTCCAGGTCGAGGAGACGCTGGCGAGACATTGGTTTGATGTTCTGAACGGCTCCCCTTTCTGTGGGTGAGAAAACCAGCGGGCAAGCTGGTGCGCACACCAGTTCATAAAGAGTCTACATTTAATTTAAACGTATTTCTTACAAGTCCATGCACTGGCTCCCGTACAGAATGGTTTGTGGGGCTTGGCATTGAGCCCATCGGAGTGGCTCAGCCGGGGGCTCACGCCCAGTAGGCTGTGGCCAGGCCGCGAAATGCCCACCAATGTCAGCCCGCACATGAACTCCCAGCTAAATGACGTCCCAGGTGCCAGCGGGTGTGCACGGGACACACTGTGTGCTTCAGAGGAGGAGGAGGAACCCGGGGGAGCTGGGGATGAGGTCACGTCAGCCACGCTTCCAGCCCCGGCCTCAAACACTCACTGGCGTCAGCGCCCATGAAACCTGAAACAGCACAGCTCCAGCCCTCCTCAAGCCACCAGCTTTCCTTCCTCTGGCACCCTAGGTCCCCTCCGCCGGCGGCCAGGCCCAGGAGAGATCTTTGATACGAAGCAGACTCTCCCGACCCTCTCCTGTGGGAAACGGCTGAGCAGGATCTATGGAGACTGTTCGCCCCTAGTCACAGTGTTTCGCTTCTGACTTTCATTCTCAACCGCAGGAGGTTTTAGAAGTCTGTGCAGGAGAAGATGCCACGGAACTATTTTAAGGCCGAAAGCCAGCCCCCCTCCCCCCGCGATACCTCTGACGATGAGGTCGGCGGCCGCGGACAGCTGGTCCACACTGGTCTGGACCGTGCAGACGTATTTCCCAGCATGCTTCAGCTGGATGTTCCGGATCATCAAATCCCCAGCTGAATCCTGCTGATAAAGGAGTGGCCACAATTAGTTCTTAATGAGTTCTAAATGTCGTTATCACATGAAGGACGCTGCGGCTAATGGTTTATTTTACCCTGGCTGACGGGAACATGAGTGATGCGGGCCGCAGCCGATTACTATTAAAAACAGGGAGGCGGCCCCGGCAATAAGGACCCCAGCTTGTGCGGAACACGCCTGGGACCAGGCTGCAGGGGTCTGGCTTCCCTGGGACTCATGTGCCACCGGGGTTCGAAGCACGTGACTCACAGAAAGTGGGAAGCAGAATACCCCGGCCCATCAACTCCGGCTGGGGAACGGCTCATTGGGAGTGACAATATGCCGCAGATTTGGGGGATCTGTAGTTAATCTCTGCGATATCGATCATGATGGCTTTGAAGGTAATTAAAAGTATACAATTTGGTACTTGATTTTCGTTTTAAAAAGTGCACGGAAGAGCCCAGCTGGCGTGGCTGAGTGGTTGAGCCTCGACCTATGAACCGGGAGATTAGGGTTTGATACCCGGTCAGTACACAGGCCTGGGTTGCAGGCTCGATCCCCAGTGTGGGGCCTGCAGGAGGCGGCCGATCCATGATTCTCTCTCATCATTGATGTTTCTGTCTCTCTCTCTCTCTCTCCCTTCTTTTCTGAAATCAATAAGAGCATATTAAGGAAAAAAAAAAAGACTAACTTTGCGTTTCTTTTCCAGGGAACCGAGCTGCCTGAGTCAGCGCCACGCGGGCGGGTCCTGCGGACACTGTGGGTCACACTTACCCCGCCGACCCTCTCGAAGTGGTCCCCGTCTCTGTCGAAGTCTATCCGGTGTCCGTTGAACGACCAGGTGAACACAATGTCCAGCGAGTGGTCCTGTCTCACCTGGCAGGTGAGGACGATGCTCTCCCCGACGGTGACGTCCATGCTGGCGGGGGGCACCGTCACCCTCGTGGGGTCTGCAGAGTGAAGGCAAGAGAGAGGGCACAGGCTGGGGGCTCGTGCAGGAAACACGCAGGTTCCAGAGCCGCACTTTATTTTTTCTCACGCTGCGACCCCAAACCTCAGATTCGGGCCAGCTGGTCATTTTTAAAAAATATAATTTTATTAACTTCAAGGAGGAAGGGAGAGGGGGAGAGAGAAACATCAATGATGAGAGAGAATCATGATCAGCTGCCTTCTGCAGGCCCCACACTGGGGATCAAGCCGGCAACCCAAGCATGTGCCCTGACCAGGAATCAAACCGTGACCCCTTGGTTTATAGGTCGATGCTCAACCACTGAGCCATGCCAGCCGGGCTCATTTTTAATATGAAAAGGTGAAAATACGTGTTATGGGACGAGCCTTCCCTGAACCACAGAAGCCAGAGGGGAGCAGGAGGGGATGTTCCCAGGACCAGGGGGAGGCCCTGCTCTGAAACTGCCTCTTTGAAAGGTGTCCTGTGCCCCCCGCCCCCCCTCTCCCCGCTCTCAGCAGAAAGCAACGTTTCTCCCGCTGAGTGCACACAGGAAGCACGTTCTTAATGAGAAGTTTCTGGGGGTGATACATGGTTAGCATGGGAGATTTAAACAGGAAAGGTAAAAGAAGTGACCACCCCTCCCCCCAAAACAAACAAACAAAAACAAAATCCTATCCACTCCCTTACTATCTGGCTCAAACCTCTATTTTCATTTTGGTATTAATTTCCCTGTCTGTCTGGTTCTGAGTTCCTCACTAATTTTGTTTTGCACAGTCCTGTGCTACACACATACACTCTCCCCGAAACTCCTCTGCTTAATCTAGTAGTAGGTATGTTTCTTTCTTTGTCTACATTGTTTATAATCTGCTTAATGTGCTATTAGGTTTATGAAGAGGTTCCAAACCTCATTTTGAAACTAGTAGGCGTTTTAGAAAATGTTATTATAGGTATAAAATTATTAATAATGCTGTAATGAATATCACTGACAAAGTGATATATGTGTATTACTTCTTTTTAAAAAATATGTTTTCTTTGATTTCAGAGGAAGGGAGAGGGAGAGATAGGAACATCGGTGATGAGAGAGAATCATGGACCAGCTGCCTCCTGCACGCCCCCAACTGGGGATCGAGCTGCAACCCGGGCATGTGCCCTGACAGGGAGTAGAACCGTGACCTCCTGGTTCATAGGCTGATGCTCAATCACGGAGCCACGCCGCTGGCCTGGATATTTCTTATTTTTAGTGAAGAAAGGAGTGGAGAGCAAATCACCTTAGAATGATTCTAAGCAGAAGTCTAGGAATCACTCACTTTTGACACCACATGTCCTGGATCATTTTTGAATTTAAAATTGTCCTCACCTATCCATGAACAATTCCTGGCTACAGTCATATGCATCTATGGTTTCCCTGTGGCAGCGTGTTGCCTAATTCCACTTGACCGAGCTGAACACCGATTCTGCAGTGCGGATTTTCATTCACCGGTGGGTGTACCCACCGAGCGTGCACTGTGCGTCACGGCCCCGACACTATTACGTGCCTTACAAGGATTGTTTCACGTATTCTTAACCAGCAGGCACTGTCGTCGTCCCCACTTCACAGATGAGGACACGTGTCTCAGGGGGGTCAAGGCGCCCGGCCTTGGAGTCACCGGGCAAAAGGATCCCAAAGGAATCCCGCCCGTGTCTGTGAAGTGAAATCCCACCGTGGACGGTGCATAGGGAAGGCACCGGAGGGCCTTGCTGGCGAAGGGAGTACACCTGGTGGGCAGCCGGCTGTGTCTACGGATACAGAGTAAGGGACGCTTTCCCTAAAATACACAAGCAATGGCCTGCGCCCCTCGAGGGAAGGACGGGGTGCCTCCATGGCCACGGCCACATGCAGGCGACAGCCCAGGGCCGGCCTGCAGTTGCCGCCCGGGAAGGACCGAGTCTGGCCAGCAGGTGGCGCCGCCATCAAAGCTGAAGGAGCAGCTTCTCTCCTTTCTGCTCCTGCTCCCACCGACCGCTGTCTACTGGTTTTCAGGTTCCTCAGCTGGAGGAGCCTGCATCTCGGGAAACGGGCAGTAATGCTCAGACTCTTCTTAAAAAATTCGTTTTTATTGATTTCAGAGAGAGATGGAGGGAGCGAGACAGAAACATCAATGATAAGAGAGAACCATGGATCGGCTGGCTACCTCCTGCAAGCCTGTACAGGGCCTGTGCCCTGACCGGAAATGGAACCGTGACCTCCTGGTTCATGGGTTGACGCCCAACCATTGAGCCACACATTCTAAAGCTGTATTTCTTCGTTTGCTTATGGATTTGAACAGCACATGAAGCTTAAGCAGAGGGTCTTCCTACCTGGTGGACCTTACCTGCCACCCTGCCCCTACCTGATGCATAAAGGATGTATAAAGCTTTTTGCAGAACAAAAGCCAGCAACCCCACCCCCTTCCCTCCGGCAGCGTGGGCCGCTCCTAACTCGCGGGTTTGGGGGTGGCCAGTAACTCCAAGTGCGCTTTTCTCTCGAAACCCTTCAGGATGGACACGAAGAACAGCCCTGGGCCCTGCCAGCCGCCCCGTGGGTGGGCGTGGCGGGTGAGGCGTGAGCTGGGCGCTGGGAGAGGTTGTTTCTGTGGTATCGCTCGGCCCAGAGCCTGAGCTGCGTACAGTCAATGCGATTCCAAGGAAGGAAGCTGAAACGGGGAGAGTTCTCCATGCGGTCTTGTGCCTGTTCTTCGCTCTGAGGAGGAGAGTGAAATGGGTAGGCAGCACCCCGTTGCCGGGAAGAACTGTTGGGGCGGCATGCGGGCCCCACAGCCTCCGTGCCCACCCCAGCCATAGGCGCCTGCTCCTGCATTGGGAGTTGCTGATCCAGAGAGAAAGGGAGCTCAGGGGAGGGTCAGGGAAGCAGGAAGAAGCTTAAATTAGTTTATGTGCAGAGAGGTGTTGACGACTTTTCCTGCCTTTGAAGTTGGGCCCAGGGGACAGGAATCTGAAGTCACACCAAGTTGTCTGAAGCCTCATCTACTCTGTGCAGAGGCGGATGAGGGACAGTGGGAACGGGAGCAGAGGAAAGAGGGAAATGCAGAGAAACAGCAAGAAAGACTCGGCAGGGGGCAGAGCGTCCGCTCCTCAGACTGGAGGCCAGGAGCCAGCCAGGCAGGCAGCCGGGGAAGTGGGGAGGGAGCAGCCAGCCTGTGGAGCACACCTCCTTCCTGGCTTTCAGGGATTAAGACCCAGAGCCGCGGGCAGCTGCGCCTGTGCACTCGGTCACCGGGAAGCCGCAGGGGGCTCCGTCCACCGATGGGGGCCGGGGTCGGAGCCTGGTCTGTTCCGAGTCCCAGGGTTGCTCCTCCATGATCGGCCTCTGCAGGTGCCGGTCTCCCGCGGCGACGGTGGGAAGCACCGGGTCTCGCTCAGCCTGGGGATCGGCCGCCTTAGGGGGGCATTGCTGGGGCAGAGAGAGAAGTCGCTTCCTGCTCTGGTTGGTTAACTGGAAACAAAAATCAACTACTTCCTCATTCCAGAAGCACGTTCCTTACTTGAATTAAAACAGACGCCTAGTGTGTGTGTGTGTGTGTCTGTGTGTGTGTGTGTTTGTGTCTGAGTGTGTGTGTGTGTGTGTGTGTGTGTCTGTGCATGTTTGTGTGCCTGTGTGTGTGAGCATGGTTTCCTGAGTGTGTATCCAGATGTCTGTCGCTTGGTACATCTTTTTGTTGTTGTTAATCCTCACCCAAGGATATTTTTCCATTGATTTTTAAAGAGAGAGGAAGGGAGGGTGAGAGAGACAAAGAAACATCGATGTGAGAGAGACCCATCAACGGGTTGCCTCCCGCAGGGGCCCTGATGAGCCTGCGAATCTGGTGTCTTAAAACCGCCTGGTTCCAGGCTTGACCACGTGGCCCCATCAGGCACAGAGCCACCGAGACGTGGTGGGGCCCCTCTGAGCTGCCGGCCCTCCTGTAATTGGGAAGGGATGGTGTTTGGCAGGCCAGGACGGCTATGCAGGTCAGACTGAGTTCATGGAATTTAATGTCTTCATCAGCCGTAAGGCGCTACCCCGGCATGAGACAGGGCTCCTGCTGCTACTCCGGATGCGGGATCTGCTGGGGAAAACCCAGGAGGAGGGGCTCCTACGTGGCTCAGGAGGGGGGCCGTTGGGACCGGAAGAGCTGGTGGTCTTGAGTGAGGCTCCCAGGATGGCTGCTGGCTGCTCAGTGAGAGTCTGCGACCAAGTCATTCCCGCTCCCAGCACGGACACCGGCGCACGGGGGCTCCTGTTCGACTGCCCAGCGCTTCGGGCCAGCGGCTCAGTCCCCAGACACGTCAGCACCAGCAGCGGCCTGGCTCCACGCGTCGGAGGACTGTGTGTGCTCAACCCAGAGGAAAGGGTGCCGTGGAAACGACCAGAAGGAGGATGAACCGCGGAACGGATGAGAAAAGTGGCAAGTTCTAGAAGAATCAGAGAACCGGTTAGAAAAGGAGAACGGAGAAGGCGCAGCACCTGTAGGGCTGGGCAAGGAGGAGAGAACTCGCCTGCCTCCCGGTGACGAAGATGCCCACGCCGCCGGGGCTGGAGGAGGTGACGTCCGCTCGGATGCTCAGAGATCTGTCCCCAGAAGACAGTGTGGGCGATGTCACGGCTCACGGGTTTAGCTTTATGACCATGGCCACGCGTAAGGCTGCAGGGTCTTTATTCAGGTGGCCAACTGCTGTGTTTATGAAACATACCCTCCCCCTTTTTTAAACATAGTTTATTGATTTCAAAGAAGGAAGAGGGAAAGAGAGACAGAAACATCAACGATGAGAGAGAATCATGGATCAGCTGCCTCTTGCACACCTCACACTGGGGATCGAGCCCGCAACCCGGGCATGAGCCCTGTCTGGGAATCGAACCGTGACCTCCTGGTTCATAGGTCAATGCTCAGCCACTGAGCAACGCCGGCTGGGCAGCCCCTTTTGTGTGGTGACCACCTGGTAGGTCATTTACATGACGTGGGCAAAGAGAAGAGATTAAGGCGATTTTCTGTAGATGCCTCGTTCCTGTGGACTGGGATGCTCTCTCCAGTTTCACAGTGAAGCGACGGGGACACCCTGAGGCCTCTCACCATCATCGAGCACTGGCACTGTCGCCGCTGCCAGAGGTCGCCTGTATTCTGTGTCACCAGGTGCCAGGACCCGGGCCCCACACCTGCCTGTGTTCTCTTCCTAAACATAGCCCTGTCTTGCTTGTCCATCATGCACACGGCGTCCCCAGCACACGCGCACAGGCTACCAGCGGGTAACGCACTGCATTTTCACTCCCTTTCAGGGTTAACTGATTTGAACTAATGCATGAAGCCAGACTAAGCTTTGCACCAGGAGAATTTGCTGATGGGGATCCATGACAGACAGAGTTTACGGAACAGAGCTGCCAGCAGCCAGTGACGAGGGCGCACAGACACCGAATGGGATGGTGCTTGACGTTTGCGATGCCACTGCTTCCCGTGACCAGCAGAGCCTGGACCAGAACGGCCATCCATTTGAAAACAGGTGTTGACCAAAAAAAATTTACTCATTTCTGTAGAGTCTTTTAAGTTTTGAAAACGAATTGTATGTTAGTCAACCCTGACTTTATAATCATTTGTGCCTGGATCTTTCCAAGAAAAACAGCTTCCCCCAAACATGGGGGGTTGGGGAGGGAGCCAGTGACATTTGGTGCAAGAAAAACGTGCGTGCAAATCTCCAAAGAAATACTGGAGCCCTCACTGGTTGGCTCAGCGGATAAAGCGTCGGCCTGAGGACTGACGGGTCCTGGGTTTGATTCTGGTCAAGGGCACATGCCCGGTAGGGGGCAGGCAGAAGGCAGCCGATCCATGATTCTCACTCATCATCGATGTTTCTCTCTCTCCCTTCCTCTCTGAAATCAATACAAATGCATATTAAAAACAACACGGGGGGCCTATAAGCAATGACGACACCTGCCTCGCTTCGGGAGGACGCCGAGAGGAGAGGAGAGGGACGGCTCCCGCAATGAGGCCCGATGCTCAGGCCGCTGCCGGTGAAAGGACCCCTGGGAAATTCAGGGCACAGACTCCCCTTCGCCAGCACCGGGACAGACCCCCAGCGAAGCAGCGCGGCGTTCCCTCGCTCACTAGCCGGGCAACGCACCCATCTGAGGACGACCCCCGAGTGGCTTCCAGGCGAGAGAGTCCGGCTCACGGTGCCCACGCCCAGCCTCGACGCTCTCCGTGCCCATCACGGGCGCCGTGACTAATGCCGCGGACAGGACAGTCTGACCTGTGCCGGGAAGATTAACAACCGGGGAATCGCCACGCGGGCTCCCGATCGTTTGCTATGCTGATGTCTACAGCTACCTTAATGGATTATTTGAGCGGTTTATGGGGCATGGCCAAAAATACACTTTATTGAGGGACATGATGATCTGAGCCGAGCTGAGCTGAGCGCAGTGAGGTCTCTGACTGTGAAATATGAAATCTTTTGAAAACCTGTTTTCACCTCTTGCCTGCTCTTTCATATAATTCCCCGGAGGCCCGGCATCACACAAGGACGAAGAGTAACTCTCAGGAACTTCGGAGAGAATCCCCAAGGATGCTGGGAGATTGCTCACCTCACAGGGTCACGCCAAGGCGCGTGGGGGTGGGAGAGGGGGGTGGGTACCACCCTTCGAAGGGCCATCTGTCCTTCAGCAGGGGGCAGGAGAATTTTCCAGGAATTCCTAATCTGGCTTCCAGGACAGGGTGTGGGTACAGGATGCTAAGCACAGACGTAGCACTCGCACCGTGTCACGCACTGGGGGTCACCCACACGCAGGCCCTGCTTCCTTTACAGGCGCAGTGACGTGGCCCTGCCTATACGGACGGACAGCCCGAGCCCAGTGGCGAGCGGGGCCTGAATAAATCCGATAAATTACGTAGGTCTCGAGGCTGCCGGGCCTGCCCTGCCTGTGCTAGTGGACTGTCTGGCCACAAATAATTTACATTTGGGGATGATTTTATAGGAATAGAGTCATAAAAAAGCCACGAAAGTAATCACGGGGATTATGGATGAGACACCGTGCGAGCTTCTCTCATAAATTATCTCATTTCCTCCTCAGGCCCAATCCATGAGGCTCGGGGAAGTCCGAAGCCCTCTGCACAGCAGCCCAGGGCGTTCTTTATAGGGGCGCGAGCCCACGAGGAAGACAGAGTGGTGGGAGGCTCCCACTGAGGGGGGTGCTGGGAAGCAACTGATGGTGGGCGGACAGGCCTGCAGCCTACGCTGCGACGGGGAACTACAGGCAGCAGACTGGCCCCGTCCAGAACTCCCCCTCCACCCCCCTCCCCGGGGCCGGAACTGCGGTGCGAGGTAGCACTGAAAGTCCTGCATGGATCATGGGACCAATGTTTCTTAGCATCACTTAATCCCCAGACTGTTGCTAGCTCTTGCCCTCCCTCCCTTCCTCCCTCCCTCCCTCCCTCCCTCCCTCCCTCCCTCCCTCCCTCCCTTCCTTCCTCCCTCCCTCCCTCCCTCCCTCCCTCCCTTTCTTCCTTCCTTTTAAATATGATTTTTGAGGGAGAGGGAGAGATGGAAACATCAATGAGAGAGAAACATCGATCTGCTGCCTCCTGCACGCCCCCTACTGGGCCGCCTGGCGTGCCAACAACCCAGGCTCATCTCTGCAGCCCCAGTCTGTCCACAGGGCCTGCCGGTTCACTCCGGTTGGGATGAAGAATTACAGGGCAGCCTAGCGACGTGTCCTCCCTGCCCCCTTCTGGTGCCCGGGCCCCGCCTATTTCACGGCCGCCTCTGTGCACGTCAACACCTGTGTTGCCCGGCCGTCCTGCGCAATGGCGGATTCTTACCCCCTCGGAATTCTCTCTTCCGGGCAGCACACAAGCATCCGTTGCACTGACCTCACCCAGTGCTCTGCATCCTGGTTTTCAAGTCCAGGCAGCTTGGCCTCCCTGTGCTTTGAATTAAACCAGGTGACCTGACAAGCGACAGCGTCCTTTGGGTCAGATGCTGCAGGTCACCGCGGCTGGGCCCTGGCACCTTTCGGAGGCTATTGATTCAGAGCAGCTGACACCCATCTTCCCGGCACGGACCAGTCCGCTGGCGGCACAGAAATGATGGCCATCTCTCCGCGAAGGTTAATCAGGTACCTGGGAGCTCGGCACCGCCCCTCGATAAAGCACAAGTCGCTCCGAGATCAATCGCAGACCCAGCTGCCCACGCCGTGTCCTCGGATCAGGGGACCGCTCCCCAGCCAGATGCTGTGCGGGCAGGGACTGTCTCGCCTGCTGAGAGCACTGATTTGTGGCTTTTATAATCCATGCACAGGGGTAAACAACATAAATATAAGAAGCGGATATAAAGTCATGATTTACTTGTTCTGAGAACGAGCCACTAATCTCTCAGGCCTTGGCTGCTCAGAAAACACGGCGGGCTGTAGGTAGGTTTTTAGGGGCCGGAGCAAGATGCAAAGGGAGGCGCTCTGAGAGCCGCTGGTTCACTGCTGGGTAAGGGGGGGGGAAGGGGGAGGTGTGGAAGCGCAGTGATATTGACTCTCATTGACAGATAACTGCTGCCCGGCCAGTGTAGCTCGCAGTGGTTGAGCATCAACCCATGAACCAGGAGGTCACGGTTTGATTCCCGGTCAGGGCACACGCCTGGGTTGTGGGCTCCATCCCCAGTAGGGGGCGTGCAGGAGGCAGCCGGTCAATGGTTCTCTCTCACCCAACAGGTCTGTGGGCTCCAGTCAGATGAGCTCCAAGAGCCCCCAGTTTGTAACCTGTGGTCACAGCAGACGTCAAAAATGCTGCTGGTGTCTCCCGACACCCCTTTTCCCTCTGCTCCCCTCGCTTCCTGCTCCTCAACCGAGGAATCTGGAGGCAACTGCAGACCTCGGGCTCCGCCACTTCCTCCTGGGGGTGGGGGCGGGGGGCGGGAGGGTGGACCTGGGTCTGAACCCACGCATCCTGCAGGGAGACACCCGGGACCCTGGAGCACGTCCACCCGAGGTGAGACCCACCTCCGGAGCCCCTCTGCCGTGTCCCCCCATCTCTGCCACCAGCTGCCTCCCGCACAAGCCGATGTGGGGGGCTGTCGGCCCAACAACCCTGACTTACTCTCAAGGGTTTAAAGCTCAGGCATGAGCAGAGGAATCGGCGACGGAACTTCCTCAGACTCCACCATGAGACTAGAGAGAGGGGCCCTTCACTGGACTGTTTTAGACTGTGCCCCTTGCAATTAGTGGGATAACCTTTTCAGCCCACACTGCGCTGCTGGTTATGATCACTTCACGCTGGGAGGGAAAACAGATGCCGGGAATGAGAACATGAAGCGGAGGCCACAGAATCCTGCCCGGGGGCACGCTCCTGCCGGGGGCAGAGACGCACAAGGTGGAAATACGTTTCTCAAACCGCAGAACTGCGGCCTGACAGCGTTTCAGTGCCCACAGGGTCAGCATCGTCCGCACAGGCCCCGGGTCGGCCCTGAGGATGCGGGCAGGCGCTCAGACCACACCCCCGCCTGCTGCCCCCGCACTGTCCCCAGGCCCACGTCCCACGGCAACTGATGTCACGCCAACGACAGGATCACTGGCCTCATCTTGTGCGTGGCCTAATTATTTGAAGCTTTTTCCTTTTTTAAAACCCTCACCTGGGGATTTTTAAAAAAATTGATTTTAGAGCGAGAAGAAGGGAGAGGGGGAGGGAAAAAGGGAGAGGGAGAGGAAGAGAGAGAGAGAAAAAAAAGTGAGAGTGAAACAGCATGAGCCTCTCATACTTGCCCTGACCAGGAATTGGACCTGCAACCTAGGTATGTGCCCTGACCGGGAATCGAACCTGCAACCTTCTGGTGTACAGGATGACACACCAACCAACCGAGCCCTCCGGCCGGGGTGAAACTTTTTCCTCTGATTGAACAAAAATAATACCCTCTGCTCCAATACTTCTGCCATATGTAGGCGTTTCCCAGGGGCTTGTTAAACATGACGATTCCTGGCCCTCGTGTACAAAAGACGCCCAGACAACTGTGATGCCTGTGGCCCAGGGCCCACAGCGTCGAGAGGGCGGGAAACGGACACGTCATCTGTGTCTTTGGCTATTCCCTCACATTTGGGTGGCATCGGGGAGTCCCCTGGGCCCCTGTACTGGTCTCTGTCATCCATTTCCATGGTCTCACCCATGAAGAAGTGTCTGTGCAAACAGCAAGGTGACCAGATGTCTCGCTGAGATGGAGGGCAAAACCGATGGAGACAGACACCTGTGACATCAGGGGAGGCCTGGGCGTGGCTGAGGAAAGTCTACAGAGCACAAGGCCCTTCTGATTGGACAATGGATCCCACTCTTCCAGACAGGATGCAAGCTTTGCCTACATGGAAGCAGTTCTACGACTGCGGAGAGAGTGGGGTTAATACCAGAGGGGTGACATGTTTTCCAATTTGGGAAATCTTTGAGCTGCTGGACCTAATCGTCACCTGACCACAGCTCCGGACTTTCCCACACCGACTGTGGGAGTGCTGGAGGCACGTCAGAGGCCACGGTGCTTACTGACATATCCTCTCCCACCTCCACCTTGAACTCCTCAAATGGCTGCATAAGAGAGACAACCATCCGCCCTGGCCGGTTTGGCTCAGTGGATAGAGCATTGGCCTGTGGACGGGAGGGTCTCAAGTTCGATTCCACTCAAGGGCACGTACCTTGGTTGCAAGCTCCATCCCTGGCCGGCCTGGTTGCGGGAGGCAACCCATCGATGCATCTCTCTCACATCGATGTTTCTCTGTCTCTCCACCTCCTTCCCACTCTCTCTAAAAAAAAAAATCAATGGAAAATGTCCTTGGGTGAGGATTAACAACAACAGCAAAAAGACCACCGTTCTCACCTTTCAGAAATGGACCTTGCTGGAGTCCATCAGAGAGCGATGATGGAGATGCCAATTAACTCGCTCTCATCTTGCTCAGATTCTGTATTTAACCTAAAGGCCCTCGGTCTTTTGGGCGGTTTGCTCAGATTTGATTGCCTTTGACAACCAGAGAAATTGAATCATGGCGTGGAGGGGCCACCCCGCTGCCTCGGGCACAGAGAACAGATATCAGGAGAGGAAGGCGAGAGTCACTCATGAATTATTCTCACATGTGTCTTCTCTGGCTCAGGGTTTGTGAGAGACCAAACGATTCTTTTTAAAAATGTTTTTATTGATTTTTAGATAGAGAGGAAAGGAGGGAGGGAGGGAGGGAGGGAGAGAGAGAGAAACATCAACGATAAGAGAGAATCATTAAACGGCTGCCTCCTACACGCCCCCTAGTGGGGATCGAGCCTGCAACCGTGGCATATGCCCTGACCTGGAATCGAACCTGTGACCTCTTGGTTCATAGGTCTAGGCTCAACCACTGAGCCACACTGTTCTTTACAGAGTTGGGACCAAGTGTTGGCTTCACCTTGAAAATGCAGAAGGATGGATGGATGAATCTCTCTCTCTCTCTCTCTCTCTCTCTCTCTCTCTCTCTCTCTCTCTCACACACACACACACACACACACACAACCTCTGCTCCTCAGAGGGCATGTGCCCATACACCCGTCCATATGGCCCAGCGGCGCTCTCAAACCACAGGAAGCTCAGGTATTGAGGCACAGAGGATGAAAGGACTTAATTTTCCTTTCTTTTGTCAATTGATCACACAATTAGCCATTTAAAACCCACCTCAACTTTGGAATTGACAAAAACAAAAAACAAAACAAAACAAAACACACCCTAGTTGGAAACAAACTGTATTGATCTTCAAGCCTTTTATGGACGGAGAAGCTCAACACAGACCACCTCCCCCTTCAGGAGGGGCGCGGCTCCCAGATGACAGACGGAACCGGGAAAGACGCGCGTGAGGAAGCGGCGGGCTTTCAATGACGTGTTTGGGAAATATATAACCTTAATAATGCCGGGGACTGGCTCAGAGGGGGTGGCAGAGGCAGGTCCGGGATCTGTGCTCTTTAATATCACCTTCCTCTCCAGAGGGCTCATCACATCGACAGCCACGTCGTCCTGGCTGTGAAACAGCGGAAACCAGGCGATGAGTTCGGCCTGTGCCGCCTTGAGCGGGGAACGCGGGCGCCCGGGCCAGGCAGGTGGGCATGTCCACTGCGCTGCTTATTATCCGCGGGTGGTCACACGGCCAATTCAGCAGAGTGAGCACCGCCCGCGGCTCCGGATGCCGGAAGGACGCCGTGCCGGCCTCACTCCATGAAGTGGCCTCATCTTCTGTTGCCTTGTTAGTTTTGGTGATTTTGATTGATAAGCTCTCATTAGGAAATAAACCATCGATTTCATTCTACAATGGAGTGTTTTCCTTAAAAGAAAGCGTTTGGATTAGGAGTTAAATAGCAGCAGTAGTAAGGCGTTCTCTGTCCTACAGCATCGGGGAGAGAAGCCGGAAGTCAGACCCACCGTGCGGGTGATTTTACTATAATATCTGACCACGTGGAAGGAGCCCCACCTCAGGCCTTCTTTTTAATTTGAGGTTGTATAGATAGAAAACGACATTTTTTTTAAACCAATACTTAATGGTCTCATTTCTACAATTAATGGTCTTCAAAATTTTTTGAAAAGATGTTTAAATTGATTTTTAGAGAGAGAGGAAGGGAGAGGGAGAGAGAAATACCGATGTGAGAGGAAACATCCATCAGCTGCCTCCTGCACACCCCCTCCCCCGGGACTGAGCCCGCAACCGGGGCATGTGCCCAACCAGCGACCTCTCGGTGCACAGGACGATGCCCAACCAATGGAGCCGCACTGGCCAGGGCTGGTCTTTACCTGTGTACAGACCTCCAGCCTCCCCTCCGAACGCACATTAAAACCTTCCTTAATAAAGCGCTACCAGTGCAACTAGCGCCCCCCCCCAACCTGTGATAGACCCTGAACTTGAATTTGCTTGGTGCATGTGCAGAGTTCCTTGGGGTAGGACAAGGTTTCTCCATGTATGGTCTGGTGCCACCAGCTCGAGTCGGCCCAGGTCATTTTGGATGCAGTTCAGCAGGTAACTGTGGTGACAGCAGCCCCCTTTCACGCCCTGCCTTCCCTTCACGCCCAGGAGGGGATCCGAGGGGGTGGGTTGCTGTTACCACGTTACCGGGCTGAACAACACCGTGTTCCTCTTCTCCAGGACCGACGCCGAGAAACACCCGTCAGGTGGGACCCGCGCAGCGAGCACCTGTGTCACGCAGGGCGGGGCCTTAACTGCTGCAGAGAGACAATGGGGTAGTAGCAGCGCTGCGTGTCAGCGTAGCCCCCTCCATGCAGCTCCCAATCATGCGGACAGCCGCCAACCCTCTGTTCAGAGGCCGGATATTATGCTTTGGGTTAGGAGTTGGGGGCGGGGGGAGGGGAGTCTCACTTGAGAACTGTTCTTGCTTAAAATTAAAACCACAACTGGCCAGCGTGGCTCCGTGGTTGAGTGTCAACCTATGGACCAGGAGGTCACGGTTGGATTCCCGGTCGGGGCACATGCCTGGGTTGTGGGCTCCATCCCCAGTGTGGGGCGTGCAGGAGGCCACAGATCCATGATACTCTCTCATCACTGATGTTTCTATCTCTTCCTCTCCCTTCCTCTCAGAAATCGATAAAAATATATTTACAAAATGAAAACCACAAACCCAAATCCCGAACACACTCTAAGCAGCTTGAAAAATGAAACCAGTGAGATGCAGGAAGTCAGACGAGGGATGGAATTGAGAGCCCCCTGGCGCCTGTCGGTCCTGCTGTCTGAAGCCCTGGCCCCGGGGGAAGGGGAGTATCTGCCCATCAGACGCTGGCGCCAGAGGTCGGCCCTAACCCTCCTGGCCCTGGGGTGGCTCAGTCCCGCCCGCTCCCCTCTCCTTGCCGACCCGCGGTGACCTTGCTGACCCGCGGTGACCTTGCTGACCTACAATGACCTTGCCGACCCGCAGTGACCTTGCCGACCCGCAGTGACCTTGCTGACCTACAATGACCTTGCCGACCCACAGTGACCTTGCTGACTTAGAATGACCTTGCTGACCCGCAGCGACCTTGCTGACCCGCGGTGACCTTGCTGACCTACAATGACCTTGCCGACCCGCAGTGACCTTGCTGACCTACAATGACCTTGCCGACCCGCAGTGACCTTGCTGACCCGCGGTGACCTTGCTGACCTGCAGTGACCTTGCTGACCTGCAGTGACCTTGCTGACCCGCAGTGACCTTGCTGACCTGCAGTGACCTTGCTGACCCGCAGTGACCTTGCCGACCCACAGTGACCTTGATGACCCGCGGTGACCTTGCTGACCTACAGTGACCTTGCTGACCTACAATGACCTTGCTGACCCGCAGTGACCTTGCTGACCTGCAGTGACCTTGCTGACCCGCAGTGACCTTGCTGACCTACAATGACCTTGCTGACCCGCAGTGACCTTGCCGACCCACGGTGACCTTGCTGACCCGCGGTGACCTTGCTGACCTACAGTGACCTTGCTGACCGACCTACAGTGACCTTGCTGACCCACAGTGACCTTGCTGACCCACAGTGACACTGTCCGCACCATGGGGGCGGGTGGGGAGGAAGAGAATGGGCTTTAAAAGTGGTGTTAACGACAGAATCACAGTGACAGGACAGAGACGGGTGTTCTGATGGCTGACCTTCCGGGCGTTTCTATCACATTCACATCAGGAGGTGAAAATGAATACAGGGCTTCTCCGATAAATTAGTCTCTTTGTAGCTTTCCAAGCTGAATGAAATCCAGGCCGGGTCCTGGTCAACCCCAGAGTCACACCGGCCAGGCAGGCATTGCCATTTTATTAAAACACAACAACAGCTACTATTGTTTCCGAAGTCCCAGGCACGCGCTAAACACGTAACATGGGTTATCTCAGCCACCGCAACATCCCACGTGTACGAGGCCAGCAATGCTTGTTGCCATGAAGGCTGGTTATGTGTCCAATGTCCCAGGCCAGCACATGGGAGAAATGAGGCCCAAAGTCAGATCTCTCTGACCCCAAGCCCAACCCTTAACCGCTGCTGAAGGCTGCTGCCTGCATAACATCTCCATGACTGACAGGTGCTCTGCGACAGGGCTCAGCGCAGCACCTCAGATGCCCGGGCCTGGCTGGTCCCTGGGCCCCTTCCTGCTGAGGGCTGCCCGGGATCTGGCTGGTCCCTGAGCCCCCTTCCGGGCTGAGGGCTGCCCGGGATCTGGCTGGTCCCTGAGCCCCCTTCCGGGCTGAGGGCTGCCCGGGATCTGGCTGGTCCCTGAGCCCCCTTCCTGGCTGAGGGCTGCCCGGGCCTGGCTGGTCCCTGGGCCCCTTCCTGCTGAGGGCTGCCCGGGATCTGGCTGGTCCCTGAGCCCCCTTCCGGGCTGAGGGCTGCCCGGGATCTGGCTGGTCCCTGAGCCCCCTTCCTGGCTGAGGGCTGCCCGGGCCTGGCTGGTCCCTGGGCCCCTTCCTGGCTGAGGGCTGCCCGGGCCTGGCTGGTCCCTGAGCCCCTTCCTGGCTGAGGGCTGCCCGGGCCTGGCTGGTCCCTGGGCCCCTTCCTGCTGAGGGCTGCCCGGGATCTGGCTGGTCCCTGAGCCCCCTTCCTGGCTGAGGGCTGCCCGGGCCTGGCTGGTCCCTGGGCCCCTTCCTGGCTGAGGGCTGCCCGGGCCTGGCTGGTCCCTGAGCCCCTTCCTGGCTGAGGGCTGCCCGGGATCTGGCTGGTCCCTGAGCCCCCTTCCTGGCTGAGGGCTGCCCGGGCCTGGCTGGTCCCTGGGCCCCCTTCCTGCTGAGGGCTGCCCGGGCCTGGCTGGTCTCTGAGCCCCCTTCCTGGCTGAGGGCTGCCCGGGCCTGGCTGGTCCCTGGGCCCCTTCCTGCTGAGGGCTGCCCGGGCCTGGCTGGTCTCTGAGCCCCTTCCTGCTGAGGTCACAGACATTAGCAAAGGGCTCCGCTGGAGTTTGTTTCACTTGGGCCCTCTAAGCGCCTGCCCTTTGCCCTGTGAAGCAGAGAGAACATGTGGGCAGATTCGCCGGTGCCATGGCCCCGAGTGGAGAATTAACGGACTGAAGTCACGGAAGTCATTCTAAACACAGACCTACTCTGGCTCCGGGCTTTCCAATCTTCACCGGCGCAGACATGCGTGTTTCGAATAAAAAGGCTTCCCCAGATGGTCGGACGTGTCCAACTTCCCACGTGACCCCGGACATGTAACCCGGCGACTCCTGAGGTTCCTCCGGAACCACCATTGAGGCCAATATCCTTCCTGGACATGTTTATTTGCCTGAGGCCCTCTCACTTCACAGAGGGCGCTACGCAGGGGCAAGAAGGGAGTCATGGGTGGGGGGGCGGCATCTCTCTTATGGAGAAACAGGAACACGAGTGAAAGAGTCCTGGTGCGGCAGGAAGAGCCAACGGGCACACGCACCAGGATTCCCGGGTTCACGTCCCTTCTGCTTCCCGTGACCTCGAGGGAGCCCCACCCTGAGCTCCACGTTCCTCGGTCAGAGCATCGCCAAGGGGCCTTTAACTCAGAAATTCCACGAGGAGGCGTGAGATACAGCGGCAGAAATGCAGATGACACGTCATTGAAAACCACACCCCTCACAGCTCCCACTCGGGGCTCAGCCCAGCCCATCCGCCGGTGCGGTGCTGGGAGCGTGAGGGACAGGGACGACCAGGTGCATGGAAATTTCTATTCCCTCAAAACCGGCCGCGCAGCCCAGAGGAGGTTGTTAGCAGATTAACCCACAGCCTCAGCCCCTAGGACCCAGACGGCGCCCTCCCGGATCGCCAATGTTGCTCCTGAAACTGTCGCTAAAAACTGTGGCTTTGAGTCGTGGGTTTTCAGTGTTGGCCCTGTGTTCCCAGGCATGAGTCTGGAATCAACAGAGACTTGAGCTGTAATGAAAGGACTGGCGATACCGTGAGTCACAACACCATCCTGCACACGGGGCTGTGGTCCTCAGGGCTGAGCTGGGGGATTCGGAAACGAGGGAGCCTTTCCGTCACATCCGTCCCTGACAGCCCCTTGGGACGATCTGTGGCAGCGTGTTTGCCACGACAAGTTAATTTAGAAGCAGCGACACCTGCACAGCGGGCTCGGAGCGATGCCACGTGTACAAACCACAGGACTGGGCAGGTGGACCTGCGTTCGCGACGGCGACCTCCGGGTCCTCACCCTTCACCACCAGGCTCCCCCTGCTGGTCCTCACCCTTCACCACCAGGCTCCCCCTGCTGGTCCTTACCCTTCACCACCAGGCTCCCCCTGCTGGTCCTCACCCTTCACCACCAGGCTCCCCCTGCTGGTCCTCACCCTTCACCACCAGGCTCCCCCTGCTGGTCCTTACCCTTCACCACCAGGCTCCCCGTGCTGGTCCTTACCCTTCACCACCAGGCTCCCCGTGCTGCTCGCAGTCCCGAAGTGGTTCGTGGCGACGCAGGTGTAACTCCCGGCGTCGGCTTTCGTCACATTGACGATCCTGAGGCTCCCGTCTTCCGAAATGGTGATTCTGAAAGCAAAGAGCATAAACCCCGTGGTGAGGCTACCTCGCAGGACCAACTGGCAGGTACAGTGGGGCCTTGACTTACGAGTGTCCCGACTAACGAGTTTTTTGAGATACCAGCTGTCTCTCGGCCGATTTTTTGGATTGAGTTGATAGAGTCATTTGAGTTAACGAGCTCCTTAACGAGCTCGGTCTCGGAACGAATTAAACTCGTAAGTCAAGGCCCCACTGCATTGCTGTCGTCTTTCAAACGGTAAATCACGGTTCATCACTTGACAGTTTCCTCTTTTTTTTTTAAGTTTTAATTTAAGAAAAAAGTTTTAATTTTTTAAATATGTCTTTCTTGACTTTAGAGAAAGGGAGAGGGAGAGAGAGAGAAACATGGACCGGCCGCCTCCTGCACGCCCCCTAATGGGGATCGAGCCCCCAACCCGGAATTGAAAGGGTGACGACTTGGTTCACGGGTTGACGCTTAACCACTGAGCCACGCCGGCCGGGCCGATGATCTTTTAAAACACAAATTGGATTATTGGATCGCACCCCTCACTCCCCAGACTCTAACCGCTTAGCACACCGGCCAGGACCCTGTTGTTTCTAGATGAGGTTTTGAAGTTTCCATTTCGTTTTAGTTTCCCCGCCTTCGCCTGTTGGCCGACCGGCAGCTACTAGCTTGATATTGAACTTGGTGCTCCTCCAAACACTCATGACCAGTGATCGAAGGAGATGAAAGGAACTGGAAGTGTAGATCTGCTCCTGGCTCCGAGCAGGGGGGTCTCTTTTGAAATCATTGGTGATATCAGAGAAAAGGAAAAATGACAAAGCAGAGAGGAGCAAAAATAAAAGCCTGACACGGGACTCCATTTTCCCCACGCGGAGAGGTCATGACTCACCACACGGTGCATCACCTCCTGCAGGGAGAGGCGGCCCCCATCCCCGGGGAGTTGGGACCCACAGAGGACGGGCAGATCTGGAATTCTGCCATAAATCGACTCACTCTCGCTTCTCCGAGGCTCTGGGCTACAGACACAGAGGAGCTGGCCTCGTCAGTCCCATGAGTCACAGCTGGCGGGGGACAAGGGACCTTGAAAAGTGCTGGCCTTTGCTTTTGGGGCCCAAGTGACAGGTGACAAAAGCTGCCACCTGCACCATAACCCACCGCCTGCGGGAGGGCCGTCCCTTAATAGGGACCGGGGTTTTCTGAGCGGTTCTGCCCAGAGGCCCCAGAGATGGGGAAGGGGCGGCGTGTCCTCGCCTGCCTCTGGGTCACAGGGACACGGCCCTTCTAAGAGAGGCCCTTTGACATACAATGTAGAGGGGATGATGGGTTCCTGTCTCCCTCTACACAGGCAAGCAAGGGACGGATCACCCTGTCCGGCTGGTGTGGCTCAGTGGTTGAGCGTCGACCTATGAACCGGGAGGTCATGATTCGATTCCCGGTCAGGGCACATGCCCAGGTTGTGTGCTTTATCCCCCATGAGGGGTGCGCAGGAGACAGCCAATCAATGATTCTCTCTCATCATTGATGTTTCTCTCTCTCTCTCCCCCTTCCTCTCTGAAATCAATAATTAATAAAAAAACTAAAAAAACCCCAACCCATGTGTCTGGTCCAGGGCAGAGATAGTAACTCAGGTATATCAGTGATCAGTGAAGTTTGACAAGGATGGGGGTGGGGGGGGCGCGTATGGTTAAAAAGAACAGATCGCTGTGAATCTGACCCAGTTAGAGCAAGGCACAGGATAACATTAGACCTGTGTGCACTGTCTGTGTGCACCACCTGTGTGTGCAGTGCCGTGTGTGCACTGTTTGTGTGCGCAGCACCTGTGTGTGCACCGCCTGTGCGAAGTGCCATGTGAACTGCCTGTGTGTGCAGCGCCTGTGTGTGCAATGCCATGTGTGCAGTGCCATGTGTGCAGTGCCGTGTGTTCACTGTGTGTGCACTGCCTGTGTGTGCACTGCCTGTGTGTGCACCACCTGTGTGTGCACCACCTGTGTGTGCTGGGATTCCTCACACACCTTTCTCTAAGAACCAGCACACCGCATTTCTCACAAATCTGGTCCATGAGGCTCTTGTGGGAAGGGGGAGCTTGGAAGGATGATGAAAGGAATGTAGTTAGGAATCCTGAAAGCAGGGGCGACCTCAAGCAACACACCAAATGTGCAGCAATTCTTTTCAAAGAAGGCAGCGCAGTGAATTATTCAAATTGGGTAATGCTGATCATAACAAAATGAGATTGGCTGATATCAGCCCAACAAAGCCTGCCTTTGTCGCTTCATCTGTGCCCAGTGTCTCAGGTCAGGGGACACAGAACTGTGGGACAGGGTTGCCTCGGGCCGGTGATCAGAGCGAGATAGGGAACTTAATAGAAATATTCTTGTGTGTGTGTGTGTGTGTGTGTGTGTGTGTGCGCGCGCGCGCGCACGCACGCACGCACGCACATGGGTTAGGACCAAAGGTCCAAAACTAAGAAACAGAACGACCATTAACATTTATGAGTTACACGAGGGATGAAAAATCCGATGTTAACAGCGAGTTCAGCTCTTAACAATGAGGTGACCCGAATAGTAAGTGACGTGGGGAGACTCACTTGGCAGCGGTCAAATAGCCCAGGGAAAGCAGATGAAAAGAATGGAAGCCACAGGAGGTCTGCATAATGAGCAGCCGGCCATGAATTAGAGCTGCAATTAGACCCGTGTGCTCGGAACAGGGAACTCGGCTTCTCCTGCAGGCAAAGCGCTCAGGGGCTTCTGCACCTGCCTCCGGGATAGTGCAGGGGCCCACGGGACAGCCCTGCCAGGGTCTCCTCCTCGCTGCTATTTACCACCCAGTTTGCAAGTTTTTACAGCGTCTTTTCTTGTTGCTGTTGTTCATCTCATCTGAGGATATTTTTCCATTGATTTTTAGAGAGTGGAATGGAGGGAGGGAGAGAGACACACAGAGAGAGACACCTCGATCGGTTGCCTCCCACACAAGCCCCAACCAGGGCCGGGGATCGACCCTGCAACCCAGGTATGTGCCCTTGACCGGAATTGAACCCGGGACCCTTCAGTCCAGAGGCCGATGCTCTATCCACTGAGCCACACCGGCGAGGGCTTCACAGCATCTTAGTCCCACTGCAGTCGGAATGCCCTGCCATTCCCAAAGTCCCCGTGGAGGAAGAAACCCCTAAAAGCTACTGGAAAGTGAAGTTCCCAGGGATGCTAAAACCCGAGAGGAACCATTTTCCTTCTGTGAAATTAAGCATAAAATTTACTTTTATAATAGAAGTTGTGCCTTTGCACTTTTCCACGGTGTCTTTCTCCAGGCGACGCGCTCCCAGGTTCCCACGGCGACCGAAGGACTTACTCCAAGCCCTCCAGAATCCCACGTTGTTTTTAGGTTGCGGGTACAAGCTGGCCCAGTTTGGAAAATGTTTGGCAAATGTACATTATGGTGTGCTGGGCTCCTGGCCAGCTCATGTGACATCCCCGAATCACTTCCAGGTCATTCACCAGGGTCACCCGTCGGAGGACAGGGAAGGAAGGACAAGCACAGGCGTGTATGTTTATGCGAAAAGCCTGCCTGGGAAGAGCTGTTGCAACATGCCTTCGAGTTTCTCTATCCATCGAGCCGTCCTTGGGCCATCCTGTGCCCCTGGGGCCACGGGCATCTCAGAATAAGCCAGGAATCATTAGCTACGAAGAGATCGCCCTCTTCCGCATTTCTGCAGCCTCTCCGATGATAAGACGAGGGAATCCAGAGTCCTTTGGTCTTGGCCCGCTCCGTGTAGCCGGGGCGGCATCAGGCCACGGGCGCTCCTGGGCACCTGCCGCCTGCGAGGCTCCGGATGCGAGAGGAAAGCAGCCGCGCTGCTCTGGTCACGGGGCCCTTGTGGCGTGGATGTGGACGGCTCACCTGTTGCACCTGGTGAATGGGTGCGCCGGGGAGGTGATGTGCACCCGGGTGGAAGGTGGGGCCATCACTCTTCGGGAGGTGAGGGACCCCAAGTTAAACTCTCAGCTGTGTCATGAACGAGTGTTGAGTGAAAGAGAAATTGTAAGCTGTCTAGACCTTGGTTTCCTCATCAATAAAGGAAGCATTGGGCCCGGCTGGCCGTGGCTCAGGGGTTGAGTGTCGACCTATGAACCAGGAGGTCACGGTTTGATTCCCTGTCAGGGCACACGCCTGGGTTGCCGGCTCAATCCCCAGTAGGGGGCGTGCAGGAGGCCGCTGATCCATGAGTCTCTCTCAGCATTGATGTTTCTCTCTCTCTCTCTCTCCCTCCCTCTCCCTTCCTCTCTGGAATCAATACAAATATACTTAAAAAATACATGAAGCACTGAGTCACTTTAGGGACTTAAACAGCTTAACTGACAAGCAGGTGCTTTGAGCACTAAGCGTGCCGCGTTGCCCCAGGCTGGTGTGCCGGTGATGAGCCCGGGATCTCTGGGTCCTTTCTCCAAGACTGGCCCCTGGACCAGCGGTGCTGGGATGCCCGGGGGCTGCTAGGAAATGCAGAATCCCGGGCCTCAGCTCAGATGTTCTGAGTCAGAATTTTTATCTGAAAAACACTCCTCGATATCTGTATGCTCCTCAAATTCAGAGACGCGCTGAGCCACATAGGAGCGGACTTGGACTTGCAACGCGAGTCTCCCAGTTCTCAGAGGGCAATGCATGGGAGAATCGATACAGTCACTAAGCCGATTTAGTGGCCCGAGACAATGTGGCTGCCCGCTCCAGCCGTCCTGTGAAGAATCAGTGGCCACCTTCCCCGTGTCCTCGCCCCGAGAGCCGCCGTGGGCCCTCAGCTTCCACCCCCCAAGTCCCACCCTCCCATCCATTCCCCTGTGCTCCCGTCAGCGGCAGGCATTTCCGTCCATCGCCACCAAAGAATGCGGACACGTTCGCCCTGGGAAACAAAGGCCTTGGCGGGCCGGGGACCATGGGGACAGGAGAGGGCAGCCTTCCAATATTTAGAGAAATGTTCGAGAAACAAGCTGGGATTTCCCCTGCACCACACCAGGGAGCTGGCTTCCAATGCAACGACAAAACCTGTTTATGGATAAACATTTTGATAAAAATTCCCTAAGGGGTACAATTCTCCACAACAGGCATGAGCTTCTTGCTTTCTTTTTTTAAAAATTGATTTTAGAAAGCGCAAGGGGTGGGAGGGAGAGAGAGAGAGCAAACAATGTGAGAGAGAAATATGGATCAGTTGCCTCCCACATGCGCCCCAACTGGGGATCGAACCCACAACCTTTTGGTGTACAGGACGATGCTCCACCCAACTGAGCCACCGGCCAGGGCAGCATGTTTCTTTCACTGGAGGCATGTCCAGCACGAGAGAGCTGGACGGGCTAGCTTTTCTTGGAGGGCATTTACGAATCAGGAGGCGGCCTTAATGATGTTTAAGGTCCAGACACCCGATAGCTCCCAAGGTCCCAGTGACACCTCGCACGTAGTAACTTACGTTTTCAGAGGTAATTGTCTCTGACATGTTTCTGCCAGTACGTGCCCCCCGAGTTGGAACAGACTCTGAAGAAACAGGCCCCGGGTTTTATAGGAGGTGCCACTAAAGGCAGGGAGACAAAGATTTCCAATATCAAATAGACTGAAAACGTTAGAGCATGTTTTCTAGGCCAGTTTCTCTTTAGAAAAGGTTTCTCAAAGGTTCTTCTGTGCAGATGGCTTTGTTTCCACCCTCAAAGCGTGACGCCGCGGCTCAACCACCGTCTGGCCGCTTCCTTCTCTCCAGGCCTCGCTGACAGCACTGCAAAGAGTAGCAACAGCCCGTTTCTCCCCAGCTATCAAATAGAGCTGTTCTGCGTGGCCTAGAGGGTGGCTGTGTTCTATTGTTGAGGAGGTTTGGTTCAGGGATGGGTACATCATCTCCAGCGGGAATTCAGTAACACTTTAAAAGTAGGCACTGAGGCAAATAAAAATATTTTTATGTTTGTATAAGCCATGCATGCTCTCAAGGGTGGTCACTTGCGATACTGAAGCTATTTCTATAGTTGCTGAAAAACCTACTGTGGAAGACACTGTCCATTGTATTGTTTGAAGATGTGCATCAGCTAGCTATCACTGCATAACAAATACTGCCCCCCCCCCCCCGCGCCCCCAGCTCTGTTGCTTAAGTGACAAGCATTTCTTTGGTTTACATGCTAAGAGTTGGCTGGGGCGCCAGGTGTGACTGGGCCATGTGTCTCTTCCTTATCCAGCAGGCTTCCTGGACTTTGTTTGCATGGCAGTGACAGGTCTTGAAAAGCAGCCAGGGAAAGCTCCAGTGTGCAAGCACTTTTGCAGCAGTCACGCGCATACATTTTGCTAACATTCCACTGGCCAAAGCAAGTCCCACGGCCAAGCTCAGGGTCAAGGTGGGAGAGCACTGACAAAGGGCATGGGTCTAGGTAAGTTAAAAATACAATCAATCTGCTTCTGGATTCAAGGAATGAAGTTAATTTATGATTTAATAGCAGAAGAAAGTCATCTCTTTTCAAGACTATTTTTCAGGTAATGAATTTTACTGGCTCACTGATTTCCCTTTTGGCTTGCGATACTAGGAAGCTCAAAATATTAATATGTATTTAGTTAAATCATTATTAATGTATTAAAGGCCCAGTGCATGAAATTTTGCACTCAGGGGCAGGGGGTCGCTCTTGCAGTCCGGGAGCCCTTGGGGGATGTCCGACTGCAGCTTAGGCCCGCTCCCCTATGGGTGCGCAATAACTGCCGGGTGGCAGCTCCTTTATTGAGCGTCTGCCCCCTGGTGGTCAGTGTGCATCATAGCGACTGGTCGTTCTGCTGTTTGGTCAATATGCATATTAGCCTTTTATTATATAGGATGTTTTCCTCTTCTTCTACATGGTCTTAATGTTCTACTTTAATAATCTGATTGTATATATCTTGTATTTTAAGCTGCCTCAAGTATTTTTTGTTCTTGTTTTTGAGAGAGCTAGATGAGCAAAAAATGCTTATATATAGTTAAGGTTAAGAGAGGGAGGTTCTGTGTTTTAAAGGGCCATCGATCCTTATTACAAATGACATTCTCCTAGTTCTACCGTGAACCAAAGTGACAGGTGTACGCCTCAACCCGTTTTTCAAGGAATTATCTCAAACCAATTTCCTCTCGGGATGGAGCCTTGAACAACCTCCACAGGTTCAAAAAGAGAAACCTTTTATAATTCAGAGCCTACACCTCCAAAGGTGACAGATGCAAAGAAAATTCAGCTGAAAATGAAGCTCTTCATTTCATTTCGAAATATCTTCTTCTGAGGGTATCAGGAGACACATTTCAAAGGGCTTTGAAGGCAGAGCCGCAGAGGTGCGTGACCGGGTCTGGGCCACGGTGCCCGAGCCTGGGCTGTTGCATTTGATATACTCACTTGAAGCATTTTCATGGAAGTTGTACCAAAGTTAAATAGAACCAGAAAGTTACTTAAGCTGGTTTAACATTTCCCATTTATTTCCTCTCCACTGACAGCAAACTCTCAAAGCTGGTGAGAGAAAAGAATTCATAGGTGGGAGGTGTCTTTGGGGGAATTTCTCTCTGGAAGAAGCCAGAGGATTTGCACAGATCCCAAAGTATTTCTGATGAGCCCAAGATTTCTTTTTGATAAATCGGTCACTCAGAAATAAACAGGATGGGTCTGAAGATAAAGGACCAGTTCCTCCCATGACCTGTGTGATGGGCTAGGCATCCAATCTACTGGGGAGGACATGATTTATATTAAAACTAGAGGCCTGGTGCACAAAATTCATGCATAGGTATGTTCCCTAGGCCTGGCCAGTGATCAGGGCTGATTGGGACCTTCCGGTTGCCGGCCAGGGTCTCCCTTTCCTGGCTGCTGGCTGGGCCCTCCCATCATTCCGTGCTGCCCCTGGTGGTCAGCGCATGTTATAGCGAGTGATTGGTCCCTAGCTGAACTCCCGCGGGGACGACTTGCCTATTCGGCTTTTATATCTATAATAATAAGAGCATAATATGCTAATTAGACTGGACGACCTTCGGGACAAAGCTTGCAAGGGAAGCCGGTGCCGGCAACCAGGGGAAGGAAGGCCCACTCTTGCATGAATTTTGTGCATTGGGCCTCTAGTTTATAGATAATGAGAAGATTGTGGATACCAAATCTGAAAGCCCAGGGAGCATTCCTCAATGCTGTGTACAAGATCCGTGCAGAGGGAGAAATGTGACACAGCTTCTAGCCAAGTCACAACCAGCCTGAAGAATTCGCAAACCCTCGTGTGGCCCTGAGGATGGGTCCCAGCACACTGAAACAGGATTGCGTATTTAGCCTTTTGTTTTGTTTTGTTTTGTTCATCCTCACCCGAGGATATTTCCCCATTAATTTTTTAGGGAAAGTGGAAGGGAGGGAGGGAGACACAGAGAGAGAAACATCAATGTGGGAGAGACACATTGATTGGTTGCCTCCTGCCTGTGTCCTGACCAGCCTGCAACTGAGGCACCGGAATAGAAACTGGGACCCTTTAGTCAGTGGGCTGATGCTCTATCCACTGAGCCAAATCGGCTAGGGCTGGGCTTATTTATTCTTAGAAAACTGGCTCTAAAATTGTTGTCTAGGGTGTAGGCATAGCATTTGACAATGAGGTTGCTGCAGAACAGCATGTGAACGAGTGAGCTGATGGACTGATGACCCCATTAATCAGCGAGTTCCCTCAATACCCTACAGAGCTCGCCTGCATCCCTCTCTTGTCACCGAGAGGAAGGGCAGGTTCTGTATTGAGGTTGAAACACTTTGTGCCCAGGATGGAGCTCTAAGGCCCAGGCAGATGTTGAATACTCTGTTCTAGAGTTTGGAGAGGAACCTGGCTGGAAACATACAGTTGGACTACGGACGAGGTGCAGGTAAGACACCTCCGAAGAGGGGACAGACAGACAAGAAGCCAAACACTGGCCCTGGATCAGCTGGGAGGTTGCAGAGACGGGGATCCAAGCGACACACCTGAGGAGAAGGGGCCGGGGCCGGAGGAAAACCAGGGTCTTGGACGAGAGTCACAATGGGAGGCCGAGGAACGCGTCCTGGTCAACAGTGACCTTCACTGAAGGTCACTGACTGTGACACCAGTGGCTACAGGGTGGGGGGAGGCTTCTGGTCAGGGCTGCCCGGTCGATGGTGGCACTTTTCAAAGATATGGGGGCACAGCGCGGACACGTGGAGGGGAGGGCGGGAAGTGGGAGCAGAGCTGGACACGCTGAGTCTGAGATCACATGGGACCTCGATGTGATGGAGTTTTGCTACAAAACTATCCTAAACAGGCAAATGAATTCATTAGAAGGAAAAGGAAAGCCTTTTGTCCCAGAGCTTTTGGATTTCAAGACACAAATCTGGGATCACAGGCAGGGAAGGGGGCTCGGGGGGCCTGGTGCATGATGGGGAGTCAAGAGACTCGCTTCCCCGTCTGCTCCCTGTTACCTGGCCCGCTTCCCCCCCAGTCCCGATACCACGGAGGCCACAGAGAGCAGCAGGCGCCCTGCCCAGGCCCTGCCTGTGTTCTGTCCGCTTTCATGAGGTTCAGGTGCCTCCCACCCCCTGCCAGGCTCTGGGGGCTTCACCGCGGGTAGGTTTGCAGGTGTCAGAGGGTGTCACATGACCGATGCAATGGGTCCAATGGGAACATGGCCGCCAGCCCCAGCCCCAGCTCAGGGAGGGAACAGCCGCCCGGAGTTTCTGGGTCAGGAGCCTCTCACACAGCCGCACCGAGCGCCTTCTGTGGGGACAAGTTTAATTAAGACGACAGATGTCACTACTGCGCGGTCCTAGTGGGCCCGGCTTAATTGGACACTCCTTCACCCGCTGCGCCGGTCCAGACCAGTCCAGACACCCACTTCCCGAGCGGGAGGTCTTGTGTGCTTTCCCCCTGCAATTACATGGCATACGCTGCACACCAGGTGGGCATTTGCTACCAAGAGGCGGCTTTAAGGGCACTGGAGTTTCACATAAATGATGATGTTCGGATAGGACCGTTTCCTGGTGTCAAAGGCAGGTTGAATGTTTGGCTTCAGGAGCAAAGACAGTCTGAGAAGCACGCAGGAGAAACGGCGGTTGGTGGGGGGTGGAGCGGGGCGGGGGTGGTGGTGGTGATGGTGGTGGGGTGGGGAGGTGGTGGCTGGGGTGGGGAATGAAGCCGGGTGTTTATAATGGAAGAGGCTCTGGCATTCAGATATTAAAATCGTCTGGAAAGAGGGATGATTGACAAGCTGCCACCGCGTCTGCATGAGGGAGGAACAGAGACCAAGAGAGAGGAAAGCAGCGGGTATCAGCAGGGTCTCTGGGGAGACCGAGCACCGAGGTTCTACTATTGAGCCTCCACGGGAAAAGGCAAAGGCCTCCGAGCGGGCTGTCAGAAGTGGGGTCTCACAGCCTCCCCCCATGAGCCCGAGGGATTGCTAACCTGCCTGTCCCCCAAGCTGTCTCCCAACTGTCCCGGTGCCACCAGGGCCAGAGCAGAGCTGGGGGCCACTGCCACCGGGGCCCCGCGGGGAAGACGGCGGGTCAGGGGTGAGAGCAAGTTCTCACGACACACTGTCCGCTGTCCGTACACTTGAAAAGAGGCGCATTCATGATGCTATAGAGACACACTCCTTTTTCTTTTCTTTTTTCATACATATGTTTTCGCCCGGCTGCTCTGGCTCCGTGGTTGAGCGTCAACCTATGAACCAGAAGGTCATGGTTCAATTCCCAGTCAGGGCACATGCCCAGGTTGTGGGCTCGATCCCCAGTGTGGGGCGTGCAGGAGGCAGCTGTCAGTGATTCTCATCATTGATGTTTCTCCCTCCCTCTCCTTCTCCCTCTCTGAAATCAATAAAAACATATTTTAAAAAAATAAAGCTTCGTCCAGCCCTAATACTCTTGCTCTGCAGTCAATCCTCTACATCAAGCATGTCAAACTCGTGGCCTGCGGGCCGCATGTACCTGGCCTGTGTTAGCCTTTGAGTTTGACATGCTTGCTCTACAGCAGAGCTATCCCCAAGGCCGTAACATGCTCACAACCAGGGACCACAATCTCTCCATGAAAGGTACACATCCTCCAAGGAGACGGGCCTCGGGACCCTCCATGTAACACACTCCCCGCCTGGACTGGAAGAGAAGTGGAGGGTGATTTCTGGGTTTCTGGCTAGAGCAACCAGAGGGAGATGAGGAAGAAGAGGTTTTGGGGGGAGGCTGGTGGCCAGGCACGGTCTGCATCGGGTGCGGGGAGCCCCACTGCTCAGGCAGGATCGGGGCTGCAGACGCACCCCGGGAGCTATCCGCGTGGACAGTGTTTAAGCCGTGGGAGGAGGGGGGCTGCCTGGGGCAGAGTGGTGGCAGGAGAAGGCAGAGGAGGCGAAGGGGGAGGAGGAAGAGGCACTAAATGAGGATCCGGGGAAAGGGAGGAGGCGCGCGAGGCGTGCATGAGGACACAGCAGGGCGGCCCGGGAGCCGCGTCCTTGAGAAACGAGAAGGGTCACCCTCGCTTTAAAGCCCGTTGTTTCTTCTGAGTCAGAACATATTGAATTCGCCCGAAAGCATTTTCTTGGTGTTAAGAGCAGTCAGCCTCATTGCTTCGGTAACAACTTCACGCACCCTTCGGACACACCGGCTCTCCTGAATAAAACGCTTCAGAGCAAATCGATCGCTGGAGAGGCATGTGTGGCGGGGACGGAGGACACCAAAGGCGCCCGCCGAGCCCCGCCCGCCTCCGATCGCACGGCCGGCTGCCGGGGGCCGTCCGGGCCTCCTTCCTCACCCCACCCCCATCCCAGGGCCACTTGAGGAGATCGTGGTCAAGGCCGCAGCCCGTGAACCTCCTGGACCCCCTCTTCCAGGCTCACTTCTCCGTGCCTTTCCCACCCTCGCCTCCTCCTGCAGCCGGACGGGCCATCCTCCCCCCAGTATCTGATCCCGGGCCAGTACCCCTGCCTCCTTAAGAACCCCCTCCCCTCCCCACACCTTTACTGCCTTCTTTACCAGTGGATTTCCCCGGCTCGCAGTGCCCCCACTGCCCTCCCTCCAAGTAAGATCCTTGCCACAGTGGGCGCTCCGGCCCAGGGCACCCCGTCTGTCCGCACAAAGTCCTCCCTGCACCAGCGGCCTATCTCCCAGCCTGCAGAGCTTCCAATCATCAAAAGTGCTTATTTCCAGGTTATTTCTTTAAAAAAATATTTTTTCCTTTATTGATTTTTAGAGAGACGGGGGAGGGAGAGGGAGAGAGAAACATCCATGAGGTCAGCTGCCTCCTGCATATCCCCTACTGGGTGTGGAGCCCGCAACCCGGCCTGTGCCATGACCAGGGAACCAAACCAGTGACCTCTTGGTTCCTGGGTCAACGCTCAACTGCTGAGCCACGCTGAGGACCCTGCCGGACCCTGAGCCTCCCTCCCTGCGCGTCCCTCGCGCTGCGGACTGGATCGCCTTTATCCATGTGCGCAAATACTGCCGCAACAGCGGGAGTTTATAAAACCCCCGCAAGGAGGCCTTGTGATTTCCATCTTCTCTCTCCTCCGACTGCATGAGGCGGTTTATAATTTTTATAGCCATCACATTAAAATGAACCCCCTGCGTACACACGGGTCGCTGTCTTGTTTTGCTGGTTTCGCAGAATCTGGGGGGGAGGCTGCCTTTAGGTGGAGGACTTACTCAAACCCCCAGTATAAACTCTCAGCGCCCTTCCCTGCAGGCCCCCGGCAGAGCCCCTGCTGAGACCTCAGGAGCGAACAGGTGGGTCGTCCCTGCCCGAGTCTGGCTGAGCCTTAGCCTCGACCATAACCCTCCACAGAGAGGCAGGACGGGCTGTGGCTGCGGTGAGGCCTGGGTCTGTTGTCCTTATGGACATTTAGACACAGACCTCCCTGAGCCCTGCTGCACCTGCCCTGCGGGGGCCTTGAAGCCATCCCTCTGATCCAGGGCTCTGGGACAGATGGACTGAGGTCGGGGTGGAGTGGGGGGGCTCCGGGGCTGGATGTGGAGCGCAGGGCGGCTGCCTCTGTGTCCCAGCGAGCATGTGTACAATGAAATGGACAGCGCTCCCAGGACGCAGGGCCAGGCTCCAGCTGAGCAGGATGCCCGCTCTGGCTCTGGCTGCCTGCAGGCTGTTTGGCCTCTGAGGCAGGCTTCCCATTATTATGGAGATGAACGGCTTCTAATTATTGCAATAACGTCACTGCTCCCAGGGCACAATTCCTAACAAGAGACTGCAGGGCTGAGGGGATCCGAGCGCAGGTTCCCGCCGGGAGCACAGACAGGACAGGAGCTCCAGGCCAGAAGCCCAGCGCCCAAAGCAGTCACTCTCCTGCCGGCTGCGCTCCCGGGGCTCCGCCTGGCGGACAGCGGCCCCAGCCCGGCTGTCAGCCTGGAGCGCCCCGCGGGCTCGGGCAGCCCTGCGCTGGGATTTCTCTCCTTGTCCTACACGGATGTCACCCCTCCCAAGGCCTCTGGGACGCCAGGCAAATTACAGCCACGGTCTGATTTCACTGCGGAATCCGACTCCAGCGCCTGTGGAGGAGACACCGAACGTTACGCCTATTTGAGTGGAATATTCTCACATGTTAGACTCCGTCTGATTGTACTGAGGGGGGTCGGGCGAGCCTGGCGTGGACTTCCGCCTGGGAGATGCTGTGGATACCTCCCCGGGCCTGGACACTGCCCCCGCGGCCTGGAGTGCCCGGGTCGAGGTTCCCGACCCAGCGCCTTCCTCGGCTGTTTGGCTGGGGAGCACCGGGTGCTTGCTCCTCCCCGGACCTCCCTGCTCCTGGGGTGACCCCCTGGGGTGACCCCCGCTTGGTCGTAGTGTAGAATTCTCTCCACACTTTTTTGGATTCAATTTGCTAATATTTTGTTGAGGATTTTGGCATCGAGGTTCTTTTAGAGCCGGGTGGGGCACCTTTCATCTGCCCAGGGCCACGTGGATACTTAGGGCATCATTCATGGGCCACACGAAATTACCCACTTAGAAACCAGCCTGCTGTATGGGTCAAACATTTCACTCCCTCTCCCTCCACCCCCCATGCCTTGGCCGGGCCAGGTCACGTGACTTCTCAGGCCTTATATGGCCAGTGGGCCAGACGTTCCCCACCCCTGATTTAGATCTTTGGCTTAAATAGATAAGGCCAGTGTGAATATGATTTCAATTTCTAAAGGCTTGAAAAACCAAACATAAAAAGTATATTTTAAAAATAGTTCCCATGTGAACATTAAACCAGTATTCCAAGATAAATACTATATCACCTATGCTTAAATAAGATAAAACCTTATTAACTATGGCAATGTTGTATCTTAATTTTTTGTAAACTCACTGGTGAGCAGTTGGTTAGTGAAAATTGAAATTAAATATCACTTAAGAGCAGCATTTGTCCAAGTCTTTCAAAATATAGACTTTAGGGGTCAAAAGGTTCTGTTTCACCAAAACTGTTTATACCAGTATTTTGTACTTAAGAGAGTAATACTTTTTTTAAGTCAAATGTTAAAGACTTGCCTCTTGAATCTTAAAATTCTTAACAGTTCAGAGAGAATGTGGGCTAACAAGTCAGTAAACTAGAAACTATAACACCACGCCGTGAAAGAACGTTGCCTTTTGTGTTGGTCTAACAATTTCCATTTTTTCCTAAAACAGGGACTTTAAGCTTTTTCAGGCACGATGCTATGGAGGACTGCTTTTGCTCGCTCACCCACTTAATTAGGGGTCTCCTGTCTCCGAGTAAAAATGAGAAAAACAGGATTTCTTCTCTGCCAATGAGGAAATAACAGTAAAATCTCTCCCGTTTCTCACCCTTCCCAGGAATCACAAGACGTGCGACTGAGCTTGTCTTTCTCAGACGTTAAAACCAGGCACGTCCTTGGTCCAGGGGTGTGTGGTCCATAGTGTGCAAACAGTAACACACAAAACTTAGTTGCTGACATTTAAAAATTAAAGTCGTTCAAATGAAAGTCCAGATCTCTAGCTTCTCTTAAACAGTGAGAGGAAGAGAGCCCCATATGCGCCTCTCTGTGACATGTGCCAGCCCTGGAGTCATTCACAGGACCAGCATCAATGTCCGCTCCATATGCTCTGACACAGCCCGCCCGGGGGTGGGGGGTGGGGTGGGGACAGGGGCAGCGCCCTGGGAACACGGCACCCCACGGTGGGGAGAATGGGCGTCAATGCTGGTGCTCTGGGTCCTGCTGGGGAACTGCAGCGTCAGGTGGTAAACAGCAAGACCTGAGCAGTGACGGGCGCTTTCCTGGGTTGACATGTATCTTTAGTGCCAGAGAAATGATGAGGCAATGTCTGAACCCTATTAATCAAATCAGGAGTAGAAAAAATGCCACTCAGGGGAGACAGCAGAGAGAGGGACCTCACGTGGTAGGAACAACCAATGAAATCCACTTATGAAATAGATTTCTCCGTATTGATACACCATTTTCCCAAAGGCCATTGAATGGACTCGTAGCAATGGTTAGGTTAAGCGGAGGCAGCAGTCATGGATACTGTTCAAAATGCTAGCTCCTGTCTTTTCCTCTAGGCAAATGGTGAGATTGTATTTCCCTGCTGGGTTGAACTTGGGCAAAACCATGTGACTTGTTTGGACCAATGAAACACGAGTGAAAACGTGGGACATGCTTTCATTGATCAGCTGCCTCCTGCACACCCCATACAGGGGACGGAGCCCACAACCCTTGCATGTGCCCTCCTGGTTCATAGGTGGACGCTCAACCACTGAGCCATGTCCACTGGACCATGCTTTTTTTCTTTATATCATTAATTAATTAAGACTTTTAAAATATAGTCTTATTCTAAGCACTACCTATTGGTTATATTTCAATTACGGAGTATGTTTTACTAGGCATCAGAGTAAATACATAACTAGTAACAGTGATCTGACACGACCTTTCAGGAAACACAGACGTGAAATAGGAAGGGAACGAATGGTTAGGCTGCCAAATAAGAAACTGCTCTCCAGTTTCACCGTGGGCTCCAAGTTTTATGTTTTTATTCCTCACCTGAGGACATGCTTTTGTTGATTTTTAGAGAGAGAGGAAATGGAGAGAGAGAAACATCAATCGGTTGCCTCCCGAATGTGTCCCTCACCAGGAATCGAACCCGCACCACAGCCTTTTGCTGTACAGGACGATGCTCCAACCAACAGAGTGAACCAACATGGGCTGTCTGGGCTCCAAACGTGAAGGCCATGCCCATCTCTAGTGATCCATTCTATACTGTTTCCTTGACATAACAGAAGCCAGGAAGGGATGTATATTGTGAACTTAAAATGTGTGTGAATACACCGTATCAGGTATGTTTGCAAAATCATTAATAAGGATAACGTCTCCAGCGCAATGATCCAATTTGCATATGCAAATCCAAAGGTGCCCAGGGGTAAAGGGTAGATGCACTCGACGTTTTACAGGCTTCCCCATTGCATTCTTGAGTCCCTGACCTTTAGCATCAATTAAAACCATTATGGATGCAGCTGGTAAGTGTTATCTTATGGCTAACACTTGCATAATCACCATTTCCAACAGACTGAGTAGATTTCAGAAAGGGGAGGTACATTTTATAGGAATAACAGCCAAGGAAACGTCTTAGAGATGCCTGCCATTTGCTGATATGAGTAACTGACATCTGACCTAAAACCTCAAACAATATATATATGTATATATTTATGATGTATGAACGACGTGCATTCTAAATGTAGTTCAAGTATAAGAATCACACAGGTGAAGAGTTTAGAAATCAGTTAAAACCCTGTTGTTTCAAAAAGTTGTGATTAAAATAATCAAAATCACATCATCTGTAGAATGTGTTCCGGGATTAGAAATATTACCTTCAAAAAAGGAGCGGCTAACAGGAGACATAACAGCCACGGCCAAATATTTGAGGGGGTGTCGTAGCAAAGAACTGCATTGATTTGTTCATGCAAAAGGAAGAAGGATGGAGAAAGGTGGGGAATTCTACCAAAAGGGCATTTAGGCTAAAATTAGGAGAGAGAATCTGGGCTGCTCGTCTCTGGACATTGCATGCTGTCTCTCCATGCAGGAGGGCTTCGCAGATTTTGCTTTTGTTTTTTTTTAATCCTCATCCGAGGATATTTTTTCCATTGACTTTTAGAGAGAAAGGAAGGGAGTCAGGAAGGGGAGGGGGAGAGAGTGAGAGAGACATCAATGTGAGAGAGACACAGCCATTGGTGGCCTTGCCACACCTACCCCAACTGGGGCTGGGATGGAACCTGCAACCCAAGTGCGTGCCCTTGATCGGGAATGGGACCCGTGACCCCTCGGTGTGCGGGCCGACACTCTAACCACTGAGCACATCGGCCAGGGCATACACTGTTGACATCAAAGATGATAAAGACCGCCCTCTTCCCAAGCTTCAGTTCTCTGATCATCACTTAGTCTATGAACACCAGACAGTGAGTGGCCCCTTCTAGGACCACTAAGAAGGGACCAAAACATGACTACAGGCCAATCAAGTATTAAAATATGTCAAGACAGTACCTCTCACTTTCTCTCAGCACGGCCCGTCCTTTCTTCCAGGTGTAGATGGGTTTTGGAGACGCTTTGGGCTTGCACTCAATGACGACGTCGCCGCCCACTTTGACAAGAGTTACCCTCTTTAAGAGGGCTCTTGAAAAATCTGGGCCGGCAGCTGGAAGAGAAGAGAGCAAACAATTCTTTTTTTAAAATACAGTTTTATTGATTTCAGAGAGGAAGGGAGAGGGAGAGAGAGAGAGAGAAACATCAATGATGAAAGGGAGTCACTGATTGGCTGCTTCCTGCACGCCCCACACTGGGATCGGGCCCGCAACCTGGGCATGTGCCCTGCCTGGGAATGGAACTGTGACCTCCTGGTTCATAGGTTGATGCTCAACCACTGAGCCACGCCGGCCGGGTGAGGGATCTTTAACAAAATTCCACGTTCAGGGAAAGAGGAACTAGTGGGTCCTAGAGCCAGTGAGGCCTGACCGCTCGCTGGAGGCAGAAATGACAACACTGTCGCTGTCCGACTTCAGGCGCATCCTGGGAGGCGGCTCTTTGGAAAAGACGATGATGCTGGAACCATAGGAGGCAGCAGGACGAGAGCAAGACCGACATGGACGGACAGACTCCATGAAAGGAGCGGAGGCGTGAGCAAGACCAACATGGACAGACAGACTCCATGAAAGGAGCGGAGGCGTGAGCCGGCGGGAGCCGAGCCGGGCTGTGAGGACGGGACACGGAGGACATCGCTCATTTATCGGGTCGCCAGCTCCTGGCATTTAACACACACACACCCCGGAGAGAGAGAAGGCGGCGATGCAGGAGGCGTTTCTCTGACTGCGCAGGCGGAGCGTCCCCTTGGGTTCGGCGGCTGCCCCTGCTCTGGCCCAGGCCTGCGCGCGTCTCCACTGGAGAACAAGCAGAAAGGCCTGCGTCATCCCCGCTGGGAGCTGCCCCTTAGGAACCAGGGCTTCGTCCAGCCCCCACCACGCCTGCCCAATGCGAGGCTGCCTCTGGGGCGGGCGGGGACTGTGACTCGCGCTCAGAAAACGCTGTTCCACGCCCACCGCCCCGTGTCTAAGAAACTCACTCCTGCGAAACCAGGTCTCCGGTGTGTGGACATAACATGACAGAATCATTTCTTGTCTAAAACAAAAGATGCGTATCTGTATCCTCGTGGAAGGGAGAGAAAGGACGCTTTTCTGAAAAGCCTCCTTTGCGTTAAGTGCATGCGCATGTCCTAGGGCCCGTGGCGAGCAGGGATTCGTCTCCACGAAGCTAAATCCTAACCCATCTCCAAGCCCTGCCCCTGCAGGGACCCGAGGTGACTGGAGATTAGTCTGAGCATGAGGTAGAAATACTAACCACCACCAACCAGGAGTGAGCCTGTGTGTGGGGGAGAATGGGTGTCCATGTCTGACATGTCCAACGATATGCTAATTTATTTAAAAAAAATAAACACGTTCCAGGGGAAGCAAGTTAAATCCTTATGAAGTATGCTTGTTGTGAAAAAAAAACACACAAAAAAACCTTTCGTAATTTCCCGGAAGGAAATGCTGCCAAAAGGTCCCTTTTTCACAGGGATGCCGTGGACACAGGGGCCGGTCTTACTATGCGAAGGAGAAATGAAGGACATGGATCAGCAGGCAGCCAGGGTCTCGGTCTGTGCACCTCGGACGCACGAGGGCGTTCCTGACTCGGAGGTGAAGCTACGCAAGTGCATCTAACAAGGAGTGTGAACACAGACGCTCCTGCTGTAATGAGGTAAACACATTCCTGGTATGATTGCAGCCACAGCCTAAAAACATGCAGGTTAGGAAAGAGAGGGTCAGGGCCGACCTATCGATACTCATGTACCAAGAGCACCAACCAAATCAATAGCCATCCTAGTAAATGTATTAGCATGAAGAACAAGACAAGTTACATTCCTAACAGATAAATGCAGGGCTTGTGTGTGCATGCATGTGTGTGCAGACAGCTTGATGGAAGGGCGGAGAAGGAAGGATTGAGACTGCTAAGCTGAAGGACGTGCAAACTGCAGGAAGACTAGAGGGAAGATACTGCAAGCCCAGCCAAGCTGAGCCAGAGCAGGCCATGGGGTGAGCAGGACCATGGTCGGGTGTTTGTGTGGCCAGCGGTGTGGGTGAGTGACTGGGCTCTGTACTGGATGCTGCAGCCAGGGAGACAGGTGAGAAACGCCCGCACCCAGGTGAGCTCACTTGCAGCACAGAAAGGTTCTTGTGGCAAAGATTCATTCTCATCCTTTTTGATATATATATATATATATATATGTATATATATATATACACACACACACACATATATATATTGACTTCAGAGAGGAAGGGAAAGGGAGAAAGAGAAACATCCATGAGAGAGAATCATGGATCGGTTGCCTCCTGCACACCTCCCTAATGGGGACCCCGCCCGCAACCTGGGCATGTGCTCTGACTGGGAATCGAACAATGACCTCCTGGTTCATAAGTCAGTGCTCAACCGCTGAGCCCCGCCGTCCGGGCTCATTCTCATCTCAGGAAACACCTGAGTTGACATAATAATGTAAAAAAAATTAAGTCTCTATAGGTTTTTTTAAAAAGGGTATTTTGCGAAATAGAGTTACAATAAACTCCCTTCTTAAAACTCTATCTCTCTACACACATATATTTTCATGGCTGTAGGCCGACACTGTTCATCTGTTCCGGAGGAATTCTGCATTGGATTCTGAAATGAGTTTACATAAATCAAACTGTGTGTGTGTGTGTGTGTGTGTGAAAAACGATATTCTGCTTTTATGGGATTTGAAATAGCATCGTATCAGCCCCATGGGAGGCAGAAGGCACACGTGCCCATTTCCGAAGCATCCGCACCGCACTGTGGGCGTGGCCACTGTCCCGAGGCCATGTGCCTGGAGACAAGGCTGGCCTTGAGTGTCTGGTACTAACAGACATGGAATTCTCAATCCAAACCTTTCCCCTTTGCTTTCTTAATCGGCTCCCATCACTTCTAGTGTGACCAAACCCCTGCCCGCCTCCCGGGCGAAATGGGCAGGTCAGTTTTGGATGCTTGGCCATGGGTGGCTTCTAACATCCGCTGGCTGCTGCCCCTCTGTGTGTGCCTGAGAGGTCCGTAAGCTCCTGGGGTGACAGTTGGTCCTGCCTTGTTGGGGTCGAGCCCCAGCGGGTCCAGGGGTCCCCAAAGGTGTGGACGGAGTCGGCGAAGAAGGAATGTCACGGAGACAGCGTTCAGTTGATCAGCAGCCTAGCCAGGATCTCCAGCCCGGATCTCCAGAGAGGTTCTGCTTCGGATCTCCAGCGAGGTTCTGTAGCCATGTTCCCTCGCTAGGTTCTCCAGCCAGGTTCTGTCCAGGTTCTCCAGTCAGGTTCAGTGTCCAGGTTCCAGTCAGGTTCTCCTGCCAATCTCTGTAGTCAGGTTCAGTCCAGGATCCCTTGCCATGTTCTCCCGCTAGGCTCTGTCTCTAGGCTCCGAGGCCAGTCCCGGTCCAGGATCCTCTGGCATGCTCTCGCCAGCGAAGTTCTTCTGTCTCTAGGCTCCGTGTAGGTTCTGTCTTCTGAATTCTGTCTCCTGAGTTCTGAGTCTTTCTGTCTTGTTACAACTGTATTTATACCAGTTGATTCAATCCTATCAATCTCTATTACAAAGGTTAGGGCGTTTCTTATCTCCATTCCAGGGAGAAAAGATTATGTAGTTTAAGCATGATTGTTCGTAGTTAAAGGGATTAATTACCCGCCTGGCACTTAGTTGAGGGGTTTTATTCCCTCCCTAACTTCAGGGGAAAATCCCTACCTGGGGATTCAACCTTTCTCGGAGAGGTGACTTTGGTTAAAACACAGCGCCAAGAAGGTGAGCAAACATATTAAGAACCGTATGCCATATATGCCAGGTCCCTTGAAACAGCAAGGATGGACCGGCTCCCGGCAAATTCCCCCTTTTTTATTTTTTAAAAGCAAGCATTAAAAAGAAAAACCTGAAACGCTCTCTTGTATCCATTTTAAGAGTAGGATTGGCGCTTTCTGCTATTACCTGAGTCCTGATCTATCACCCCAGGGAGAGCTTGCCAATCCTGCACTTTCCCGGGGTGGAAAGGCTGCAGTGGGGTTAAGGATAAGGCTCCTTGGGCCTACCTTCTCCCATGCCTCTACATTTACCATTCTGGCACCTTTCCTTCCTCAGAAAAGCATGGACGTATTTCTTGTATAAAATGTTCCATCTGACTGGGAGTAACCTTAATTCCGCTGCTAACAAGCATATGTGTTAAAAGATCAATACGGAGTCTTTTTTCTTTAGACTCAGTATGGCACATCTTCTTAATCTAAAGATCAATACAGAGTCTTCTTTCTTTGGACTCAGTATGGCACATCTTCTCAATCTAAGTTCTGTACTATCCACCTTCTTACCCTATTTATCCTCTATAGGGGGGTCTGTAGCACCCTGGTGGAGTCCTATCCGTCCCGAGTGTGGGGGTCTTCAAGGGGGGGGCTTACCTAGGGGAATCCTGTTCCAGGCATTCCCAAAGGTGTGGACGGAGTCGGCGAAGACTATCCACCCTCTTCCTACGGTGGAGTCCTATCCGTCCCGAGTGCAGGGCGCTTACCTAGGTGTCCCTGTTCGGGCGCCAGATGCTGGGGTCCAACCCCAGCGGGTCCAGGGGTCCCCAAAGGTGTGGACGGAGTCAGCGAAGAAGGAATGACATGGAGACAGCGTTCAGTTGATCAGCAACCTAGCCAGGATCTCTAGCCCGGATCTCCAGAGAGGTTCTGCTTCGGATCTCCAGCGAGGTTCTGTAGCCATGTTCCCTCGCTAGGTTCTCCAGCCAGGTTCTGTCCAGGCTCTCCAGTCAGGTTCAGTGTCCAGGTTCCAGTCAGGTTCTCCTGCCAATCTCTGTAGTCAGGTTCAGTCCAGGATCCCTTGCCATGTTCTCCCGCTAGGCTCTGTCTCTAGGCTCCGAGGCCAGTCCCTCTCCAGGATCCTCCGGCATGCTCTCGCCAGCGAAGTTCTTCTGTCTCTAGGCTCCGTGTAGGTTCTGTCTTCTGAATTCTGTCTCCTGAGTTCTGAGTCTTTCTGTCTTGTTACAACTGTATTTATACCAGTTGATTCAATCCTATCAATCTCTATTACAAAGGTTAGGGCGTTTCTTATCTCCATTCCAGGGAGAAAAGATTATGTAGTTTAAGCATGATTGTTCGTAGTTAAAGGGATTAATTACCCGCCTGGCACTTAGTTGAGGGGTTTTATTCCCTCCCTAACTTCAGGGGAAAATCCCTACCTGGGGATTCAACCTTTCTCGGAGAGGTGACTTTGGTTAAAACACAGCGCCAAGAAGGTGAGCAAACATATTAAGAACCGTATGCCATATATGCCAGGTCCCTTGAAACAGCAAGGATGGACCGGCTCCCGGCAAATTCCCCCTTTTTTATTTTTTAAAAGCAAGCATTAAAAAGAAAAACCTGAAACGCTCTCTTGTATCCATTTTAAGAGTAGGATTGGCGCTTTCTGCTATTACCTGAGTCCTGATCTATCACCTCAGGGAGAGCTTGCCAATCCTGCACTTTCCCGGGGTGGAAAGGCTGCAGTGGGGTTAAGGATAAGGCTCCTTGGGCCTACCTTCTCCCATGCCTCTACATTTACCATTCTGGCACCTTTCCTTCCTCAGAAAAGCATGGACGTATTTCTTGTATAAAATGTTCCATCTGACTGGGAGTAACCTTAATTCTGCTGCTAACAAGCATATGTGTTAAAAGATCAATACGGAGTCTTTTTTCTTTAGACTCAGTATGGCACATCTTCTTAATCTAAAGATCAATACAGAGTCTTCTTTCTTTGGACTCAGTATGGCACATCTTCTCAATCTAAGTTCTGTACTATCCACCTTCTTACCCTATTTATCCTCTATAGGGGGGTCTGTAGCACCCTGGTGGAGTCCTATCCGTCCCGAGTGTGGGGGTCTTCAAGGGGGGGGCTTACCTAGGGGAATCCTGTTCCAGGCATTCCCAAAGGTGTGGACGGAGTCGGCGAAGACTATCCACCCTCTTCCTACGGTGGAGTCCTATCCGTCCCGAGTGCAGGGCGCTTACCTAGGTGTCCCTGTTCGGGCGCCATATGTTGGGGTCGAGCCCCAGCGGGTCCAGGGGTCCCCAAAGGTGTGGACGGAGTCGGCGAAGAAGGAATGTCACGGAGACAGCGTTCAGTTGATCAGCAGCCTAGCCAGGATCTCCAGCCCGGATCTCCAGAGAGGTTCTGCTTCGGATCTCCAGCGAGGTTCTGTAGCCATGTTCCCTCGCTAGGTTCTCCAGCCAGGTTCTGTCCAGGTTCTCCAGTCAGGTTCAGTGTCCAGGTTCCAGTCAGGTTCTCCTGCCAATCTCTGTAGTCAGGTTCAGTCCAGGATCCCTTGCCATGTTCTCCCGCTAGGCTCTGTCTCTAGGCTCCGAGGCCAGTCCCGGTCCAGGATCCTCTGGCATGCTCTCGCCAGCGAAGTTCTTCTGTCTCTAGGCTCCGTGTAGGTTCTGTCTTCTGAATTCTGTCTCCTGAGTTCTGAGTCTTTCTGTCTTGTTACAACTGTATTTATACCAGTTGATTCAATCCTATCAATCTCTATTACAAAGGTTAGGGCGTTTCTTATCTCCATTCCAGGGAGAAAAGATTATGTAGTTTAAGCATGATTGTTCGTAGTTAAAGGGATTAATTACCCGCCTGGCACTTAGTTGAGGGGTTTTATTCCCTCCCTAACTTCAGGGGAAAATCCCTACCTGGGGATTCAACCTTTCTCGGAGAGGTGACTTTGGTTAAAACACAGCGCCAAGAAGGTGAGCAAACATATTAAGAACCGTATGCCATATATGCCAGGTCCCTTGAAACAGCAAGGATGGACCGGCTCCCGGCACTGCCTGGACCCTGTACTGGTTCGGATTCCCAGACATGGACCCGAGAGGCTGGAAGGAACAGCACAAGGAGCCTGCTTGCTCCGTGTGACGGTCACAGAGGAGGTATGAACGCTACGGGCAGGTCCCAGGAGGACCCTGCCAGAACCCAGCCGCGCTGGCACTTAAAAATGACCACACCTGCCCAGCTGGTGTGGTTCAGTGGTTGAGCGTTGACCTATGAACCAGGGGGTCCTGGTTTGGTTCCCCGTCAGGGCACATGCCCAGGTTGCGGCTGCATCCCCAGGGTGCGGGGCACATCGCATTCCTCTGTAAACGGGCCCAGGAGCCGAGGGATCCAGTGTAGACACAGATGAGCACTTGAGAAAGTCCCTGTGAAATAGCTTGGAGCTCAGCCTTAATGTTTTTCTAATTTGTGAGCCAATCATCTGGATAAAAGCCAAATTGCTCAGATAATTGCTCGAGCCCCTACCTCCCTTGAATTGCCCCTGATGGTACTCGAGCTTCCCGCAGGGTAAGATTCTTCCCGACCTCTCTACCCGCCGTGGGAGAGTCCCCACCACGCTGAACCCGGGGACAGAAAGCCCTCGGGGCACAGCTACCTGGGTTCTACCGCACGGTCCTGGCAGAGTCAGGTCATGGTCACGGGGCCTCAGGGAAGGGACCCCCTGCAATTAGGGGCAGCTCCTCCCTTATCCAGTTCAGGTGCCTGTATGACCAGGTCAGCGGGATCACACGACCAAGCATCTTGGCCTACCTCAGCCCCTGTCTCTGGAGAGAGCCCTGGTGGTCCCGCCCACCCCCATATACAATCATTTTTTAAAATATATTTTTATTGACTTAGAGAGGAAAAGAGAGGGAGAGAGAGATAGAAACATCAACGATAAGAGAGAATCATTGATCAGCTGCCTCCTGCACGCCTCCTACTGGGGCTCGAGCCCACAACTTGGGCATGTGCCCTGACTAGAATCGAACCCAGGACCCTTCAGTCTACAAGCTGATGCTCTAGCCACTGAACCAAACCAGCGAGGGCTCCTCTGGGAGTTTGTCGAACGTGTTCCTTGTTCCTCCAGCACCATTGTCTACCTCAAGCCTCCTTTGCCCCCCGTCTTGCATGGAACATTTTGCTGGGCAGAGCCCCGGTTCACTTAGTGACTTGACTGATTTTCATTTATTTTTCCTGCCCCGCGTGAGGACTCACCTATGACGCTCAGCTCGGCGCTGGAGAAGATGGCCCCGTGTCTGTTCTCAGCCACACACTGGTACATGCCGGCGTCCGCCAGGCTCACCCCGGTGATGTTGAGCGAGCCTTGCTCGATGTGAACTCTGTCCTGTGGAAGGCAAGAGGGAGACGGACGGTGACCTTCGACAGCAAGGACCCTGAGGCCGTTGGGCTACATGTGACATCAAAGGGCCTGAACGGGAAGAAAATAGCCACCATCCAAGCAATTTTCATAACGTGATGTATTTATCTGGCAGCTAACTGTGGGGCAAGTCAGAGGGTGAACCAACAGCACATACACCAACCAGAAGATGGGGTTTAAATGGTGGGTCCCTCTGGAGTCCTCACTGATTTAAGAGTGAGCCCATTCAGATGAATATGTCTGCCGAATATATACACTTAACGTTTGAAATGCATTTTCAGAATACATTTTTATTGATTTCAGAGGGGAAGGGAGAGGGATAGAGAGACAGAAACATCAATGATGAGAGAGAATCACCGATTGGCTGCCTCCTGCACATCCCCTACTGGGGATCAAGCCCACTACCCAGGCATGTGCCCTGACCGGGAATCAATACCTGACCTCCTGGTTCGTAGGTTGACACTCAACTACTGAGTCACGCCTGCCAGGCTATCTGCTTATGTTTTCAAAATATCTTATTTATTATGTACATGATTCCTTCATTTATTTCTTTGAGCATTATACAGAGACATTCCTATTTCTTTGTTGGACTCTTAGGTCAGTTACCTTTCTAAAAAATGTTTTTTTGCATATGATTTCGAATACTTGTTTTCTGGCTTGTTCTTAACACGTTAAGCGCTATGTCAGTCACCAGTGACTGACACTATACTTTCCCGTCTTGACCTCGTCAGTCTCTGGCCGCCAGTATATCGGTGAAATCGGATATCATGGGCTAAACGGAAAGGAAGACAAAACAGGCTTGGCGCTTAACGTGTTAAAAGGCGTTATTTTGGTTTGTTTGGCTTTTCCCTCAAGTAGCAGTTTTGTGGCTGTTACGACTTCTCTGAGCCCTGACCTGCGGGGACACGGGGGTTATTGCAACTCCTGTCCCAGGGCCGGGGGTGGGGTGGCCCAGTGCTGTCCACCCCTCTTTCTGGCTACAGACTACAATTTCCAGAATCCCCTGCAGCTAGAGGTAACCATATACCTAAGAGTCGTACTAAGCCAGGTGGCTCACTGGCTGCCTGTTCCACTGGGTGGCAATAGGTGTGTGGGGGTGTCTACACCCCAAGCCTTAGCTCTAAAATTATTGTCTCCAGAGAGGAATTTGTACACCTGAGCTCCCCATTCCCGCCGCCTGCTCCCAGGCCCGCAGGCCGGAGCCTCCAGCCGCCATCACTTGTGGAGTTTGCCCCATGTGGCATGAGAGGTGCTGAGCTAATGTTCTTTGCCCTTTCTGCAAGTTGGAGGCAGAGGGGGCGTCTGCCCGGTGAGCCACTGCACCCCGCTGCGCAGAAGTCTCCCCAGAGGGGTGCGAGACGGCACTGTAGGGGATCTGGATGCCTGGGGCCCACTCACCGTGCCCCGCACACCGATCTCTCTCCGCACAAATTCGCGCCCCAGGCTGTCTGCATGGCTTCCAATGGCAGGGCCAGGGCCGTTCACATGGGAGGACCACGCTCTAGTCTAGACGCTGACGAGCCGGCCGCAGGGCCTGCTCACCAAGTGCATTCACGTGCACGTGTTTCACTGTTAATGGCAGCTGGTTGCATATTATTTTGGAAATGATTCATCCTTTCCCTGTTTCCATAGCAACAGGGCCACCTTAGACATGAGAGTCGGCACCGGCCGCTTGCTTACCTGAGCGAACAGGGGCTCCCCGTTCTTCAGCCACCTGTACGTGGGCCGGGGCCTCCCGCTGGCTCTGCATTCCCAGGAGACGTTGTCCTCGATGGCCACGTGGATGTCGCTTATTTTTTGAATCCAATTGGGTTGAGCTGTAGCCGTGTAGAAAGCAAAGATGGGCATTCAGTGTCTGCTCAATTTATTTAAAAAAATTTTTTTTAAAAAATGTTTTTTCTTGATTTTCAGAGAGAAAGGAAAGGAGACGGATAGAGAGTTGGAAACATTGATCGGGTGCCTCCTACTGGGGATCGAACCCGAAACCTGGGCTGACCAGGAATTGAGCCATGACTTCCTGGTTCATAAGTTGATACTCAACCATGGAGCCACAGCAGGACGAGCTGTATCGTACTTGCTTGATAACAAACAAAACTAGGAGACCACGGGGCATGTCCCTTAACTGCGCGGTGTCCAGGGGCCTGAATGAATGCCTTCTCTCTTTGCCACTGAGAAGCAGTCTCGTGGGTTTCAAAGAGGAGACTCAGTTTACCAACCCTCTGCTGACGGAGCCGCGCTGCCTGGGAGGCGAGGCCGGGAGGGTCAGCTCTCAGAGAAAGCATGACACCAACCCCACCGACTCGAACGCAGGGCCGAGACCTTCCTCCCCAATGAGCCCCGTGTCCGCTGCCGGCCGTGCAGAGGCAGCCCCAGAGCAGCTGCCTTCTCAGCTCTGCTGGAAGCACGGGGGAGGAAGGGTGGCCCGGTGGGCTGATGGCCGTGGTGGGCCGGTTTCACTTCCACCTGCTTGGACGCCGACCCCCCACAGAGCCCAGGAAAGCAAAGCAACGGAGAAAGTTCTAGAAAGCTGTGTGGACTATTAACAACAAAGCCGGGCTTTTTCAAAGAGAGCGAGGAGGGAAAAAATGTACCTTATGAAGCAATGTCAAGACCAAGCTCAAAAAGCAAACATGGAGACCATGTTCAGAGACAGGAGATTTCAGGACAATGGGGCTCATTCCTTGCTTTCCTTCAAAAACAAAGAGCGCTGGGGGCCAAACCTTGCCATCCGAGGGGGGGGTGGGCCGGGGAGGGAGGGCAGGCAGGGTTTTGCAAAGAAAGACCTTACAAAGTTCTCACTCCTTGAACCCACAGAGGGCTGGCCTCACCCTCTCCAGTAGAGTCATGTGTGCTGCACTCAGCACGCCCAGGGGTGGACCTGAGGGGGCGGGCGGTGAAGGATTAAAGAAGACAGACAAGAGAATACAGCTGGGGCGAGGTGGGACGCTGCTCTCGGATGGAGAGACAGCGCCACAGCCTGCAAGCCGAGTTCTTTATTTTACAGCCAGATTCCAGGAGGCAAAGTAAGGGCGTGGTCAAGATGTTTACAATGTTCTCGCGGGATTCGAATCTACTCAATGACATGCACCTGACCAAGCTTTGTTTCCTCGCTGCACCTCTCACAGCCCACATCACTCAGCCACGTGGGACCACAGGTTCAGACCGTACCGTCAAGCTCACAACCGTAGCCTTTGGCTATAATTATCGGGGAGGGCTTTGCCCCCAAACTGGGGCCTGCACGTGGCTTTGCCACAAGAGGACCGTGTCCTCTTATTAGTCTGAGGCTGGAACCTGTCCAAACACTGTAGCCGCTCTCCACAGTCACGGAGGTCAAGGGGCGTGGCAGGAGGGCTCAGTGGTCATCCATGCAGGCCCAGGGGAAGCCAACAATCAAGTCAGCCTTTGTAAGACATCCTCAGGCACTTCTTTGATTTGGAAGTGAAATTAACTCACAGAAGCCCAATCTGCAAAGATAAAAACATTTTCCTTTAGAAGGGCATGCCTGGACACGGGCCCGGGGAGATGGGGAATGAAACAGCATCTTACATAAGTGGCAAAGAATGAGATAATCTTCCTTTTAACACACCGAGTGCAGCGTGACGGGGCAAAGGCCCACGCGGCTGCTGCCGCCGCTCAGAGTGGATGAGTCACATCTCTGCAGGGAGTTTTTGGAGCTAAAGTTCTGGGCTGATGGAAATCTTTCCTCTCTCTCTCTTATGCCTTCAGGTCACCCAGTTCCAAGTCGATGGATAACAAAGAGTCCATTTCAGAGCCTGGCAGAAAGCATGGCTTGCTTCCCTTTTTTATGATGCACGTGGGCCCATGGTGTTTATCCCTGATGGTCTGGACTGTTCTAGAACTCCACGCCTGAACACCTTCTCTGAGGAAGGCCTGAGCTGGATGGCTCAGCACTATTATTTCAGAAGGAAGGGAGAGTCTAAATTCTGGGCAATGTAGGTAGATGCCACATATCACATAGAATTCAACACCCCCACCCATGAGAGCAGAACCATGCTCTGGGCCAGTGATCACCAATCTTTTGAGCCTCACGGGCCCCTGGTTGACGATCGCTGCTTTGGGCGATGCATGCTCTTTCTAGGTGTGAAGTGGAAGAATCTCTCCTCTAAAACATCTGAGGTCTTAATCTCAAGCGACACCTTCAAATATAAGGTCCACGGTTGTGTTGAACTTGACCCCCTGACACTGTTCATCTCCGGTACGGATGCACAATCCCTTCATTTCCATCTTTGGTTCAATCACGGCCAGGAAGGACCTACATCGATGCTTGCGTTTGGGTTCCAGTCGCTGGAATCGTGCGAGTTTCGCATCTGACACCCAGGTCTATTGACGATGAATGTTACGTGAACTTAGTGGCCGAACAATCCCCAGGGCTGTTTGGCTCCCTGATCCTCCAAACCAGGAATTTTTAATGGAAACAAATGCCAGCAGGAGCCGTAGAACTTAGAAATTAAAAAATCTGCCTGGCCGGCATTGCTCAGTGGTTGAGCATCGACCTATGAATCAGGAGGTCACAGTTCGATTCCCGACATGCCCAGGTTGTGGGCTGGATCCCCAGTGTGGGGCGTGCAGGAGGCAGCTGATCAATCAGTAATTCTCTCTCTTCATGGATGTTTCTATCTCTCTCTCCCTCTCCTTCCTTTCTGAAATCAATAAATTATATTTAAAAAACCCCAAAACATAACAACATTATAAACTATTTTTAAAAAATCTAATGGATAGGGCAGATGGGAGGGCGCGTTCACACTCGCATGATGGAGCTGGCCCGCAGCCCTGCAGATCACGTCCCCTCGGCTGCTCACACCGTGGAGAACAGGAATCAACTCCCGAGGCCTGGCGACCGTGCGTCATTCACTGGTTGCGGTTTTTTGAGCCCAAAGATAGTAACTTGGCTTCAGTTGAGCACCTATAGGCAGGCGCTTCCCAAATCTTCACCCGGCCTGGGCTGCTTTTCTGTGGGCAGATCACTGCCCGGGTCCCGGGTGCCAGAGGGAAGGCGGTGCCGGCAGCCAGGGGACGGAAGGCCTATTCTTGCACGACTTTTGTGCATCGGGCCTCTGGCAATGTTATAAATATCCACATGGCCCTTGGCAGGAAAACAGCTCCCCACCCTGAACCAATCTTGCATAATAGCCGATCTACACATTCATTTCCAACACCCCGGACAGATGGGCTCAGGCGTGTTCCCGTTTGGCAGGGTGCCCCACCGAGTGAAATGCTTTTCTGGATCCCAAACAGATACACTGACAGGGTTCCACGTGGGCTCCATTGACGACCACGTGCGGGAGGTTCTGCATTCATGTAACAGCCGGGTCGGAGCGGAGACCTGAGTGGGACAGGCGCAGCCGCACGTAAGGCGTGTCCGGGGTGAGAGCTCTGTCCTGCTCCACTCCGATCAGGACGACACCGGGACCCTGTGCATCCCCCCCATGTTCATGAAATCGCCACCAAGGAGGAGGAATGACCAAGGATGGACACGAGCCCCAAATCAAAACCCAAAAGCGTAGAGCTTTACCAGAACGTGAAAAATAAACGGGGAGGAGGAATGACATGTTTCCGGTGTCAGGCTTACAGCTGCTGGTGGGAGGGAAAACAGCCCCTGTGTGATATGTTCACAGCAGCTTCGCCCCAACACTTCAGCCGGATTTCTTCCTCGGCTTCGTCAACATCCTCGCCCCACGGCCCTCCCCACACCCAGCGTCGCCGGGGGGGGGGGGCGGGGGGGCGGGGGGGAGGGGGTGAGAAGGGGGTGCAGGTTCAGCAGCAAGCCCAGGTCTTACACGGCCCTACTTCGCACGGCCCTTCCCCAAAACCCGACGCAAGCCCCCGCTTCCGATTTCAGTGGCAGGGTCCACACGCTCTGCATCCCCAGGGACTCACCGTAGAAAGTCAGCTGTCCCCGCGCCACGTTTTTCCCTCGGGAGTTCTCGGCCACGCACTCGTATAAGCCCGCGTCCTCCTGCTGGAAGTTGGGGATCTCCAGGATGCCGTCCGACTGGTGTCTCCTGGCTTTCCTCGCTATGGGCTTCCCGTCCGCCCGCCTCCAGACGATCGTGGGGACTGGACTGGGGGTGAGAACAGAAAGCGGCGAATGAGCTGAGAGAAGACGGGACCGTCCATTGCATCCTGAGCTCCCAGCAATCTCTTCCTTCTCGGGTCTGCCCCGGAGAGCCCCCCGACATCACACACATGCAGGCGCCACCGTTAGGATGTTACCCATCGCCACATCGCTCATGTTACCATGGACTTCGTGCTCCTATTAGAATAAAAAACTTTCCTAGCCCGGCTGGTGTGGCTCAGTGGTTGAGCATTGACCTATGAACCAGGAGGTCACAGCTGGATTCCCCGTCAGGGCACATCCCGGGTTGCGGGCTCCATCCCTAGTGGGGGGCATGCGGGAGGCAGCAGATCCATGATTCTCTCTCATCCTGATGTTTCTATCCCTCCTCTCTCTCCCTTCCTCTCTGAAGTCAATAAAGAAAGAGCAGACGGGTCACGGCATTGCACTGTTCCACACTAGGCACCACTGTAGCGCACGCCGTCCTGCCTGAGAAACACGGACACGGAAAGAACCCTCCATGGGACCCAAAACCAAAGCTGCAAGGGAACTACTTCCTGCGTGGCGGCTGGAGGGGCAGCTGCACGCGAGTGGAGACCGTGGCGGACACGGGGGTGGGGCCCGAGTCGCCTCAGCGGACGTCTGGGCACAGGGGAGCCTGGGGTGTGAGCCAGGGGTTAGCGGGCACACGGGTGGGAGGAGAGAGTCACGCATGGTTAACATGCAGAGACGGCCTGAGGCTGTGTCCGACGGCAATTCTGATCGTTACGGCAAACCTGGCCTGCAGGGCGGCTGGCACCATCGCGCCCACCTTCCCTCGCCTGCACCCTCGACAGAACTGCCCGGGGCCGCTCCCTGGTCCCCACGCTGCTGGGCCAGCGATCCTGGGCAGGCCCTGGGAAGGGTGTGGGTCACTTCCAGGCGGCTCTGGGAGACAGTCTCCTGGAGAGATCGGTCTCATCTGCCTCTATCCGAGCGGCAGGCAGGGACCGGCAACTTAAAAGAAATTCAAGGGAATCTGGTGCCTCCTCGGGAAACGGGGGCCGGAACGGAGCCTCTAGGTTCACCCTCCAGGGAAGGTCCGCATCGCCCGTCATTCAGGCGGTAAATGTGGGAGCACACCTCTCGGTACTGCCCCTTCCCCCTCCTCCTGGCCACGTGAGGGTGGCAGCCTGACCCTCCCCGGCCACCCCAGGTCCCCTCTCTGCGGTGAGGGGGTGCATTTGCCGAATGACAGCCACCCCTCCCCAGGGCGAGGAGGCCTCCAGGAGCCCGGAGGACGCGGAGGGACCAGGACTCACTTGCCCAGCGCGAAGCACTCCAGTCTGGCCGTGCCTCCTTTGGCGGTCGGCACCGTGTCCGGGAACTGCACTTCGATTTTGGGCTCATACTCGCCCATCACCCCTGTGGATAAAGACCAGGCGCTGAGTCTCGGAGGGCTTGTAAAACTCGCGAGAGCGTTTCCCACGTAATGTCCGCAGCTCCCACGCGGGCGCCACGGGGCACAGCTGGCCCCTCATTGGAGGCAGGTCTCATCGGACGCAGCAGAAAACGCGACACAGAGCCCACTGCCTGCCAGGACTGAGTTCTCCATGCTTCCCGTGTCACTCGCAGAAATAGTTGTTGTTATTGGTTTTTTTTTAAGTCATAAAAAATATATAGAGGAAAAGGATAGAGTCATAGTCACCAGGAACATCAAAGGCATTTTTGGGAAACACATTGCAGAAAATTTTAAATACTTAACAAAACACCCCCCTCTGGGATATGTCTCTATAAGCAACATCATTTGAATAATCAATCTGTGGCCACCAATTACTTTCTCTTTCACGTTCAAGCTAATCTGAATTGATCCTAAATCACTACAGGCAGGTAAACAAGCGCCTCCAATGCCAGGATTTTTATCCTGAAACAGCGTAAAAAGACGAATAGTGCCAGGCTGGCGTGGCTCAGTGGTTGGCGTGGCTCAGTGGCTGGCGTGGCTCAGTGGTTGACCAACTATGAACCAGATAGTCAAGGTTTGATTCCTGGTCAGGGCACATGCCCAGGTTGTGGGCTCGATCCCCAGTAGGGGGCATGCAGGAGGCAGCTGATCAATAATTCTCTCTCATCATTAATGTGTTTTTTTTTTCTCTCTCTCCCTCTCCCTATTTCTCTGAAATCAATAAAAATATATTAAAAACATGTAAGAGCAGAATAGGATCGAGCCCCAACCCGGGCATGCGCCCTGACTGGGCCTTGAACTGCGGACGTGTCTGTGCATATCATCAAGGCTTCTTGTGAGGTCACTGACTAAAGACGACGCTTTTCTAAAATGAAAGGGGCAGGCGGTTATGCGGTCACGTGGGGCGGGCTCGGGTTGCTATGCCTGTTTGTGTCTGGGGCAGAGTTATCAGCTATCATGCAGTTTGGTCTGCATGTACAACACTGGTTGCAGGATGTGGAGACATGTATCAGAGATGGAGAGCACAGTTTTCACTGTCTACAGAATGCTCATTAACACAGAGATCGTCGCTATTTATTAAAGCCATAAACGTGGGAAAAAGCCATTCTCCTCGCCCGTGTTGTGCGCAGTTTCAGGAACACCTGTGAACGGGTCCATATAATTGGGTTACATCTGGCACAGTCTACGTTTTTATTCGACTGTTTCTTCCAGTTTAACTCTTTTGGCCTTTATTCTCCACACTGAATTGGAAACGCTGTTGCCTTTTAAATCATTTTTAAGAAACAAAGGCCCCTCACACAGGAGCGCGTTCTCCAGGTCCCTCCTCCGGCCACCTGCACATGCGGGGACGCAATTGTCTGCAGCTGCGCTGGCGACACGCAGAGTAGGAGGAACGGGAGTGAGGCCGTGGATGGGATTGTTCCAGAACGCCTTCTCCACCTCGAGCTGCTCACAGAGAGGAGAGGTTGTGAGCCGCGCTGAGGCCACGCACCAACGCGAAGCAGCAACACGCCCGTGATACGGTCAGGATGGCCCGGGGGACAGACTCCGTGACACCCGTTCCATCTGCAGGATCTGGGTCGTCTGCCTGTACAGACAACTCGTGCTTTTACTTCTAAAGACACCTTGCTGGGTCCGAGCCCCTCTGCTAGGGATGGGCCTCGGTGGACGCCGGGAACTAGGGGAAGATGTGAGTGGCTGCAGGCAGATGGGAGAGGTTATACTGTACACACAGCAGCCACTGCACACACAGCAGCCACTGCACGCACAGCAGCCACTGCACGCACAGCAGCCACTGCACGCACAGCAGCACTGCACGCACAGCAGCCATTCATGCACAGCAGCCACTGCACACACAGCAGCACTGCACACACAGCAGCACTGCACGCACAGCAGCCACTGCACGCACAGCAGCACTGCACGCACAGCAGCCACTGCACACACAGCAGCCACTGCACACACAGCAGCCACTGCACGCACAGCAGCCCCCAGAGTGGCTGTGCACTGGCTGGGCAGCAGCACATTTTATAGGAACTCAGACAAAGGGGGCTTCTTGCCAGATAGTGACGTCGGTGTTACGTAGGGTAAAGGTGCGCCTGCGCAGTGTGTGCAGGAAAACTGCCGTGTCCTTGCCTTTGCACATGCATGTGGCATGTGGGCCTTCAACATTCGGCGTGTTGTGCTCAGGGTCCACACACACCTCTACCTAATTTTAAACATAAAGTAAAAGGAAAGTCTTACTTCTTTCCAATGCCGGTCAGTGTTTTCTGCTTTTTGGAGAGGAGAGCCCCCATCACACATGTGAAAGTGGCAGCGCCTGAGAGTCTCTCCACCCAAGTCCTCAGGAGCCAGGCTCAGCTATACCTACATCCCAGAGAATTAACTCAAGACACAAGCATGTCACAGCAACCGTGTGCCAGGCACCGGCCTCACCACGGTGCCCACATGGGCCACACAGACCCAAGTGCCACCTTCGTGACGTGTGTGGGCTGCACGTTTTCTGTGCATCGCATAGTAACGCGGGCTATGCCGGCAGTGACTCCGCATTCGGCGAGTCAGAGAGCTATTCCCGGTGAAGCTATGGATGGGAACTCCTAGGTGTTCTTTCCAAGCCAGTGGGTCCCAAACTATAAACCACCCGAGGGCATAAGTCTCCGATTTAGTGAGTAGAGATAGAGCCCAAGAACCTGCATGTCCAACAAGTTCCCAGCTGGTGTTCCCGCTGCCGGTCCAGGGACTGCCCCTTAAGGACTTCTGTGGCCGCCACAGGTGTTAAGCCAAAGCAGGAAGTTCCGCCCAACCTCCGTGGACACTTCTTGTCACATCAGGGACAAGGCCCATCCAGAGCCTGGATTCTGCAGACAACCTTGTGGCAACAACTGTTCCCCTTTCCAGCCCTGGACAATTATTATTATTTTTTTAAATATATATATATATATGTTTTTATTTCAGAAAGGGAGGGAGAGGGAGAGAGAGAGAGATAGAACCACCAATGGTGAGAGTCATTGATCAGCTGCCTCCTGCATGTCCCACACTGGGGATTGAGCTGGCAACCTGGGCATGTGCCCTGATGGGGAACTGAACCATGACCTCCTGGTTCACAGGTCGACGCTCCTCCACTGAGCCATGCTGGCGGGCAAGCCCTGGACAATCATTAGGCTGATGCTGATGTGCACGGGCACACAGAATTCAGCAAGATAACTGGCAACATCACAGCCCGTGAAGGAGAAATCAGCAGCGCACCACACTTATTTCACTGCCATTTGCAGAGCGCTGTGTTGGCGGAGTCACGCGCCATAAGGTTTTGCCAACACCTGCCTTCGCTGGAATCTGTGGTTTTGCTACATTAAACCACCAGAAGGGACTGTCGCCCACAGAGTGGGATTATCTGTTGAAAAACAGAAATTGCAAAAATGGTCTTCAGAGAAGGTCCCACGGCTCTCCTGGGAAATAGGCCATGTGCACCATTAGTATGAAATGTTTGGCGATATCGGGTGAGTCATACCGACGCCCTTGGCTGAGTCGATCGCTTTGCCCCTTTGGGGAGCACTTGTTGTGCCCTGGGTGGAAGGGGCCACTGTGGGTCTAAGGACTGACTGTCCAAGGCATCTCGGCCACTGCTGTCCGCCGTCCCAGAGGTTAAGTCCTGTTGATGTGAGGCCACAGCTGTCCAAGCAAGAACCTCCCCAGCGGGAGAGGAGAGGAGAGGAGGGGAGCCGGAGGCTGCGTGTCACCTGGTGAACGTGGGTTCCACCTCAGACACACGTGCGATGTGCAAGTAAACCCCGCGATGGGCGCTCAATCAAACCTGCATCCTGTTCCTTCCTTCTCCATGGGGCGCAGAGCTCCCCGGAGCTGTTCCAGGAGGCTCTCTCCTGGGCAGGCAGAGAGCAGGTGCCGGGACACTCGGGTTGGAGGGAAGCCCTGAGGTCATTCGCTGATAGTTTCCAGTTTATTAATGAAACCGCCTCCTACTTTCAGGAGACAGGAAGCAGACCCCGTGCTCCTGTGAGGAAGTGCTTTCATATTCCTCCCAGCAAACAGTTCACGTTGTGTTGAGCTCAACACTCTCTCCCTCCCTCTAACTTACACCTGTTGGTCCCAATCCACGTTGCTGGGGCCACAAAGACCAAGTCTTGATGGACGGTCTTCAGATATTTACAGATATTATATTTCAGGGCCTGGCAGGGGTGTTCTGTAAAGGGACAGAGAGCAACGCTTTGGGTTTTGTGAGCCATGCATTCATTCTCTGTTACGACTCAACTCTGGCCCGGCCCGTGTGGCTCAGGGGTCGACGGTTCGATTCCTGCTCAAGGCACATGCCCGAGTTGTGGGCTTGATCCCCAGTCGGGGGCGTGCAGGAAGCAGCAGATCAGTGATGCTCTCTCATCACTGATGTTTCTGTTTGTCTCTCCCTCTCCCTTCCTCTCTAAAATAAGTAAAAACATATGAAAAAAAAAAGACTCAACTCTGTCACTGGAGCTAGAAAAAGACAATAGGGGAAAAAAAGGCTCTGTTCCAATAAAACTTTATTTACAAAAACGATGGTGGGCTGTGTTTGGCCCATGAGCCCTAGCTGGCTCAGCCCTGGCTTAGAGGAAATGGTAAAGACAGCAAAGTTTGGGAGAATGAGCAGAATCACAGACCAGCTCTTAGAACGAACAAACATTGCAGCAAGCTTGCCAGATGTTGAATCACAAGAATAACGGCATTCCATACATCAGCACGAGCTAATCAGAGAGTGTGATTAAAATAAGCTCCCATTTACAACAGTGGCAAAGATGATAGAGAATCTAGGAGTTATCCCCAAAGACTCAACATTTCTATGGAGAAACATTTGAAACTTTCTTTACAAGAAAACAGGCCACGGGTAGGGTTGGCCTGCAGGAGGTGTTGGGAACCTGTGCCCGCCGCCTGGAATTCCCTTCCTCTCTCTCAGGCTGGACAACCCTTCATGGAAGGCTGGGCTGACTCCAGCCCAGGCCAGCTTCCCTCTCGGCCAGGCTGTGACTGCTGCACAATCTCACTGCAACTTAGTGGCTTTCAGCGGGAGAGACCAATGTATCTGCTTTAATCCTCCGCTCTCCCCAGTGGGGCCCCACCCCTGCCTCCATCCGGAATCGGGCTCCTCAGCCAGATGAGACTGAGAACACAGACTCCGCATCCCTAGGGACAAATATACAGCCGTACCCAAGGCACAGTTTTTGGTTAAAAACACGATCAAAAGATGCAAATGAATGCGCCCTGTCATCTCCATAGGCCGACACCTCAACCTCCCTTTCATTCCAAACCCTTCCGTCTGTAAATGTGTTTCTTGGAACTCGATTCCGTAATCCCAATAAAAAATGCAACCTCAGAGCCTTCACTAATCGGGCTTGCTCTGAGACTGCGGGCTCCCAGCGGCTCAGGTCACGTGCTTTCACTCCACACTGTCCCCCACACAACGAGCTCTTGACAGGTGCTTCCTAACTGACCGGCTAAGAGACCGTCTACGGCTCTGGGTCCCCATGGTCCCGAGATGGAGCTGACTGTGCTGGGGTGCAGAGGGGACGCCTGAGTTCCTGAGCTTGCCAAGCCTCCAAACTAGCCAAAGCCATCAAGGCGCTATTAAGTCAGATTAGCGGTGCCAATCTAGCAAACTGTCTCACCTTCTTTAATCATCGAGATGTTCTTCTTACTAAAACGGGTTTTACGCCCATAGATCCTCAACTGTGATGCTGTCAGAGAATTAAAAACAAGACAGACTTGTCTCTGGGTTTGGGGTAGGTCTGGGCCGACACCCCAGATTCCATGACTGTTTTCCTGCCTGACTTTCAGTCCTGCCCAGCTCTTCGGGCCCTGAGTGAGGCCCGGGTTGGCACGGTCAGGGACGTTCTCGGCCCTTTCTCTTACCTCCAGACAGGGGCTCATGAAGCGACCTATTCTGTGCTGCGTGATGGAGTCTGAGCACCCTTTATGTACTCCAGCCTCCGAGGGAAGATACGGTACGAATTCCCTCGTGGAAATGAAGAATGAATAGGCATTAATGGCCGAACCATGAGATCCGTAGTCGACAGGTTCTGTGATGGAATATGCCAGTAGGAAGCATGTGTCATCTCTGTGACGATATACTGGACGTGACGAGGCAGATCTGAGAGCCGAGGCGAAGGCAGGGCTGCTGCCCGGTGGAGGCGCAGGCTGATCCGGGTTCCCGTGTCGCTGGGGTTCAGGTCCTGCCTGGGCTGTGTCCCCTCGGCTGGGTCTCTGTGCATCCGAGCCCGCCTTCCAGGGCATCTGTTACGTGACTCACCCCGACAGGCAGCACCGCTGGGCAAGCCCTGGGCGTCCAGGCCTCGTGGGCAGAGGCCGGAGCGGCTGTCTTTTCAGATAATTCTGCACGCGATGCCACCGGGGCTTGTCTCATGGAAACGGCCCCTCACCCCTCGGTCGGGGAGAGCAGTGACAGCTTTTGACAGAATCGGTCCCCTGCCTACCTCGCCTGGAAACTGGTAAGCTTCCATTTTTACTCATCGAGTTCGGCTTCCTCTGACATGAATTTAGCATCGGCCACGTGGCCAGCACTGGCGCTGGGACAGGGCTGGAGGAGGCTCTGCTCTGTCCTGGGCCACATGGGCCACCCACCGTGGCAGGGGCGTGGGGCAGGGGGGGGGGCCGACAGGGACACTATACCCACCGCCGAACCTCTGCTGCACAGACGGCCCTCTTGCCAAGTCAGAAGCCACACTGTTGGCTCCACAAACAGCGGCTAAAATAATATTCTCGATTTAGCCCTTCCAAGCCTGTTAAGTAAAAGCATGCCCGTGGATGGCACTCCCAGAAGCCCCGTTGCTGCTCCAAAAACCTGTGTGTCATCTGATTTCCCTCCCACGTCCTCCCACGCGATGAGTCAGCGCTCCTGGCGGCCGGGCCTGCGAACCGGCTCCTGGCTCCCAGCTTCCCGCCTCCCACTTCCCGCTGCACCAGCTCCTACCCAGGGATTGTGACCAGTTCCGAGCTGGGCTCCCAGCGTCCACTCCCGCGTTTTACAAGTCTACTTCCCACAGAGCAAAAAGGTATTTTTAAAACACACCCACCATTCTCTGCATATCATCCCCTCTGGGCTAGGCACCTGAATGAGAGCCAGTCTTCCCTCCCTGGCCTTGTGGCCGGCCGATTCCCCTCCAATCTCAACTCAGACCCCCCTCCACCTGCTCAGCATGCTCCACCCAGGCTCACGTTATGGAGCTCCCGGAAAGAGCCAAGGGCTCATTCGGGCCCCAGGGCCTTTGCACGTGATGTGGGCTCAGCCTTCGGCTCCTCCCTCTGACCTTCTGGGCCCGACCTGCCATCTTCAGGTCTCAGGCACGTCACCGCCGCAGAGGCTTTCCCTGGTAAAGGCACAGAGCCTCCGGGCGGCCGTACGGATCTGTTTGTTACTCCCCAACACAATCAGCTTTCGCTTGGCTCCTGTCTGTCTGCTGTCACCCGTGTCCTCCAGGAAAATGCCCTAAGTGCCACGGGGCAGGGGCCTTCCTTCTCCTCCCTGGCACCGGTCACGTGGCAAGTGCTACATAAACACGGCAAGTGCATGAACGAATGACTGAAATCTACATTATTTGCTCTAATGTTTCCCCTGCGGCGGCCAGTGCTGTCGAGGTGCTCTGGCCCTCTTTGTCTGCAAATACCCTTGTGCTGGGGGTTGCGGTTCACAGCTCCCCTCCCCCCCCCCCCGACCCCCACCCCCCACCCACCCATCCCCAGTAGAGTTCCTTCAGCACAGGGGGCAAGAGAACAAATGTGGAGACAAGCCCTGGCCAGTGTGCTCGGTGGTTAGAGTGCCGGCTGCACACAGCAGGGTCTCAGGTTCCATTCCCACCCGAGGGCACGCACCTCACTTGCAGGTTCGATCCCCACCCCCCTGTGGGGCACGTGCGGGAGGCAACTGCATATCACTGTGGTGGGAACTGTCATCAGTATCATAAATCTGGGCGCTGTTTGGATCATTATCAACTTCTCCCGACACCGAAGACTCAATTACAAGGACATGATTAACGACCTCCTCATTCCACCTCCCACTCCGCGCTGCCTGGGCCCCTGGTTTCAGTGGGAAAGAAGGAGCAACAGATCCCTTTGTTATTCATATTCACCGGAACCACCCCCTGTTCCTGCTGAGATGAGCCATTAGCGTGCTAATTCCTTTTCCGACTGGATTCCTGGAGTTTTCCTTACCCAAGCGGAGAACACTGGGCACCGAAGGTAGAAAGCATTCAACCTCCCTTCCGTGTAATTCGGACAATCACGTGGTGCGTGTCAGCGCCGCACCTCTCCACACGCCACGCGCCCCAGAGAGCAAGCCCCCCCCCCCAACCCCGGCACTCACCGTCGTTCCTCAGGGTCAGCGGGGTGGGCGGCCCCAGGACCTTGTGGTTGGTCACGGTGTTGGTGACCACGCAGGTGTAGTTCCCCACGTCGGACTTCTCCACCTTCGCGATGTACAGGTTCCCGGTCTCCTGGGAGACGAACCGGCGGTTGTCCTGGTAGGAGGGGTATTCGTTGAAGATCCAGGCGTAGCTCAGCTCTGGAAGCCAAAGGGAAGATCCTTACCAACACGGCTTTAGGCTCCGGGACCCACTGCGCTCCTGAGAGAAGTGGCGACGTTGGACACCCAGAGCGCTGCCCCGGTTCTTTCTCAGCCGCTAATTATAAACGGAGAGCACGGGCAGCCCCCCTCCCCAGCTCAGACCCAGGCTATTCTAGAGGCCCAGGGTGCACGGATCCCGGTGGAGGGAAGTGCAATGCCTTTAAGGCAAGGGGACACGCACGGAGGGTTTGCCAAGCACGCGCCTGGTGCGTGCCCAAGGCTGTGTGGTTCCCATACATTCCAGAGTTTTCTATTGGCCGAGAAGCGCTGGCAGAGAAACCAAGGAACTGCTCCCGCCTCTCAGTCCTTCTGAGGCAGAGGCATTCTCAGGCCTCCGTCCATCTCCTCCCTCTGACTCTCCTGCGATTGGAACCGTCTCCCCATTATTGTGGTGAGACGGGGGTTTCCTAGGGCAGCAAATACTTGCTACACACACCTGAACTGCTCGCTGGGTGGCGGGTCCCATGAATGTCAATCTGTGCTTTAAAAAAGTAGCTAGAAAAATGTTACATCCACCGGGAGTGAGCGGAAAGTGACAGGTAAGGGGCAACTGCTATGTGGAATGTACTCATCCGGATGCCGGGGGCGAGCGGGTGGCAGCCACGCTGAAGCTGCCGGAACTTCCAGATTTCCCGAGATCAGGCGAGTGTTTGTGAATGAGCGCGTGAGACCACGCTGCGCCTTTCAGCGAGGAGCCAGGATGGTGATGCGAGTGAGAATGATAGGTAGCGTGAACCGCTGGGCCAGAGGGCACCGGCTCCCTCAGCTCCGGGCACACCTGTCCCGGTCCTGCTCCCTGAAGTGTGAGCTCCGATGAGTCCAAAGAGCAGGAAGCTCACTCCAGCTTCCTATACAGAACACTCACCACTTTTTTTATAGTAATCAAAATAGTATTTAAAAAGAATATATATATATATATATATATATATATATATATATATATATATATATATATATATTTCAGAGAGGAAGGGAGAGCGATCCCTTTTTTTATCTTTTTTTGTTGTTATTGTTAATATATTTTTTATTGATTTCAGAGAGGAAGGGAGAGCAAGAGAGATCCTTTTCTTTTCTTTTATCTTTTTTGTTGTTGTTAATATATTTTTATTGATTTCAGAGAGGAAGGGAGAGGAGAGAAACATCCATGATGAGAGAGAATCATTGCTCGGCTGCCTCCTGCACGCCCCACATGGGGGTTGAGTCTGCCATCCTGGTGGCAGTTTTCCCACAAGAACTGGAGATTCTACCCAACAGCACAGCCCTAAGCGCTCCATCTGGCGAGTTTCAGGCAAAGCCAGCCACCTCCGAGCATGGAGCTCCGGGTCCCCTCCTGGGAGGGCTGAGAACAGGCCTCCCCCCGATTAGCTCCCATGGCTGGAGGGGCACAGGAGCACCTCCAAAGTCAGTGCAGACGTTAGAGAGTCACCTCCCAGCCCAGCATTAGTCCTCCCACCCCTCCCCCAGGAATCAAGTCCGTGAAACTGTGTTTTTTCCTGAAGACATTTTTCAAAACCGTTGCTAGTGGCTACCATTTAGTAACGAGGAAGTTGTATGGACCACAAATATCAGAATAAAATACATCTGCTTGCTTATTTCTCTAATCTCAACTAAAAAAAAAAAAAAGAAAAGACCAGGAGACCAAAATTCAGACCTGTGCTCCATAAGGAAAGCCCATGAAACACTAACTTCCAACAACTACATCCATCGGACGGGAACAGTAGCCCAGGTGCTGGAGGCTTGTGGGGTCGACTGTGTGTGTAAGTGCTCCGAGCCATAAGCACACTGACCATTAAAAGTTAATCATTTTAAAAGTAAAAATAAAAAACATACTCAATTAGCATGCTGTCTGGCCTGTTTAAAAGTGAGTTAATCATTGTGGTGTCACTGCTTCTGTGGCTTACGTGACTCTAGTGAGAGATGAAAATAAGCCTGAGCTCATATTGCAGCGTTTTCTAAAGTGAGGCTCCCCTCTCCCCCCCCCCCACCAAAAAAAAACAACCCACGAAACTGTGGTCCCTGGACTAATTATTTACTGTTGATGAAAGTTCTCTACTCACAGCCCACACCTGCCAAATGTAAAAGAATTACAGGATCAAATGACCTTGAAAAGCACTGGGTTGAGCAAAGTTTAACAGACTAGCAATTTCTCCTTTCCCATCTTGTAAGAGATCTTTAACACGCCAGTGACCTTGACATTCCTTGGCGGCTGCTTAAGCAAGCAAACTTATAGATCACAGAATCCTCCTGCCCAACCCTTTCCACATACACCGTTTCCTCAAACGTTTATTACAGGTCACACAGCCGAGGGTGGGGATCCTGAATTAACAATGTGACGACTTCCGGAAACAGTGAGTCTTACAGAAGGATTATTAACTATATTACTTTGGTTTGGGGAAGATCATTAAGTATCATTAAACACCAGCAAACAACTAAATACTCAATGGACCAATGGACGCAACGCGTGCCTCAAACTGCAGTCGTGACTTGGCACAGGGACCGCTGCGCTGGCGGCGAAGGGCACACGGAAGCTGGGCACACGGAAGCTGCCCAGACGTCACCAGCGGACTGTGCTGAGGATGGACACCGACGGCAGCTGGACACGCGACCTTTGCCAATGCTGGGAGCCCTTGAGAGCCAAGGTCAGCCAGAACCTCTTGGCTGGAGCGCTGAATGCCCTGAGCCAATCCTGCTGGGGCGAGCCCAAGCGTCACTGCAGCGGGTCGCCCCCAGGCCGTCAGCACCCTGACCACAGCCCAGGGCGCAGGGCAAACAGGAGCTCGGTGCCGCCCCAGCGGGTGCTGCTGCTCCCCCACACGCCACAGGTTTCTTCCGATTCGTCTGCCCACACGAATTGCTCTGAAGTGACAGACCGCTCTCGTCCCACCGGCAATTTGTAACAACGGCGCAAACACACGCCCGGACGCACTATTCAAGACACCGAGAGGCTCCTGGTGCTCGGCCGGGACACGCGGGACTGTCTGTGCGGTGACACCTGTGAAGGCGGGAGGGTCCGGCCGGTGTTCTGACTCGCAGCAGCCACTTCAGAGGAAATGAACCGGAACACCCGCTCTTTGTTCTTGTTCGTTCCCGGTTCCGTAGCTCTGGGCCCCCAGGGACGGATGCGGGGTTATTGCTTATTGCAGAAGGCATCAAGCAAGCGCTTTTCAAACGCGGTCTCGCTGAGCACACTCACCCGCTCAGGTCCTCCGATGGACGCTCCTCACTTGTTCTCAACTCATTTCTTTCTGGAGTTGACTTTCGCTTCATGAAGTTCTGAGGTCCGTCCCCGGGGAGCAAAGATGGCTTCCGGAGATGCCTTTCTTAACCCTTCAAGTTCTAAATGTACAGGAACCTAAGTTGTACAGGTGAGGACACTGGAGTCGGAGAAGGGCCGCGGCCGGGTCAGTCCCACCTGGGGAACAGGCAGCGATGGGTCACCGCAGGCTCCGACGCAGACACGCTGGTTCGTCAGGAAGCCGGGGGGTCCTTGCAGAGTTCAATCTGAGCTACGAGTGTCAGGCCTCATCTGTACACCGAGGGGGTGAAGGAGAGGAGCTGTAATCCCTCCCAGCGTTAAGATTCTGATTCTAGATTACACCACTGAGTCCGACTCCCGGTTTTCACAAAGGAGAAATATGGGGTCCAAAGAGACCCAGTGACATGCTAATCATCCGCAGGTAGTAATTGGCAAGGTCAAGGACTGGCACTTTTATACACACACATACACACAGGCACACACACACAAGTTACACTTACTTGAGTCAAGCTGTGTTAGTCGGAAGAAGATCATATCATGAATAGTAAGGAGACTGGGATTCTAGTCCTGAATTGCAACCCATTTTTGCACTGATGGACCATTTTAAGGGCGTGAGAGAGTGGCCGTGCCTTCAGGTAGTTGTGCCAACACCTGCCCTGACTTTAAGCTGAGGTGGGTGTAAGCAGGCAGATGTGGGAAAATGTGCTGGGGTGACCCGCCAGTGGAATGGGGCACGTGAACGCACTCATTGTTCATCTGTTGCCCAGTATCAGCGCATGCTCTTTATCACTCAACGTGGCGGTGGCGGTGGGAGAAGAAGGTGGGAAAGGGGACCCTTCCTAGGAGGTGCCAGCCCTCAGTCACTGCTCTTGGGTCCGGCTTCCAATCCCCCCTTTATGGCTCACTTCTTGTTTTCTTGCTTCTAGTTTATTGGGTAAGTTGGAGGGGTATAGATTTTCTTTAAACCTGTGTAGATAGAAGTCAAGAAATTTAACTTGAAGGCAATTTAACATATTGTTTTTTTTAAAAATATATATATTTTTATTGATTTCAGAGAGGGAGGGAGAGAAACGCCAGTGCTGAGAGAGAATCATGGATCGCGCCCCATCCCACATTCTCTCCGAGGAGTCGGGTCCTGGGGCTGGGAAGGGTTTCTCCGAGCAGCATGCAGGTCCTGCTGCTGACTCGAATTCCACAAGTGCTTTTGCTCCTGTGCCTGTTGCACCGCTCTCCCCGCTTCATGGGTCACTTCTGGTTTCCTTGCTTCTGTTTCATTGGGGAAGCCGGGGGGCGGGGGGAGCCTTTCCGTTTGCCTGTCACTGCAAACACCCTGCATGCTGCCAGCTCCAGGCTCCCTGCCGCTCCGGCCACCCCACGGCCACCCCAGTCAGGACTTCTAAGGGCAGCGCTGACTCACCCTCCTTCCCACGCAGCCCTCCCCGAGCCCCACTGCCTCCCACTCGAAGTGAAATGCATCTAGCTAGCAGTCAAGTCCTTCCAAATGACCTGGCCTCAGCATTCCCCCTGCTCCCCCTGGAACACCATGCTGCGGGCGGTGCTCCTGCAGAACTCTCGGGGATCGACACTCCTGATGGATTTATTCACGCAACACACGCTTACTCCCTCAGGAGGCACCTTGAGATGAAAAGAGAAGGCACATCTGCCCACCTTGTCTTGGCTTTGAGAAGAGAGCTCAGTTTTTACGTTTTGTGTGTGTGTGTGTGTGTGTGTCATTGGCACTTCTCAACAAAACTGTATTGTAAGGAAGGTTCATAATGCAAAGGTCCATAATGTGGCAGGAAAACAGTCAGGGACCCAAAAGAAAACAGGAACCTGATCTACAAAATTCTATGAGAAAATTCTAAAGAGGATAGTTCACAGCAAAGCCAGCCTGCTTGGAAAAACAAGAGAAACCTCAGATAACCCAACTTTATACCTAAACGAACGAGAAAGAGAAGACCAAGCAAAACCCAAAGTCAGTAAAAGGAAGAAAATAATAAAGATCACGGTGGAAATCAATGGAATAGACACTAAGACGACAATACACATTTTCAACGAAACTAAGCGCTGGTTCTTTGAAAAGGCAAGGCAAATGGACAAACTAGACTCACTAAGAAAAACAAGAGACAGGGCTCAAAAAAAAAACAAACCACACAAAATAAAAAATGGAAGAGAAGAAGTCACAACCGATACAACAGAAATGCAAATCGTGAGAGAGGGCCAACTAGACAGCTGGGAGAAGTGGGCCGGTTCCGAGATGCAGACAGTCTTCCAAGAGTGAAACATGAAACAAAAAACAGAACATCTGAGTAGACACGAATGACTAGAAGCGAGGTTAAATCTTTAAAGAAAAACCTCCCAAAAAACCAGAGTCCAGGACCAGATGGCTTCACAGGCGAATTCTACAATAAATCAAAGGCGTGACGCCTCTCCTGCTCGGACTCTTCCAAAAACCTGACGAGAAGGGAAAGCTTCCAAACTCATGTGACGAGCCCCTGTTACCCCGATGCCAAAACCAGGCAAGGATGCCCCAGAGAAAAAGACAATTACAGGCTGAGTTTGTGACACACAGAGATGCAAAAATCCTCCACGAAATGTTAGCAAACCGAATTCAGCAATACACGAAAAGGACTACACACCACGATCAGTTATAAAGTCAGTCACGGGATGTAACGTACGGGCTGGGCCTGGTGGCAGATGGCCACTGGCCGTATCGGGCGATTATCTTGCAATGTATACACATGCTGAATCACTATAGTGTGCATCTGAAGCTAATATCATGTTGTACGCCAGCAAATCGTCATTAATTCCTGCTTTTCTTGTCACAGCCTCATCAGCATCTCTCTTATTACTTCCAGAGCAGCAATTTCTGGGCAACAAGAGGATGAAAAGAAATATTCAGCTGGAGTGCATTCACAGGAATGATGACAAATTTTGAGTAAATGGTAGAAAATGCCAATTAAACTATAATTTTTTACATTCTGAAAGGAATGAAGCAGCCACTGGACAAGCTTTGAAGCAACAGCACCCGTGCCCACAGAAGTCACCAATACACAGCCTCTTCCCTGGCTCACCAAACAACGCGACACCCTCTTCACTGAGAGATGTGACCAAAAACGCACACTATTGACATTTACATTTGGAGCATGAACTAACCCTCAATCAAACATGCCTTCAATGTAATAATGCAAGGCGTCTTTTCCCGTGTCTGCCCTGTGTGGCACGAATGCAGACTGAAACCGGTCACAAAAGCTGGGCCTGGGGGTCTATCAGAAAGGGACTTGTCTTGCCCGGCCGGTGTGGCTCAGTGGTTGAGGATCGACCTATGAACCAGGAGGTCACGGTTCGATTCCTGGTCAGGGCACATGCTCGGGTTGCGGGCCAATCCCCAGTAGGGGGCCTGCAGGAGGCAGCCGATCCATGATTCTCTCTGATCATTGATGTTTCTCTCCCTTCCTCTCTGAAAGCAATAAAAATATATTAACAACAACAACAACGAAAAGATAAAAGAAAACAAAAGAAAGAAAGAAAGGGACCTGTCTTTCCCCAAAGAGAGGTACTTCGCCTTTTTACTTGGACATTGAAAAACGAAAGCTATACACTGACCGCGACGGCCAAGCTGCACTGCGGCTGACAGGACCAGGTGGACGATTCGTCCTCCCCGAGTCTGGTCCGCAGGGCACTCTTCTTAGCGCTACTTCTCCAGGGGTTTTCACGGGAGCCCATCGTATTCCAAGGGCTGGACCCGGGGGTGGGGCGGAGTCCCGTGGGGACCAATCCCGTGACCTCACCCCCCAAGGGGGGCCTGGTGCGGCATTACATGCTGGTCCTGGTGCTTTGTTGGTTTCTGCTTCTGTTTGTTGGTTTTCCTTGGCGTTTTGTTTTAGTGGATTTAGTGCTGACTGGGGCAGGACGTGGGACCCCAGGCCCCAGTGTCTGTCCCCGACTCTTCTCACACAGTGCAGGTGACAAGACAGGCCGGAGGAGGGGTCCTCCCTGGCACTTGGTGATCTTGGCCAAATCAACCAGCAGAAACCCCGATTTCCTCACACATAGGAAGGGCTAACGCTCTCCGTGGACGAGGCCTGATGACCAAATAAGAACATACTCAGGAGAACGATTTGCACACCAGGGAACGCCACGCGAGGGTGAGAAGTCGTCGTGGGACAAGGGACCCCAAGTGCTGGGGGTGACTATCCCGGCACAAGCCTGAGAGCTGGAGACACCCCTGGGCAGAGAGCAGGGTGCTCCTCCGGACGGGGCTCGGACGGGCGAGGAGAGCATCCACGGAGACGCATAGCGGCCGAGGCCCTGTTCCCACCGCGCTCGTCCCAGGGAGCCCACACTGTGCAGAGTGAGTATCACTTCACCAAGTTCCGCGTGCTGTCATGAAGACTACATTCGACAGTACACGCAGAAGCGCTCGAGAAGCCACAGGGCCGTATCCTGCAGAGAGGGATTAATATTATTACAGGATAGACATTACCCGCGCAGCCACACCTCACCCGGAACGGGCCTCCTTCACGTGGGTGGGCGTGAAGCTAATTACCTCTCCACGACGGCGCCCGGACCAGACAACACAGATGCTCTTAAGGGAATGCTCGCAGCCGCCACGCACCCACCTTCGCTTTCCAGCGCCTTGCCTGTCGCTCTACACTGACTAAATGTTGGACAGATGTTCAATAATTGACACGGCTTATCTTCCTCTCGCAGGCTCTCTTCCCACTCGCTTGCCAACATTTCTAGTCGCTATAGCAACTGTAAACATTAATGATTATTCCATCATGCCGAGGGGATTTAAACACATTCTTAACTTAAGAAAAAAGAATCCCTCAGGGGGAAAAAATCTATCCATCTCTGGGAAGATGAAAAACATTTACATTTACTAGTAAAGTCCTTAGTTATTGCATTTATTAGAGCTAAATACACACACCTGCTTCTTTAGTTTCACGTAGGCAGTTGTGGGGGCTTGAGAAGCTCAGGCTCCTCGTACACAAGGGAGAAAGAATTCATCTAGAAAAATGATAACAGAGCAGGGTGGGGGCTCTAGCCGGTTTGGCTCAGTGGGTAGAGCGTCAGCCCATGGACTGAAGGGTCCCGGGTTTGATTCTAGTCAAGGGCACGTACCGTGGTTGCAGGCTTGATCCCAGGCCCTGGCTGGGGAGTGTGGGCGGAGACAACCAATTGATGTGTCTCTCGCATCGATGTTTCTCTCCGTCTCTCCCTCTCCCTTCCGCTCGATCTAAAAATCAATGGAAAAATATCCTCAGGTGAGGATTAACCAAAAAATAGAATAAAAAAGGAGAGCAGGGCGGGGGTGTCTGTCCCCTGGAGAGACCTGGAGATGAACAGGAAGCCAGCACTTACTGCATTCATTTCCTGCCGGTGAACCCGGGCCAGGGCCGTGGACTAGGCGTGTTGTAACTGCCATGCTCCTGGTACACCAGTTTTTTCATTGACTCCTTAACATCGAAAGATTGTACTTAGAATGGGCATTTATGGCTTCTCATGCAAAACTGAAAGACCAGGCAATACGGAGCCTGTATTTTTTCTTGGCAAAAACTGGCCCTGGGTGAGGGGTGAGCGGTGAGCGGCGAGCGGATGGCTGGGGTGACGGGGACATAGTCTGCACCCGACCTACCTTATCTTATTCTTTACACTCCGACCTGCCCGGCCCTTGGAGACGATAGTTTTTGAATCTGCCTGAACCCCTTTCACACGTTACATGCTTTCGCAAAGCTAATCTCCCAGAGCCCATCCACCCCACCCACTTGGCACCCCTTTCTGCGTGAGAAGCAGGGGCACTGATGGTGTGTCCCACGCTGCTGGACTGGACTGGCCCTGGGAGCTGCCCCTCCCCACAAAACAAAAACAAACAAACCAGTGACGGACCAGGGCAAGCTCAACCGGAAAACAAGAGGCCAGAAGAAGCCATCAAAATCTTATCTTCCTTCATGTCTACGTTTTCTTCCCCTTAAAACATTATTGTAGCAAAATACACATAAACTGCACCATTTGCACCACTTCTGTGCACACAGTCCAGCGGCGTTAAGAACATTCAAACTGTCCTGCAACCAGCCCCACAATCCACCTCCAGAACTTGCCCGTCACGGTAAAAGGAAACTCCGTGTCCCTTACATCTCCTCCCTAATCGTTCATTCACCAAGTGTCAGCGTGTACTGGCTGTGGCAGGCGTTCTCTGAGGGCAGGCACGACCAGCCGGGTCACAGTTCCAGGGGACCCTAAATCCTAACCCCTCACCACGTTTCCAGGAGACTGGACCTGTGGGCCCTGGTGTATCCTCCTCTACAGGGATGCGGCCCTGGGCGGTGACCATGCCTCAGAAGAAGATGTCAACTGCAGAGCTTCCCTCCACCGGGTAAGCTCATTCCAACGTTTCATCGCCATTTCTCTCCCTGTGGTTTAGGCGTGGGCATGTGCCTCAAGCTGGCACAGGAAGGCCCCTTTGGAAGCCTTTGCTGCACTCACTGGGAATAAGGCATTTTTTACTGCTGTTGCTGAACCTGGGTGAGAGCCAGTTTGATGGGCAGGTTCCTCACACTGTGGTTGGAGAACGAACTTCCAGCCACGTCTAACGGGAATTCGATGCCAATAAACCCACCTGGACTGGACTTTGTCAGTTGCAAGCAAAGAATCCTGAGGCCCACCAATCAGACCGCAGACAGCACTGAAGAGCGTTATGTATCCTCACAAGCACAGACGTCTGTGCTCCAACTCCACCTTCTTCATTCTACTTAAAACACATCGCTCCCGCCCGGCCGGCGTGGCTCAGGGGTTGAGCATCAACCTATGAACCAAGAGGTCCTGGTTCAATTCCTGGTCAGGGCACAGGCCCGAGTTGAGGGCTCAGTCCCCAGTGGGGGGCGTGCAGGAGGCAGCTGATCAATGATTCTCTCTCATCATTGATGTTTCTATCTCTCTCTCCTTCTCCCCTCCTCTCTGAAATCAATTAAAATATAAAAAAACAAAAACCCCAACATGGTTCCCCTGGCCCTTCCCCGGCCCTGCGGCGGCCCTGCCACTCCCTGCACATCTCTTCGCTGCTTCTTCCTCGGGTGCCCACCCAGCCCACACTAGGACCTCCTGCCGTTGGCTGTGGACCTTGGGCAAGTCACCCCACCTCTCTGGGCTGTCGGTAGTTAACTCTGTCTGTGGGAGCACGGGGTGGGGGGTCAGGTAGGGTGGTACTCCTAGAGCCCACAACTAGGGCATGTGCCCTGACCGGGAATCGAACCGTGGCCTCCTGGTTCATAGGTTGACACTCAACCCCTGAGCCACGCCGGCTGGGCCGTGTTTCTGTTCTGATTGCCTCCCTGTTCTTTCTTTTGCCATCCACATCTAAGGTGAACTAACAAACAAGCCAACCGAGATCTCAACAGCAGTTTTTGACTAAACTCAGGTAATTATGTTTTAACAATTAATTGGAAACATATTTAGCTGTCTGTGTTAGGACAGTTCCTTTGCCGATAAGTAAGGAAATAACGCGTTCAAAATAGCTGGGCTTTATCTCCAGGGAGCCAACGTAGCCCTCAGGACTCTGCGTCTTACGTAACACCGGGTGTGGGTGTTGTGCTTTATCTGGTTACGGGCTGTCACTGGGCTGGAGAAAGCCAGCCATTAGCACGGCATCCATCACTCATGTTTCCGGGAACTTCGCCGGGGACAGCAATCACCTGCTCTGGTTTGTGGGAGCCCGAGGTACAGGTGCCAGCGGCCTTTTCTCCTGCCACCCCCAGTCGACAGCATCCTGGCACCGGAAAGGAGCAGCGTTGCTGGTGGGCAGGGCGGTCCATTATTAATGGAGAGTCACAGGGTGGTTATGTACGGATGTCAGACCTTCCAACGCCCAGGGCGCCCCGGTGACGTGGCTGACAGGTGCTGGGGGCAGACCGCGGGCGGCGGGCGGCCTCATTAGTCGCTCCCAGGGCCGGCTCCGGAGTGATGAAGAGGCAACCGCTCCCAGGGCCGGGCGTCAATGGCATCCCAGGGTCAGCACCCTGAACGCTTCCCAATTTATTTATTTTTTGCAAGACACAGGGTGTGGATGGCACATCCATCCTACCAGCCTGTGGACGGACACTCACAGCTTTCATATTCCTCACACTCACCGCCCACAAAAGCCACTCCCTCCTCCACGAATTGAACCCGATTGTCTCTGGCTTCTGATAAGACAGGCTGGGGGAGAGGCAGGTGTTGGGCTGTTGGGTCAAAGTGTCCAGAAGAGCCCTTTCCATGCTTGTGCCTCCTTTGAAAGATACGACCTCATCCACAGCAAAGGTGCGAGTTTTAGAGCTGGGGTGACGGAGGATTAGTTTAGTCCTACCCAGCACTCAGGCTTGGCTCTCACGCCGTCTGAGAAGCCGGGACATCACGAGGTGACTCGTGTTAACTGCATTTCTGCTGCTAAAAGACGGCTGCCGGGCACGTGGATTTTGTGGAGACTCACACGAGGTGCCCCCGTGAGGAGCAGATTTGGCGGGGTGCCCGCTACACAATACAACACGCCCGGTTTCAGATCGCGGCCAATGGCAGGCGCCAGGCTACCGACTGGCCACCCTCTGCCTGCTTCTCTGGTTGATGTTTAGTGACAAGCGCCACATCTATCCCGCCGAGACGAGCACGGGGATGAACACAGAAGCTCCGTCAGCCTGAACGTGAAGTTTCCTAACCCGAAAGCCAGCGAGCCAGCCCTCGCAGCGTGGCGTAAGCCACTCTCCCAGGCCGTTTTCTGACCTGCTGCAGAGCCGCTGGGGACGCGGATGTTTTTCCACCCCCGCAGAAAGTCACTGCGAGTGCAGGCCGAGCGCACAGCACTTCACACCTGCCCCAGCAACGCGGCGAGGCCCCGCCCGAAGACGCAGGACCGCCGGCCGCCTGCCCGCTCACTGCCCACCCAGGCATTCTCCCTGACACCCGCTCCGGGCAGGGGCGAGGCAGCGGCGTTAGGCCGGATGCCCAGAGTGATCTGCACATGGGAGACCAGTCAGGGCACAGCCCTGTGGTTTGCAGGAGGCCCTCGGTCCAGGTCCACGCGCGGCAGACGCTCCTCCATGCAGTGCAGACGCTTTTTGCCCCAAACGCCGGGACGAGCATGCTTTTTCGGAGACGGAGGTAATGGACAGCGGAGAAGCGCGTCTAAAATGTGAGCTGGGAGCAACCTCGGAGGCCTCTAAGCCCCACCATACGCTGGGACTTTGAAACGTTTTGTTTTAGAAATTTTCCAACATATCCCAATGACAACACTTGAGAGAGCGGTACGATGCATTCCGCTTCATCCACTACCCGCCCTGATAGAGTCGGACTTGTCTCTTACCGCCTCCAGCTGTGGGGGGTCATTTAGCAGGAAACGGAAGTATCTCCCTTCCGTGCGTGATTACTTTATTTCATAACTTTGTTCATAATCGTGACTATGAGGAGGATTGGAGCTGGTACTCTTTTTGGCCTTTGGAGTTATCTGCACTTTTAAACCCCCCAGTGCCCCACTTAACAGACATATCCCCAACTGGCAGTTCATGAGTTGTTGGGGCGATTCACCTTCACTTAGGCAAGGCCTCAGGGGTCTGTCTCCTATAAAACAGAGATACGTACGGGACCACCAGGTTGGGTAAGAATTAAACTGGTTAATTCATGTAAAGCATTTAAAACAGTGCCTGACACGCATGATCCCCGAGGCAAGCGTTGTGTGCACGGGTGGGTCGCTTGCCCGTGTGCTGCCTGCCGGGTCCCGGGGCCGGGTTAGCCTCGTTCCGTGGGCGAGCCGCGGCTTCTCCTCATGTCTCGGCTCTGCCGCCGGTGATGAGGCCAGGCCTCTCCTTGGACAGTTCAAAGGATTTCTTACAAATTCCATGGCACCTGGAGGAAGTCACTCTTGATGACTCCCAGCTCCTGCCACGATAACCGGTCTATTCCGGTTTCTGCATTTCCGGGCTCAGTGTTGCTATTTGCACATTTTCAGCGGATGGCTCATTTTGTCCAGATGTTCCAGTGATCGGAGCGGCAGGCAGTTTTCTCTTACGATTTTAAATCTCATGTGAGAGCGATGTGCTCTTTTCAGTTCTAATTCCCTGCATTTGTATCTCCCTTGTTTGCCCTCGATTGGATTCGGAGAGGACTGTGCTTGCCTTCTTCCTCTCGGAAAACTCTCCGTGTCTCCGGTGTGCCCGCCTGTGGCGTGTTGTTATAGCAGCCGGAATGGACGAGGACAGTCTCTGGTCACCATCTCCCAATCCCACCCACTTGTGCTCCAATTAGGGGTCATTCTTCAAGCGGGATTTTGATGGCTGCCCTCTGTTTCGGGTCTGGTTAGATCTTTGCTTCTTGTTTAAACCCATGTAATGTGGCCCCCCACCCCCACCATCTCCCACCTCACAATTTCTAATTTCTGTTTAGAAAAACATCTGCCTCATTAAGAAGGCGTGGACAGCATTCCCCCTGGGCCCAGAGGCGCTCTGGGGTTCCCTACGGATGACACTGTCCCCCCAGCTGGTGCCGGGAGGGGGACCGCCAGCCAGAACAGAGCGACGGGCGGCGGGCACCGGACGGGCGCTACTCACCTCCGGAGTGGGCGGGCGGCCCGCACAGCAGCACCATGCCCTGGCCCTGGCGGACAGACACCGTGCTCCTTGCTCTTGTCTGAAAGTTCTCGAGATCTGGGGGGAGAAAGAGAAGAAAGGGTTTCACACGGAAGTCCCAGATGCCAGGGGAGTGGCCAGGCGTCCAAGGGGAAGGCCTGCTTCAGGCGCCTGCAGGGGGGGATCGGTGAGCCTCTCCTCACGGACGCTGTCCTGTCCCCCGATTCCACGTCCACACCGCAGGGCAGCCCCTCATCACAGGGGCCCAGTTAGATGCAAAGCACGTAACATGAAATGAGAACCTTAATATATATATATTTTTATTGATTTCAGAGGAGAATGAAGAGGGAGAGAGAAAGATTGGTGATGAGAGAGAATCATGATCTGCTGCCTCCTGCACGCCCGCTGCTGGGGATCGAGCCCGCAACCCGGGCCTGTGCCCTGACCAGGAACGTTCATAAGGCGACACTGGACCGCTGAGCCACCCCCGCCGGGCTCCTTGTGGATTCTGGACGTGCATGAGGTGCTGTCCAAGGCTCCGTGTGAGAGGACGCGCCCTCTCTCTGGGAGGCCCCGTCTGGTGGAGAGAGAAGGTACTACAAGCCCCCAAATCGCAGCTGGAGTCACTCAATGACCAGTTGCCACTAAAAATGAGTTAAGGTAAGAAATATGATGAAGTAACATTATTGTTTAATAAATGGTTTTTATTCCATCCGCTTAAATGTAAATTGTCTCAAGGAGTGTTGAAGTGCCTTTCGTTTTTGTCTGAGCTACTTGATGCCATGCCCTCCTCTCAGATTCGAGGTGGGTTCCCAGCCAGGTTGTCCCGGGGGGCTGGGTGGCGGGACAGTGACACTGTTTCTGCCACGCTGGCCGTTTGGGCGGGCATTTCAGGAAGATGACCTCCAGCGAGCGACCCTAACCACGGTGACCTGAGTTAGGTCTGATTAATGTCCCCATTTGACAGACCGGAAGAGCGGGGTCCCAGGGCACCTATTAGGGCTGTGTGGTGAGTGATGGAGCGGACGCAGGCACGGCAGCTACACAGGGGGCGCCTCCACACGCGGGCGGGCACAGCGGCAGTTCAGGATATTAAAAGATCTACACACACACAGGCTTCATCACCGCTTCTTTCGGATTTCAGCACGTTTTAAGGTCAGACATTATTGTTTTCACGACCAAAGTATTTCTAAGAATCTCACTGAACGTCGTCTGGTTGCCGCAGGGACTCAGCAGTTTGGTGGCAGGACTGACGGGTACCACCTCATCCCAGGAGCCGGGAGACCTCGAGAGCTGAGGACACGCCCATTCTCAGCGCAAAGCCAAACAGGACTGTCACCGGAATGCCACTTCTGACGTAATAACCTACTTTTTAGTCAACGAGCACCAGGGGGGCCAGGACATGAGCTTTTCTCTTCTTTAAGGAAACAATTTCAGAAGGCTTCAACAGGAGATGAAACCAGGGATTTTAAAAACGTGGTTACAGCGTGAATCGTGTAAACCATTATCCCTCAGAGTGACACTGAATAAGTCTGAATTGTCATTTCAGCACTCACGGTCTTCAAACAAGTTATCTGCTTCTGCACAGATATCCCTCCAATCTCCAGAGTCGCATGAAACCTGAGGAGCTGCGAGATAACAGAGACCACGTCTTATCCAGGCAAAATCCACCATGGCGCTGACTGGGGGAAAAGCACTGAAAAACGGGGGAGAAAATGAGAAATATCTGCCATGATTTTTAAAAATGTTTTTATTGATTTCAGAGAGAAAGGGAGAGGGAGAGAAAGAGAGAGAAACATCAATGATGAGAGAGAATCATCAATCAGCCGCCTCCTGGACACCCCACACTGGGGATGGAGCTCGCAACCCGGGCCTGTGCCCTGACCTGGAATAGAACCGTGACCTCCTGGATCATAGGTCAATGCTCAACCACGGAGCCACGCTGGCTGGGCTGGGCCATGATTTCGAACAGTCCTGTTGAGCTTAAAAAATGGATTCTGGATTCTTCCGTTTTAAGTTTTAAATCCACGCTGTTCTACAAGATGTGGGTCGCCAGAATCTATCACATTAATCTGGTATTTGAGGAAATATTTAGACACATTTCTCAGTTAACTGAAATAGATTCCAGATGGCAGAGCCTACCTACACCAGGACCAGGGAGACGCATTAGGACAGATCTGTCTCAAAATCCTCTGTGCCAGGTTCTGAGCCTGCTGCTGACCTTGCGCAGGCTTTCTTCCCTCCTAAACGAGAATACGTGTGCTTTGTTTTAAAATAAGATGGGTGGGGAAAGATTACATGAGATAATATGTGAAGCCTGGCTGGTGTGGCTCAGTGGTTGAGCGTCGGCCCGTGCACCAAGAGGTCCCGGATCAATTCCCGGTCAGGGCACATGCCCAGGTTGTGGGCTTGATCCCTAGTAGGGGGCATGCAAGAGGCAGCTGACCAATGATGTTTCTCTCTCTCTCTCTCCCTTCCTCTCTCTCTCTATAAAAAAAATCAATAAAAACATATTTTAAAAAATATTTGAAAAACAGACGTTTCAGGCTACAAGGTTGCTGCTCAACGTCTAATTGTCCCGTTCACTGAGGGAGGCGGGACACTGTGCCCAATTAAATGCCAATCATCCTATTTAAAAAGGGCTCCAATGAGCCAGAGCCAGGTGCTCCAGAGAGGGCTGCACATGCTAATGCCTGGACACCGGAGCCAGGCACAGGCTCAGGGAAAGGCCGCCTGCCCAAAGGCGGTCCCTGCAGCTGTAACTCCCCACCCGATGCTGGCCGCTCCCCACAGTCTCCCGATCACAGAACGCCGTGTGTGAGCGGGTATTTCTGGAAGCTGGTGCACCAGGCCAGGCCTTTCCCAGCGATTCTCACACATTTTTAAATTGAGAGTCGCTTGGTCTCCGCAGCCTCGGTACTGGGGGTGCTCAGCAGGAATGCGCCTGGGGGCGGAGAACAGGTGCCCACACGGTGCTGGCACCGGGGCCACAGCAACAGCGGCAACAACAGCCGGACTCGCAACATGGGCTGAGGTCAGGCCAGTGCCAAGTCTTTTCCTGCAGATCTAATCGCCTCCCATCCCCCACCTGCAGGCGACTTAGCCGCAGCTCAGAGAGGCTCTTCCCGCAGCGAGGGCGCGGCCAGGTCACCAGCCACCCCCGTCTCTCTCCAGAGCCCCACGCTCAGGACCTGGGACCGAGCGCTTCCGCCGATTCAGGGGGGCCAGGGAAAAGGGCACCCCCCCCGCCTTGCTCCACACACAGAGGCAGAGGAAACTTTTCTCCGAGTGAACTTAGGCTCTTCAGGGAATATGTGAGACCATGCATGTTACTATGCAGGTGGGAAGAGCCGCGCCGCGCCCCCGCCCGCCGTTTGATGGGAATGTCTCTGTGAGGAAGCAGAACCGCTGAGTGGTTCGGGAACGGCTGAGCGGGTACACCTGGGCTTGCCCCCCACGCTCTGTGCAGTAGCCACGGAGGATACAGTTGGATAAGCAAGTGATGGGTATGCGGATGGGAATTAATACCCAGGCCCCGAGGCGTCTCACAGCGGCTTTGCATGTGGCCCACTGACATGTGATGTGCGGACTGAAAAAGGAAATGGCTTGCCTTGCCCTGTTGCTCAGCGGTGAGCGCGTTGCCCATGCCCTGCAGGGTCAAGGGTTTGATTCCAGGTCCAGGGCATGTACCTGGGCTGCAGGTTCCAGCCCCGTTCAGAGCATGAGTAGGAGGCAACCAATTGATGTGTTGGTGTTTCTCTTGCATTGGCGTCTCTCTCTCTCTCTCTCTCTCTCTCTCTCTCTCTCTCTCTCTCTCTTCCCCTCCCTACCTCCCTTCCACTCTCTCTAGAAAAACAATGGAAAAATATAGCCTCAGGTGAGGATTAACTAACTAACTGGCTCTAATTTTTGGAGTTCATTTCACTCATCAGCATTTTACATACATTTCCCCCCAGAAATCACATGCCAAGGATTGCACATGTTTGTGGCAAATGTGTTTTCATATCTTTTTTTCTGTGGAAACCACTGTCCTTTATTCTCCTGTGGGAAGTAATACCAGAGTTTTTATTTAAATGAGATTAGAAAATCAGCTCTAATCCTCGGAGTGTGTGGCTCTCGGATAACACAGAGGAAGGTTTAGTAGCTCAACTCCTGAGGGAGAAAAGTGCACAGATGTCTGAAGGCTGCAATATGTGATAAATAATTTTTAAAGACTCTTCATATATGAAAACACCTGAGTGCAGACCGCAGAGAATGCCAGAGAGAGGGGGGAACCACATTTTCTGTCTGGAATGTTATTAAATGTTTGCAGCTGAGGACGGGGTAGCTTGCAATAAACACCTGGGTGTCGTCTAGAGAAAACAGAAGCGTGAGGGACCAAGAAAATTTCTGAGAAGCGGTAACAGTGGATAAAAGAGTGACTTACTTCTCATCACGGAGGGAGCGCCCATCTCGCAGAAGAGCAGCAGGTCCCTCGGGCGGGACCACCCAAAGAGGATGGGTAGTTACTGTTAAGATGGCCAGGGAAGCTCGGCCGGTGTGGCCCAGTGGTTGGGCATGACCTATGAACCAGGAAGTCACGTTTCGAATCACCCACAGGGCACGTGCCCGGGCTGTGGGCTCCATCCTCAGTAGGGGGCGTGTAGGAGGCAGTGGATCAATGATTCTCTCTCATCATTGATGTTTCTATCACTCTCTCCTTCTCCCTCTCTGAGATAGATAAAAAAAATACACTTTTTTTGTGTTGTTTTTTTTTTAAAGCTGGCCAGGGAAGGGAGAAGAAAAGAGGAAACAGGATTTGAAGCAAAAGCCTATAGGCATGCTAAAAATCTGACATTAAATACCCCAATTTGTTTAAAAAAAGCGACCCAAATCTGATGCTAGCTGGTGGTTTGACATTGAAAAGTAAGGCAAGTTCATGCCTGGAGATATTTGCATACCAAAGAGCCTTATTACTATTCCTACGTTAATCTACATGGACTTACAAATGACTGGGTCACAGAAACGGCTCATGACCTTGGCCGTTCACGGTCCCCTCCGCCAAGGCGTTGGATGCCACCGGAATTCCCGGGCGCACTTCCTTCCAAGTGGACAGGCCCGCCTGGGCGCTCTCCAGGGTGCTCACCCTCCCCCACCGATGCCCAGATCTCCGCCCTCTTTACTCAGCACAGATACACTCCCCGCGTCCAGAACCGCTTTGGAGTTATCCAGGCGCCTTTTCAAAACCACCCAGGGCTGCGAGGACACCACCTGGCTCTTGTCATTCGCCGTGAAGGGGACCATTCATTCAATCGAAACGCTTCCTCGTAGCAAGTACATAAGAGCAGCATAAATTACTTGGAAGTAAGTTTTGATCAACCCAAAAAGAGACGAAGGGAAAATTTAATCTCTGAAGTAATGGGGAAGGAGAGCAGGGCCGAGGCGGTTCGAGAAGGGATTAATGACTGATGTTTATTCACGGGTGATTCTCACTCACTATTCTCTCTGCGCAGGAGGCCTGGAAGGGGAGCGGAGAACAGCGGGAGGGAGGCCAGGTGTGCAGAGACGGCGGACGAATCTGCAGGGTCAGCGCTCCTGCATTTAGCAAAGCGGAGGGGGGAGGGGCTCCCCGTGTCTCCCGTTCACATTACTCCACACTTTTCCCTCCAGCAACAAGCCGAGGCGAGAACTCAGAATAGCAGCACCTCCAGGAAGGAGGCTTTGGAGGCTGCTCTGGGAATTCAATCCTTTTGTAAACATTAACTCCCATTTTCCATGTGTCCGGCCATGTACTGCTCACAACCACCCTAGAGGTAAGTCTGTCACCAATCTCATTGTCTGGAAGGAAACACTCCACGCCCCGGAGCCCGGAGCCCAGGTCCTGCTGACCCAGCAGCCCACGCCCTCCCCGTCTATTCGACATGGGATCACATCCTACACACAACGCCACACGTGCCTTGTCTGACCATCTGAGACGCTCACTGTTCGCCCCTCTCCTCCCACCCGGAACCCTGCCCCCGGGAACACAAACAGCACACCACGTCCTGCCACGGGCACGGCGGGTCCCTGCCAGCAGGGCTGTCCAGCTCATCGGTGATACACCCCTGAGGGCTGTGCTCTCCCACTGAGAACTCTAACCCCGGAGGGACTGACGGTCACTGCGCTTCGACAGAAACATGCGATTCTTCACTGTGAACGCTGCCTGCACAGCCTCTGCCCTCTGAAGATGGAAACTCGCTCTAATTCATTGCAGCGTCCCCCTCAGAAGGGGCCAGCCCTGGGGGCAGAGCGGACCTATTCGAGCTGCACCAGAATAAACGTTCTCTGAAGCGACGCTGAAAAGGCACGGGTCCAGGGGTCATCATAAAGTCAGCGACCTACAGGAAAAGCCAGGGAGCGTAATAGGACAGGGAGATGCCTGGGCCACAGATGGAGACCACAAACCCGTCAGCCGTGCTGTTGGTCAGGGAAACCCGCCTTAAAGTGAAAGAAACCGCTTCGTCGTCAGCATTCTCACTGCATTCCTTTTCTTTGGCTCGTCTTCCCGGCCGGAGCCTGGGGCTCGCGGCTCACTGTGCGGTCTGCCCACCCGTGTGGGCGAGATCTTGAACATAGACGGGCAGTTTCTCACGGCCTGCGCTGAACGGAAACCAGGTAGAGGCTCCTGGAGTTAAACTTTTGATTTTTTATTTGAAGATTTTTTTTTTATTGATTTAGAGAGAGAGAGAGAGAGAGAGAGAGAGAGAAGAGTGAAACACTGACTGGCTGCCCCTTGCACACCCCCGACTGGGGATCACGCTGGCGACCTGGGCATGTGCCAGACCGGGAACGGAACCGTGACCCCTCAGCGCGTGGGACACGCCCAACCACCGAGCCCTTGGCCAGGGCTGCCCTCGATCTTCATTGCGGCGCCTGGGATGCTGGCTGCTGAGCTGGCTGCACACGGGTTACAGTTTTTTAAGGGCATGAAACCGAAGCTCTGTCTGGATGAAATTCCCAGATGACGAGCAGCTGTTATTTATGCTCCATTTAAGTTGTTTGGGCAACTTCAACCATATATTTTTATCTCATTTAATTGCAGTTTTGGAAATAAAGCCACCATCAGACAGGCGTGCAGGCGATGTGTTCTCTCATTACCCACTTAGACTTCCCGTGGCGCTGTCTCACCGGGCCCGTCACACGGAGAGGAGCCGGAGGAAAGGCTGAGACACTGGCGCACCTGCCGCTTTCTGGGAGTGTCACCACGCCCCTTGCTGTTATTTATTTATTTATTTATTTATTTATTTATTTATTTATTTATTTAAAAATCATCCCCACAAAGGAGGGCTTTCTTCTTCTTTTCTTAAGAAATATACTTTTACTGATTTCAGAGAGAGAAAGGGAGAGGGAGAGAGAAACATCAATGATGAGAGAGAATCACTGATCGGCTGCCTCCTGCACGCCCCACACTGGGGATGGAGCCCACAACCTGGGCATGTGCCCTGAGGAGGAATGGAACCCTGACCTCCTGGTTCATAGGCTGCCGCTCAACCACTGAGCCACACTGGCCGGGCAAGCCCCTTGCTTTCAAACACACCCACAGGTACCGGAGAGTCGGTGCAGACCCGTTCCATACGCGGATGTGCCGCGCTGAGCACAGGCTACACCGTCCCCTTAGGCAGGGACATAGCAGGGAAAGAGGAGAGCCCCTCTCCTCTGTGAGCGAAAGGAGGTGAAATGACCTACAGAGTGCACACTCACACGCAGTGTCTCCGACGGGGTAACTGCTCGGGGAGTAAGTTATGGAAACAGGACAGCGAGTGTCGTCCTGGGACCTTTCAAAGAGGAAGCTCATATACAAGGAGGACCTCCTCCCTCCCCACAGGCTCTGCCCCGGCCCTGATGGGACGCCCAGAGGTGCTCAGTCCCCAGTGACACGCAGTCCCCAGTGCGGCTGGTGCTTTCTTATTAACAACGGAGGCTGGAGTCTCCTTAGCTCATGGGACACCCGAGGAAACGAGTAAACAAGTGCCTTATTCTTGCCTCTGAAAGTTTAGGCCGGTTTCCCGCCAAACACAAACTTCTACATACCAGAGGCAACAGGAGAGACGGCTAAGTGCGCGTATACATGTACCGGGATCCCTAAAGGAAGACAATTACATGCACAGGCGTGTGAGACAGAGTGCTGCCCCAGAAATCGCGCAGAGCCACAGGGTTTCACAGCTGGGAAGATGTTACTCAGTCAGTGCAGCCGCGTAACAAACACCCCAGAGCCGGGGAGGTTCAACGACAAACACTCACTTCCCCGTGTGGATGCTGAGGAGTCTGAGGTCAGGGGCTGCACCTCTCGCATCTGGGAGGAGCTGCTGACTCCTCCTGTGCCCCCTGGCGGAGAGTGGGGGGAGAGGGAGCGCTCCAAGGCTCTGCTCCTAAGGCACAGAACCCCTCACGACCCACCTTACCTCCCTAAGCCCCACCTCCTACCCCAGTGATGGCGAACCTTTTGAGCTTGGCATGTCAGCATTTTGAAAAACCCTAACTTAACTCTAGTGCCGTGTCACATATAGAAATTTTTTTTATATTTAAATGCCATTTAACAAAGAAAAATCAACCAAAAAAATGAGTTCGCATGTCACCTCTGACACCCGTGTCATAGGTTCACCATCACTGTCCTAGACCATCATGAATTTCAACACATTGGTTTGGGGGGACACAGACCTTCAGGCCACAACACCACCCTTTCTTCGGCCAGAGCCCCCTCCTCGCCTTCTCCCCACCAGTCATTCCTGGCGTGTGTGTGGTAGACGCTGCTGAGAAGATGAAGTGATCAAACATGGCTCCTGAGCTCAGGAAGCCACCAGTGCGGATCCGACAGGCGTGTAACCGACTCCGCCGTGAGGTGCGGGTGCGGGAAGTGGGCGGTGCTGCACGGTGGCTGGGAGCAGGTCCCAGAGAAGAAAGGAAGCTGGTGTTGCCGGGGCGACTCACCCAGCCAGCTTTCCATGTGCACGGACGATGCACCCGGTGCACGGGATGCAGGATTTGGATCTTGGTTCTAGTTTTTGTCATCACCCTTCCCACGACCTGGTTCCTCCCCGTCTCAGCCCCTGGAATTGGCGTTTGCTTTCCACGGGGGAAATCTTGCTCAATAGCGATTCTTTAAAAATGTTTTGTGGGCCAGGCTGGCGTGGCTCAGTGGTTGAGCGTCAACCTATGAACCAGGAGGTCACGGTTCGATTCCTCGTTGGGGCACATGCCCAGGTTGCAGGCCCGATTCCCAGTGTGGGGCATGCAGGAGGCAGCTGATCCATGATTTTCTCTCATCACTAATGTTTCTGTATCTCTCCCCTTCTCTCTTCCTCTCTGAAATCAATAAAGATAAAAAAATTTAAAAATGTTTTGTGGTGACGCTGCAAAAGGTGAAACCCTCTGTTGCCTGAGAGGGCGACAGTTCCTTCTGAGGAAAACGCCACAGGAAAGCCCTCGTTCGACTCTAGTGAGCCCATCGTTTCCTCAACTTCTAGGACAGAGCCCTTCAGAGGAGCCCGACGGACTCCCTGCAGGACCGGGGCCACCCTGCGGGCGGCAGGGACCCTGCGGGAGTCTGGTGTGGAGGGGACGCACCGGCCTGTGGAAAGGGAACTCTAAGATGGTGCGGAGCCAGGACTTTGGGGTGCAGCAAGAGAAGAGGGTGAAGCTAAAAAGAAGAGCAAAGCTATTTGCCACCCTCCATCTAACCTCTCTCCCAGGAACTGGAAGAAACATGAGACCTTCTGTGAGGACGTGAGGCACGAGCATCCCTTACACAGTCTCCAAGAAAGGAGCCGAGAGGCCACAGGAACTGGGGGCACTTGCTCATTCTCCGCTGGCGCTGCGGAGCAGCCCAAATTAGATTTCATTGAATTAATGTAGCAACGAGAGAACTTGGGGTATATTTAGCTTGTGTATTAAGTATGGATTTTATTTTTAGATTCCCGTCTTTCATTTGCATGCGTGATTTTTTTCTCTCGGAGAAATAAGGGCGCATTAAAAACCACACTATGGAATTAACAGGGATATTGAAAAGTGGATTTAATCAAGTGGTATTTTTAGGTCAGGGGACGCCCAGAGATTTGGCCTGCTTGGCTTCCAGAAACTTCAAGTTCACGGCAGCCATGCCCATGAGTTCTTCAACTTTCCACATTCTCTTCCTAGACAACCTTCAGAGAAAATCCATGAAGAGGTGTCTCCCAATAGTTCTATTTCTGTAAGAACTGCAATGATAGAGAAACCTTCCAGGTTTGGTTTGTTCAAGGTCAGGGGACCCTGTTTAAGTCCCTGTTTTGTGTGTGTGTGTGTGTGTGTCCAAAACCAAGTGCATAACCTCATTGAGATGCACTTGGATTTAATTTAAAAGAAAACAAACACCGACTTAACTTCCCTCGTGTCAGGAGAGCGCCTCCAGCCACAGTTCTCAGGGAGAACCACGCAGCCTGCTCTCCCCCACTGCTTCTGAGATTCACAGCGGGAGCAGAAAAGCATATTTAAAAGTCTGAGGCGGAGGCGTCTACATGCTCTGCAGTAATGAACACATAAAAATTAAGTGCAGTAAAAAGATGTCTTACCCGCATCACATTTTACATACATCTAATTCATGTTTGCGTTGATCGTACCCACTTTCTGTGTTTTAATAGGAAACAAATCTGAATGCACATCTGGCCCCCCGTTTGTCTAAGCTGAGACCGTCCCTCAGATGTTCAGGGCGCAGGGATCTCCCCAGCGACAGGAAGCTTACAACCCAGCAGGGAGGACAGACTCAAGGGAGCAGCCCAGTCCAATCGCATTTGAATTTTATAATTAAACCAAAGGAAGAGCACCTACTGCTTCTGCACATGGGTGCTGGCCAGTGCTCATGACCACAAAGCCTTTGTCTACTTCCTGGGCAGAATCTGCTTCAAAGATACCATCACTTGCTTTGGAACAGAAGGATTAGGGATAGGAATAGGGTTAGGGTTAGGGTTAGGATTAGGGGTAGGGTTAGGGTTAGGGATAAGGTTAGGGTTAGGGATAGGGTTAGGGATAGGATTAGGGTTAGGGATAGGGTTAAGGATAGGGTTAGGGATAGGAATAGGGTTAGTGGTAGGGTTAGGATTAGGGATAGGAATAGGGTTAGGGATAGGAATAAGGTTAGGAATAGGGTTAGGATTAGGGATATGAATAGGGTTAGGGATAGTGTTAGGATTAGGATTAGGGTTAGGATTAGGATTAGGGTTAGGGATATGGTTAGGGTTAGGGATATGGTTAGGGTTAGGGATATGGTTAGGGTTAGGGATAGGGATAAGGTTAGGGTTAGGGTTAGTGTTAGGATTGGGGTTAGGGATAGGGTTAGGGTTAGGGATAGGGTTAGGGATAGGGATAGGGTTAGGGTTACTGTTAGGATTAGGATTAGGGATAGGGATAGGGTTAAGGTTAAGGTTAGGGATAGGGATAAGGTTAGGGTTTGGGTTATGGATACAGATAGGGTTAAGGTTAGGGTTAGGGTTAGGGCTAGAGATAGGGATAGGGTTAAGGTTAAGGTTAGGGATAGGGTTAGGGTTAGGGATAGGGTTAGGGATAGAGTTAGGGTTAGGGTTAGAGACAAGGTTAAGGTTAGGGATAAGGTTAGGGTTAGGGATAGGGTTAGGGTTAGTGTTAGGATTTGGATTAGGGATAGGGATAGGGATAGGGTTAAGGATAGGGTTAGCGTGAGTGAGTGGCAGGGAGGACCACTCCTGGGCCACCATCTGAACTGCCCGTACAGAAGGCGGACAGGGCTGTGATACACACCAAACTCCCTCTGTTTCACACAGTGCCCTCGATCAAGCCATTTGACACTCACTGATGACTTCGGGGACCTAAGATGTGGGCATTGCTCCCCTCACGTCAAACAGGAAGTTGTCAAGAGGAGTGTCTCTCAGAATGCTGTTCAGCGGGGGACCCAGGGCAGAGCCCACACCTGCCCGCACAGGCACGTGCTTTGTCAGGCTAGACTGGGTCCCCTCCTCAGGCTTTAAAAATTTTTTTAATTGATTTTTTAAGGAGAGAGGAAGGGAGAGGGAGAGAGAGATAGACACATTGATGTGAGAGAAACATCGATCGGCTGCCTTCTGCACGCTCCCTCCTGGGGATGCAGCCCATAACCCGGGTGTGTGCCCTGACCGGGAATCAAACCAGTGCCCTCGGTTCTTGGGTCATTGCTCCACCACTGAGCCATGCCCGCCGGGCTCCTCTGCCTGTTGAACAGGCCGGGAAGGAACTGCTCTGGAGATTTCTTGGAAAAATAGCCAGCACCGTCCTTGGTGGCTGGGGGTTCGCTTGGCGGAAGGCAGCAGGCGGGCCCCGCTCACCGCTGAGATCAGTTACGGCTCGCTGCCCGGCTCTTTCTGGCTCACCTGGCCACAGATGACCCTTTCGATGGCCCTGACACTGCGGAGGGAGCCAGCCCAGAGAGCCCGGAGCATTTGGAAAATAGAACGCTGATCAGCCCGGGTTCGGATTCTAACTTGGCCACGTGCTGTGTGACTCCCGATAGATAACTTCCTCTGTTTTACCTTGGTTCTCTAATTTTTAAGAGATAATGAGTTTCTCCCCCTAAAGGTAAAGTGAGATTATGCTTGTAAATTGTGTAGCCTGGCATGTGGTAAATGCTACTATTATCTTAATCGTTAATTACAGCTTCTCAGAGAAATAGGTCCCTCACTGAAAGCTCCTCTGAGTGGCCATGCGCCATCTGCGTGTCCTTGTTCTGAGGGAGCCAGAATCCTGGGTCGGCTTCAGGATAAAAATTCACCCCTTATTTCACGGCCGATGTTTACCTGCCCAAGCCTCTCCTGGCTTAACCTCCTTTCTTCTCTGCCTCTGGACGGTGCTCTTTGGGGCCCTCTGTTTTCAGCGAGAGGGCAACTTCCGAGCTGCATCCACCTGGGCAACTAGCTCAGGGCTAAGACCTCGCAGGTGCGGTGATTTCACAGCGATGACAACGGTGCAACGATGATACCGGGACACCGTTCCACACCTTACACGTGTCCCAGCTGTAATCCTCACAGTGCCCGGTGGGGTGGGGTGTTGTTGATGGTGTTATTATTATCAAGACGAGTGTTATAATTTAGACGGTGAGGGAACAGATGCAGAGTCAAGACCTGCCCAGAGGCACTCAGCTGTCAGGAGGCGTCACACTGTGTGTCCTGCACAGCCAGGTTCTAGGGACAGGGTCACTCCCCCCAATGGGCCAGCAACTTCCTGGGAGTCCACGGGCATGTGCCCTGACTGGGAATCGAACTGCGGCCTCCTGGTTCATAGGTCGATGCTCAACCACTGAGCCACGCCGGCTGGGCAGTTGTGTCATTTTTAATAAAAATATTTTAATTAAAACTTTTTTTTCAATTGCAGTTGGCATTCAATGTTATTTTGTATTAGTCCCGGTGCCTATGTGCTGCATCTTAACGAAAGACGCCGCTTCCTGTCCCTTCTCCAGCAATTAGAGCCGGCAGCTCCCGGGGGCCCAGAGGGTGCTGCGAGGCTGGTGGTCTAACAGCAGCTCCATGGGACTCACGCAGGGCCTGGCCTCCTGAGGACTATTTCTTAGAGCTTCGAGGATGAACGCCTTCTCATTCAACCTCTCCAACTGAGGTTTTGTAAGGAATGGCCACTGAATTGAGAAAGAAGTTTAAAGATACAGTGTATTTCCCAGAAGTTTGCAGAGAAGAATTAGCCGGATGTTGATCTTTAAACATCCAAGGCGTCCTCTCGGGGCTCCCAGAACACGCGCGGGTCAGGCCAGGACACTCGCAGGAGCTCGAGGCCCATTCCTGGTGGCACTGTGGCCCTGAGGTCGCGACCCCTTGGACAGCATTTCATAAACTCCAGGGGCTCGGCCTCCACAGGGCAGCAGCACTGCAGCCTCCCGTGCTTGCGTTATGATGCGTGAAAAGCAGACGGACAAGAAGAGCAGGAGCTTATCCCGGGAGCCACAGGGAATGAGCATTGAGAAGCTTTCAGAGTGGAGCGTTACTGGCTGTGGTCCCCAAACTGAATCCCAACACCTGGTCTCCTGGCCCCCACACAGTCGTCCTAAAGTCTTAGAGAAACAGCCGGGATGGCTGGGGCTTAAACTCTGTCTGTTAGTAAGGAAGACAGCACACCTTTGAACCCCTATTCCTCTCTATAAATGTCTTTTAAACCCCAGACAAGCAGCAGGAGGAGTCACTTATATGCGTGTATTTTGAACCCTTTACTGCCATTAGGAAAGCGTTCATTGAAGCACTGTCCGGGGGAGGGGTATGGAAGCGTTTACACAGTGTCCCCCCCCCCCCCCGCTCCCCCGCAGGTCCTCGGATACAGCTGAGGCCTGACTCACAGTAGGGCATCACTGCTTGCTCTAATCCTTCCCTTTTGTTATGTGTAAAGTGCCTTATATTCAACTTGTTAATGATGATAAACTTAGAGGAAGCAGCTTATTGTCCCTACACTTTCCAAAGGATGGAAGGCTATGGAAGAATAAAGAATATAAATGGTATTTACTGAACTCAGCAAGTTGGAACGGGCCAGAATGAAGATGAAAAGCATCTCTGTTCTTTGGTAGGTTCTGGCAGATACTCTCTTTCAGCTGATCTTGAAGTGGGATTGTAAGGAGTCAGGAGAAATCCCTGGCAAGTGGAATGAGGGGAATGGAGACAAAATAGTTAAGCAAAGCCGGGCAATTAACATCCTGCGAATACATCCAAGATCACAGCATCCCTGGCCAAGGACACGCAGGAGCAGATGGTTTATACCTCTCCTCCCCAGCCAGAGACCGAGCATCTTAAATCACCCAGGTCAGGGAGAGAGATACCGAGACCCAGCTGATGCCACTAGTGCCAGCCAAACCCTAGAACCGGTAAAATCGGGAGAAGAAATAACAACAACGACGACGACAAAAACCCCCACACAGTTAAAGCCAGGCAAACCCAAGATAAAAGTAACAACAGTGACGCTGGCCAGAGAAAAATCCCAAACTCCCCCACAGGCTCATCGTGATGCATCAGTGTATTAAAAGGACACAACTGGGAAGCTGTTGAATATTCTGGTGAGACCCTCCCCAGAGACCTCCCCTAAAAGCCCTGCCTTTAGAAAACAAACAAAACCCCTTAAGACAAAGGACCCCGTGTGCTCACTCTCTCTCGTAAGCACACCTGCCCTGCCCTTGCTCAGCCGTGTCCTTTTCCTTTCTTTCTCTTAAGCTCTAAGGTTCTCCACTCGATTTGCAACCAGGGGAGCAGTGGGTAGCGACGGCTCGTTCTGGGCTACCCTGAGCCTGTCTCTAAGGACTCTCCTGTTGCCTCTGTAATTTGTTCCCTGAGTCCACCCAGCCCAGTGTGGCTCACTCCTGTTACTGTGATGTCCTTTCTTGAGTCCTGGCAGCTCAGTCAGGCTCTTTCCTAAAGCTATGATCTTGCCTCTTCTATCGTAAGTCCTTCCTTTGTTTCACTGTCCCAGTTTAATACATGTTCTCTCAAAATCACGTAGACACATGTCTTGAATTTTTTCCTACACAAAGTCAAGAACCCTCACTTTGCAGACCATGCTGGGGCAGCCCCGCCTCGGTCCTGGTCCCTTTCTAATGAAAATCTCATGGAATATTGGTTTCTTTCCTTTTCATTTAAGCTAAGTACTCCATGCATTTCTCTTCCTTTCTCCCTGTCCTACTCATCAGAGAGGTTGGCAGGACTGTATCTAATTTGCCACCTGCTTTCCCGAGTACCTGGTACAGTGTCATATGCTCAGCGGGTACTTACTAGTAATGTAGATCAAACTATTTGACATAACCTGGGCTGGGGATTGCGGGAGATAATTAAAATCAGCAAAGAATCCGAATGTACGAGGCGGGGGCCCTGAAGACGACCGTGCATTTCTGTGGGATGAGCAGCAGGGCAGCGCTCCCTGCCAGGAAATGAACTTGTGTTATTACGGATCTGACAGGGGTGCTTTTTCACCAGCGTGAGCCCGGGATTGGAGGAGCCCGAGTGCTATGGCGGCAAGGCAAACACTGAAGTGAGAGTCGTTGGCTGGGTTCACTGTGTTACCTACGAAGACCGATGGAGACCAAAGCGGTGGACGCACCTGCCCACCCCAGGAACTCCGGGGCGGCCAGACCTGCTGAAAACGCCATGTTTCTAAGAGAACTCTGAGTCCCGATGATCTTCCGCTGAAACTACTTTTCTTAAGGCCTTCATTCTTAAGCAGAACCCCAATGTGAAACAGGGCACTGCTTCATATGGACACACTGTGGTTGGGGGTCAGAGCCCCTGGGAGATTACAGATGTGTTTCTGGGGGCGGGGAGGGGCCAGGGGAGGGCTTCTCAGGGGCTCACGGCACTAAGTGTCTCACACCAGAAAGGACAAGTGCAGTTTGAACCGGAAATACGTACACACACTCGGGGTCGCCCTGTGGCCCTCGCCATGTGCATGCAGGGCCATTTGTCTTAGCTCATCCTCGCGGACAGCACTCTCATAGGCGGCCCTCCCAGTGTGAGGCCGACCTGCCCCCCGTTTCCTCTCAATCACGTGCTGTCCATTCCAGCTGGTGGGATTAGACCTCCCCATTTCTCTCACATTTGTACCAGTGAGTGTATAATCATAAAGGAGTCGTGGTCAGCTAGCTCTTCAAATAAGTGAATAAATTAACGAGCTATCACACCACCGTTTCGGTATGGCCTACTGAAAGTCAATATTGCACTGATTTGAAGTAATACACGGCAATCACCTTATTAGTCATTTATTTTATGAAGGTTTTACAAATACACTAAGACTGCCCCTCTCTTTAATCTTAGTTGTTAACAATAAGATTAACCACCTTAACTTGTGTGACAGGTACCTCAAATACATTGTTCCACTATTTAGTCTTCCTGTAATGTTTCAAAGTACATATTATTATGCCCATTCTCCTGAAGGGAGCACCGAGGTTTTGAGGACATTAAAACACATAATTAAAGTTAAAATCTGGCTTTGAAGCTTCAAAGTTGGCCACGTCTCCTGAGTCACAGAGCTGCCTCTGAACTCCGGTTAACCTCACTCCAAAGTTACTACCCTTTTCACCCAGTAGAATGAGTCACAGAACAGCGAAACTGACTTACTAACCAACTGCGAGGAATGATGAGTATCTGTCCATGCCTCCAGTCATTTCAACAAATCGATGTCAGTAAAAATCATTACTCCCCTTGCCCCCCCCCCCCCCCACTCAGGTAAAAACAATACAAACATGGCTGGCTTTCTGAAGATGCTTCCCTTGTCAATTTCACTTAAAACAAGGATCGCAGACTCATCTGAAGGAAATAAACGTCACCATGAGGCATTCAGAGGCTAACGTGGTAACGAGCTGCGATTATAATTGGTTTCTTAGCAACGAATAGCAACAGTGATGAGGTTGATTGTGGCACACCTGTGTGAGGCCGCTTCGCAGCCCTGGGAGTCACATGACCGTCCGTAATGGCACAGCCGACGAGTCATTCGCCTTGGCTACTGCCACAGAGAGTGTTCTGGATCTGCCTGGTCAGAGCCCTAAGGCTCTCCCACCACCCGTCAGCTATGCCCGTGAGCTCCTCCTCCCGGCACCCCGTTCCACTGCGCCCGCTGCACCAGCGATTCTGGGCACTGAAATCCGTAGAAAAGAATCAGCGCCATAAAACCAGATTCCGTTAATAACGAGGGGAGAGGAGTTCATCACCGTGGTAGTTCCATTTCCTGTCTGAAATGGCATTTATTAAATGCGGCGGCAGCTAGGGGAAATTAAAAACTTTATAACAGATATGAGTGCAAGCGACAGAGATCTTAATGGGCTCAGAGGGCTGCAAACCGGGGAAAGAGCAGTGAGACGGGAGGGCTCTTGGGTCCGAGCACTTGGAAGACTTTCAGGCACAAATTTGCTTTTTAAAAAAAAACACCTATTTTATTGATTTCAGAGAGGAAGGGAGAGGGATAGAGAGATAGAGAGAATCATTGATTGGCTGCCTCCTGCACACCCCCTACTGGGGGTGGGGTGGAGCCCACAACCCAGGCATGTGTCCTTGGCTGGAATCGAACCTGGGACCCTTTCGTCCACAGGCTGACACTCTATCCACTGAGCCAAACCAGCTAGGGTACAAATTTGCTTTTAAAAGATCGTATTGGTGGGTTCCCATTTGAAAAGAGAATTTAATTTGTTTGGCCCGGAGGAATACTGTTTCATTCTCCAAATAGAAAATCTTCATGCAATTATATTGTGGTTTTCTCCTATATATGATATAGATGATATGAAATATTTCTACAAGTTTTTTTTCCCCTTAAAACTAGCAGATAGGTCCTATCAGGGAGAAAATCGTCACATTACAATACAAAGACATAGTAATGGAGTAAATATGGGATATCCATATTTTCAGAGCTTTGCAGAGAGAAGCCACAGGGCTGCGTGGTTAGGCCCGTTCAGAAAGACGCTGGTCACGTGGGGAAGGATGTGTGCTGCGGGTAAGAGGACGAACGTCAGAGCTGCCTCCTGGAGGGCGTCTTGGGCGAATGCCTCCCACGTGGAATGAGAGTCTGTGACTCTGCTGGTCCAGGGGACGCGCCACGTGGCAGCCACCCCGTCCTGTGGCCCCGCAGAGCCCACTCTGCTGGCTGCTGGGCAGGGTCGGGACGCACAGTGAGCGGGGAGGCGGAGGGTCCCGAGGGCCCTGAGGTGCCAGCTGGTGCTCCTGCTCGGCCGCTGCCAGAGGCGGTCGGGGCCCTGCCTGGTCGCAGACAGGTCATCAGGGCTGGCACGTCGGCAGCAGCAGACCTTTCGGCACAGACACCCGAGTGGTGCCCAGACCCGCGGCAAAGAAGGCGGCCGGACTGCTTCTGGCGGTGGCACGCCCCTCCCTGCCTTAGGTCTCACTTTAGAGAAACGCGCACCTGCCCGATACAGACAGAGGCGGGAATCTTACTTCTTTAACACCCGCCCCCCCACCGTTGATATTTAGAGAGAGTGTGAGAGGGAGTGGGGGAGAGAGAAACATGGATGTGAGAGACCCGTTGACTGGTTGCCCACCCCCGGACCCACCCCGACGTGGGGGGGGGGCACAGGGATTGAACTGCAACCCTTGGGTGAAGGGCTAACACTCTAAACACCGAGCCAACACCCGCTCTGCCCGCATTTGCTGGTCTGGGTGCTCAGAGGGGCGGAATCTACAAGCACCTTTGCTTCCCACTCGGAATTTTTACTAGAAAAGCAGATCAGACAACAAGGAAACACAGCAGAGCACACTGCACCAGCCGAGCACGCGCCCGGATTCTGGGGGTGGTGGGGGAGGGCGGCCATGCGGTGGGGGAGCCAGTCCCCCGGGCTCCTGGCCTGGCCCCTGCCGCCCAGCACAGCGCTGCCTCAAACCCAGCGGCGACCGCCCTGCTCCGTGTTCTCACAGACACAGTTTCCGCCAAAAGACAACGCGTCGCCCACACATTTAAAACGAGCCAATTAGCCCCGCCACCTGCCCGCTCACGGCAGCAGCACAGATTTCTGTGGAAATATTAATTATCCAAGAAAAGATGCCCGGCTTAACCTTCCGGACGGCTGACTATGAGCCATTTCACGTCCGACCAGGGCAGGGGAGACGGTGATGATGCGATTATCCTTCATAGTCCCCGGCTCGCCATTCATTCCAGAGGCGCGAGGCCTGCTGGTCGGAGGGAGGAGGCACTTGTGCCGCTTCGCCCTGAGCAGGAAACGGCCGGACGCTCCACGGAGTGAGCCCCAGGCCCCACATCCTCCACCTCCCAGCGCCGCTCTCTGGCCATCGCACCCACATTTCAGCGTTGGAAACCCCAGTCCAGTGTGATACGTGCATCCAGATGCTTCCCAGCCTCCCATTCGGTTGGCAAACAGCAATGGCGTCACACCCCCCTGATGCACGACAAGACTTTCAATTCTTCGAGGGCCGCCTGCTTCATGAAGAGCCTGATGGAGCCCCTGCCGAGGGTGGGACCCCCCACAGGCTGGTGTCCGATGTGCCGGCCCCAGCTGCCGGCCAGGGGCCCCGCATCCCAGGCGGTGCTGCTGGGCGCACTGAGATGCGGGTCACAGAGCCCCTGCGAGGAGGAGGGGGGACGCTGTCCGGGTCCCGGTCTGGGCCTCGGAGGAGAAGCACTTCCAGAAGGAGCCTTCTTTTCTCTTATTTATTTATTTAATCCTCCCCTGAGGAATCTTCTTCCATTGATCTTAGAGAGAGAGTGGAAGGGAGGGTCGGGGGGGGGGGTTAGAAGAGAGAGAAACTTAGACATGAGAGACACATTCATTGGTTGTCTCCCACGTGCACCCTGACGGGCCCTGAGTATCAAACCTGCAACCCAGGTACATGCCCTTGACGGGGAATCGAACCTGTGACCTTTCAGTCCGAGGGCAGATGCTCTAACCACTGAGCGAAATAGGCCAGGGCTGTTTTTTCCACCTTGAGGTAGTCCATGGACTAATTATTATCTCTATTATCCATCTATGGAACGACTAAATGAGAATTAAAAAAAGACACCCAAACCACGTCTCACTCACAGGCAGGGGAGAGCTCCGTGCAGACCGCCTTTCCCATGAGACACAACTGCCCTGCGCCGCTGAGGCGGACACGGGCCTCTTCTCATAAACGGACCTGGAGACCGCGGCTCAGTAAGAGGCGGCGGGAGCTGCCACGCGTGTGCCACGCCCACCCGGATCACCAAGCCCCATGCACGCCAATCTCCTGATGGCCCGGAAATGAAGTCTGGCGAGGTCCTTCCCGCTCCCCGCCCCCCCCCCCCCCGGGTCTATTTCCCTCCCAGAAGGACAGCGCATCCCTCCTGGTCCTGAGCGGATTCTGCACAGCGAGCCCCCCAGCAGCAACACCCTCCAGGCTGCCGTCCTCCTGGCCTGGCGTCCACGAGAGGGACCGACCAGCCTGGCTGCCCGACAAAGACGTGCTGAGCAAAGCCGAGCGCTGGGGGTCTCCAGTGGGGTTGACACGGGGCAGGCGGCTGAGAGAGCGCCCTGTGGAGGAACGCTGCCCTGGGGGGCAGTGGCCTGGGTCCGAGGAAGCCCCCTGAGGCCCCTTCGGTCGTGGAATGGGCAGCAATGGCTTCTCCGCAGCTCTGGGAAGAGTGACTAATGGACGTCGCTGGCCCATGTTCCGTGGTCCGCTGGCTTAGTTAACAGTCAGAGGAGATGACTTCTCCTCAAGGGATTTAGGCGATGCCTGGCCTGTACCTGGTGACCGCTCCTGAGAAATGACAAGGGTCCTGGCTGGGCAGATCAGCTGGTTAGAGCATCGCCCCATTTGTCCAAGTTGCTGGTTCCATCCCTGGTGAGGGCACACGCAGGCATCAACCAATGAATGCGTACATAAGTTAAACAGCAAACGATGTTTCTCTCCCACCCTCCTTCTCTCTCCCTTCCCCTCTCTCTCTAAAATCAATCAATCAATCAATCAATCAATCAAAAGACAAGTATTCTTGTTTGAATGGTTGTTTGAGAACACAGACCTGAGACTGGGGCGTAGGGACACAGGAGCCCTGCCTTGCCTGGGGTGACCCTGTGGATTAGATTGCGAGGCTCCAAATGTGAAGTCATGTACGGTCGGCCAGCCCCAAACTTGCCAGCCTTGAATTTTGTATGACGCCCGCAGGCCGATGCTGCTTGTAGGGCGAGTAGGCTAGAGTCTGTGGTTTGGTCTGTGCATCATGCTTTGGACTTTATGATGCTATTAATGGACACTCCTTTTTAAAAATATATTTTTATTGATTTCAGAGAGGAAGGGAGAGGAAGAGAGAGACAGAAACATCCATGAGGAGAATTATTGATCAGCTGTCTCCTGCACGTCCCTTACTGGGATCGAGCCTGCAACCCGGGCATGTGCCCTGACCAGGAATCGAACTGTGACCTCCTGGTTCTTAGGTTGATGCTCAACCTCTGAGCCATGGAGGCCGGGCACAACACTTCTTAATTTAAAACTCACTATAAAGCTACAGTGATCAGCTGTGTGGTACTGGCATAAGAGCAGGCATAGAGATCAATGGAATGGAACCGAGAGTCCAGAGATAAACTTACACTTAAGCTGCATAGAGTGTTAACAAGGGCAAGACCATTCCATGGGGAGAGAACCATCTTTTCAACAAGCGATGCTGAAACAACTTGAATATCCACATGCAAAGGAATGAATTTGAAAAAATTAGAAAAGAGAAAGAAGTTGGATTCCAGCACCAACATACACAACAATTAACTGAATAGGAAACATAGACCCAGACTCAAGATTAAAACACTCTAAGCCTTACTAGAAAACACAGGAGTATGTTTTTGTGACTTCGAGCTATGATTTCTTAGCTCGAATGACACCAACAGCACATGCAATGACAACACTATAAATTAGACTTTGTCAAAATTAAAACCTTCGGGCTTCAAATGACATTAACATGAGAGTAAAAAGACAACCTATAGAGTGGGAGAAAATATTTGCAAAGCATATACCTGATCAGGAACTTGCACAGGATATATAAAGAAAACATACCACTCAGCAGTGGAAAGACAATCAACCCAATTTAAAAATAGGCAAAAAGTCTGATTACACATATCTCCAATGAAGATGTTACCAATGGCCAATAAACACATGAAAAGTTGTTCAACATCATCAGCCATCAGTGAAATGCAAACCAAACCTACAATATGAGCCAGGCAGTGTGGCTCCGTTGGTTGAGCATCACCCCATGCACCAAGAGGGCACGCCTTCGATTCCCAGTCAGGGCGCGCGCGCACACACACACACACACACACACACACACACACACACACACACACGATACTACTTCGACATCTACTGTGATGGCTAAAATAAAAAAGAGAGGGAATAAACAGCTTGGTGAGGGTGTGCAGAAATTGGAGCCCTCACACAGTGTTAGTACATTATAACATGTCACAGACAATTTGGAAAACACTTTGCTCAAAATGTTATACATAGTGTTACCATTTGACCCAGTAATTCCACTCCTAGGAATATAGCCCGAAGAAATAAAAACATATGTCCACATAAAAAAAATCTGTAAATCAGTGCTCATGGCAGCATTATTCAAAACAGCCCCAAAGTGGGGACAACCCAGATGTCCGACAACTGATGGATGAATAAACAAAATGGTGTTATTTCCACCCAATGGCATATTATTTGGCCATAAGAAGAAATGGAGGATTAACAGATGCTACACCATCGACGAACTTGATAGCATTATGCTAAGTGAAATAAACAAGCCACAAAGCCCACATATACGTGATTTCATGTCTAGGAAATGTCCAGATGGACAAATGCATAAGACAGAAAGTGCATTAGTGGTGGCGGGTCTGGGAGGAAGAGGAATGACTAGTCATGAGGACAGGGTGTATTTTTAAGGTAATGAGAATGTTCTGGAAATTCCCTGGTGGTGATGGTTGCACCACCTTGTGAATATACCGCACACTAACTGAGTTGGACGTCTTAAATTGTTGAATTATTGCATGTGACATCTCTTAATAAAGCTGTTACCAAAAAGAGATGGCATTGACAGTGAGGCTGCACTTCTTTAATGAGATTTTTAGGGAAAAGAGAAACACTATATTTAATACCCATCTTTATTGAAATTGGAGAGTACTTTCCAATTTAAAAAAATATAAAAATAGTGCTTCTCAGTTCAAGGAAATAGAATATTTCAGAGGAAATGTCACCTCCTGGGCTGGTAAAGACCAAGGAGTTCTGTTTTTCTTCTACTCTTTCCTTGGTTGATTTGGACATTCCTTCAGCTTCATTTATTCCACAAATATTCATCCCGCATTTATTCAGAAATGCCCGCCCTGACGCTGACAGCATTTTAAAAAAGGAGGAGAAAGTGATCATCAGCTGAACTTAAGGAAGTCCGTCCGTGGACCCCTCGCATCTTAAGAGTAAACGTGGACTCATGGCTGAGGCCCAGCTCCCGTGCCGGCGCCGTCGCTGGGGAGGGGTTCGTGCACGACCCGAAGCTGTGACTGTGGGTGCCATAGGCCGGGCAAGTGTCTGGCAGCAAATCGCTACTCTGATCACAGTGTGCACTTTAACTACACATACTGCGGACAGGTTCCTGGGAGCCGTGTCATCCACAAGGGTCAGGGGCCACTTCTGAATGTAATTGCCCATAAAACATCCAATAGAATCATGTAGTACTCGGAACACATACATGCACACACACAGGCACATGCATACACACACCGGCACACAGACACACACACATGCACATATGCACACACATGCGCACGCACACGCGCGCGCACACACACACACACTCCTTTTCATGATGCCCCCGAATTTGAGATGTAACCGCTGACCCTGCAGCCTGCTCTGTTCTCTAAAGGGAAGGCCCGGAGCAGCGAGTGCAAAGCAGCCCGGCTCTGCATAAAAGCAAGTCAGCTCGCGGTAAGTGGGCTGCTCAGACCCCCGCCCTCCGTGCCTGGCGCTGATGCTGATGGGGGACCTCGGAGCCTGCCCTCGGTTAAGTGATGTCACAGCAGGAGCGGTAAGGACGCACAGGGGACCGCCGTGGAACTGTCGCGGCCACAGGTAGGTCAGGCGCTCTGAGTGCGATAATGGCTGGTTCCCAGGGCTTTAGAGTGCAGACAAAGGGGTCAAATTCAGGGGAAATGACTTAGAAAAAGAAGCCCAGAGAGAGGGACGCAGGGCCAGCAAGCTCCGCTGTTCCTGTCAGATCCTTGCCCTGCAGAAGGGGCCGGCCCGCCTGGTCCCAGGAAGCCCCTGGAGAGGCAGGAGGGCGTGCTCGTTATTGCATCGGGTCAGGCTGCACACAGGCCCCCTGTCATGCTCCCAGGACAATGCACAGTGTGGCCCATGCCTTTCCCAGGGTCCCCCACTTCCATCAAGGCTTCCTCTTGCCCTGGCTGCCTGGGCTGCTGACCTTGGCCTCACTCCCAGGTGGTCTCACTTATCCTCGATGGAAGTGGCCAGGAAAGGCCATGTGGGCCTGTGAGTTTCCTGGGATGGAGTAAGCGAGTCACCACATGTTCGGCAGCTTCAAAGGACAGACATTATGCACCCTTGTCTCATGGCAGCATCATTCATGGCGGCCAAGACATGGAAACCACCAGCATGCCCTGTGACAGAGGACTGGATACAGAAGATGTGGGACAAATACTCAACGGAATACTGCTCAGCCACAAGAAAAGATGAAATACTGCCATTGCAGCAACATGGGTGGACCTGGAGGCTACCACGCTGAGCGAAAGAAGTCAGCCAGAGAAAGCCAAGCACCGTGTGTAACTGGACGGAGATACACCTGACAGGCCAACAGCTACAACTCCTAGTGTCTGCTCAGGAACAGGCTTTGTGGACGGGACCAGGACGACATAAATAAGACTGATGTTGCACACGTGTGGCTCTCAATTATTTCGTTAAATCGCAATTCGCAATCACCCACGGCCCCAGAACCCACAGCACGGCCGTGCACCACCCAGTCTTCTACCTTCTAAAGTTCTCACTGGACACCAACTGTCCTGATTGCTGTCTTTCTGCTATTATAATATGTGGCGGGAATAATCTATCAAAAGTGTTATTTCAGAAATTCAGCAAGATTTGCTCTGATTTCTTCCAACTATCCAATTCGAAAATTTCACTCTTTTATTGAAGATCAAAGCCCCCCTGATCAATGTTTTCAGTTTTGCCACCCAAATGTTCCTTAGCTGATTGAGTTCTAATTGATCTAAATAATCACACAGAGCTTCTCCAGGCCTCTGCCAACACTGACTGCTCAGAAACAAAACTGCCTCTTGCAGCAGCTCCCTCAGTAAATGCCTACAAGCTCATCAGGGGCGTGGCCAACGATCGGAACCCCAGCTATTCTGCTTGACTGCACACTTCATTCCTTGGCTATGAAAAATCAACTAGTAATTGAGTATACTTTAAAAAATATATTTTTACTGATTTCAGAGAGGAAGGAAGAGGGAGAGAAAGATAGAAACATCCATGATGAGCAAGAATCATTGATTGGCTGCCTCCTGCATGCCCCCCACTGGGGATCGAGCCCACAACCCAGGCATTTGCCCTTGACAGGAATTGAACCTGGGACCCTTCATTCTGCAGGCTGATGCTCTATCCACTAAGCCACACCGGCTAAGGCCTAATTATTGAATATGAAAAGCAATGAATATTTGGCGTTTTCTGTGACTAGAACAATGATGAAGGCCCAGGAACCATGTTGCCAAAAGCCCCAGTGGAATGAGGTACAACATTCCCAATGGGCCACACTTTTCTGGTCTCTGTTGTCATGGCCTCGATCTCCGCCCACTCTGATTGCCGCAATGCCCAGAGGGCACCTGAGACGAGGACTCGGAAGGGCTTGCTGGAGTGGCCAGGGGAGAGATCTCTTTCAGAGAGTCTGTCTGTGGTGAAAGGAGATATTTTCACCATAAACACTGTGGGCTGCCATGTCGCTGACCAAGCTGACGGACATTAGCCTTAAAGTGGAGTGGTTTATCAAGACACTTCATGCCGGGGTCCAACCCCAGCAGGTCCAGGGGTCCCCAAAGGTGTGGACGGAGTCGGCGAAAAAGGAATGACACGGAGACAGCGTTCAGTTGATCAGCAGCCTAGCCAGGATCTCCAGCCAGGATCTCCAGCCAAGTTCTGTTCCGGATCTCCAGCGAAGTTCTGTTCAGGATCTCCAGCAAAGTTCTGGTTAGGATCTCCAGCCAGGTTCTGTGTCCATGTTCTCTTGCTAGGTTCTCCAGCCAGGTTCTCCAGCCAGGTTCTGTAGCCATGTTCCCTCGCTAGGTTCTCCAGCCAGGTTCTGTCACCAGGTTCTAGTCAGGTTCTCTTGCCATGTTCTCTCCAGGTTCTGTAGCCAGGTTCTCTCTCTAGGTTCTTCAGCCAGGTTCTCTCCCTAGGTTCTGTCTCTAGGTTCTGTGGCCAGTTTCTGTCCAGGATCTTTTGCCATGTTCCATCTCTAGGTTCTGTCTCTAGGTTCTGTTGCCAGTTTCTGTCCAGGATCTTTTGCCATGTTCCGTCTCTAGGTTCTGTGTCTAGGTTCTGTGTCCTGTTGTCTTGTTACATCTGTATTTATACCAGTTGATTCCAATCCTATCAATCTCTATTCCAAAGGTTAGGGCGTTTCTTATCTCCATTCCAGGGAGTAAAGATTATGTAGCTTAAGCATGATTGTTCGTAGTTAAAGTGATTAATTACCCGCCTGGCACTTAGTTAAGGGGTTTTATTTCCTCCCTAACTTCAGGGGAAAATCCCTACCTGGGGAAACAACCTTTCTTGGAGAGGTGACCTTGGTTAAAACACATAGTGCCAAGAAGGTGAGCAAACATATTAAAAACAGTATGCCATGCCAGGTCCCTTGAAACAGCAAGGATGGACTGGCTCCTGGCAACTTCATCCTTGTCAATTCACTGCTCAAGTCACAAAGGCCAGCATGGGTACCTTTTGCACCCAAAAGAGCCCTATGTGTATCTCCCTCCTTCCTCTCCTTTTCCCACCCTTTCTCTCCTCCGTCCCTTTTCCCTGACGCAGGCTCAGGAGATGGACACGCAGTGTATGCAGTGTTCCTGCCTCGTTTCCGCCCGGGCGAGGCACCAGCAGAGATAAGCACAGACGTCAACCCGCCCTGCTTCCCCAGAGCAGCCCTTGCCGGTGGCCACGGCAACACCAGCTCCCGAAGCCGCACAGCCTGGTGAGTGAATGCTCTGGTTGGGCCTGATGAGTGTGGAGGGAGCACTTACCTGAGGGTTACAGTCACCCACCACCACCCCCCGAGATGATGAATAGCATCTGACTCTTGTTCTGAAGACCTGAACCGTTAGAAAACAGCCGAACTTCCAGGAAGACGGCCCAGAACAAGGCGTGTGAGGCAAACAGGTGGCAGGCGAGGATGTGGAGTGATGTGGACGATGCTCCTGAAAGCTCTCCCTAGTATTGTGCATCGAAGGTGCCCCTTCTCACACGTGGGGGAGGAATGACGGGGAGTGAGGAAACATAATAATATGTCATTCACCGCTTGGGGATACCGTTTACCAACTCAGTTATTTACCATAAAATTTCAATATCCAGGATGTTTCACAACCTCCTTGCAATAATTTGGGAATTTGCATATTACCTTTTGGAGCAGAAATAGTGTTATTAATTATTCTCATTATGGAACCTGAGACCAATTATATTAAAATTAGAGTCACAAATGTATGCAAGATTGCAGTATACACCATTACACTTCTGGATGTTAACAGTAAATCAACATTATGACTGCATCCAGGAAGCCTAGAACTAAAAAATCAAAAGAAAAAAAAATAGCGATGAATGTACTACATCAAAGGCTGCCAACACATTCAAAAATCTACTCTTCTATCTACAGAGAAATACATTTTATCAACCACGAAAATCTACGGTTTGAACGTAAGTTCCGTCAGTGAAGTGTAGTTGCAGGTGTCTGAGGGGGGGACCAGGCGGCCTGACTCCGCCCACAGCTCCCTTGGCGAAAGTCAGCTCACCTCACCCACCCTCAGGTTCCTCACCATGAAATTAAAATAACGCCTTGGGTTCTGCTGGAAACAGCACAGTGGTTCCGGGCGCTTCGCATGAGGCCTGACGGAGCCACACAATCACAGTGGAATGATCATTGGAGCCAAAAGGGCTTAACCCAGGGGTGGACAAACTTTCTGACTCGAGGGCCACAATGGGTTCTTAAACTGGACCGGAGGGCCGGAACAAAAGCATGGATGGAGTGTTTATGTGAACTAATATAAATTCAAAGTAAACATCATTACATAAAAGGGTACGGTCTTTTTTTTCAATAGTTTTATTCATTTCAAACGGGCCGGATCCGGCCCGCGGGCTGTAGTTTGCCCACGGCTGGCTTAAACCCTCCATGTGAGCCAGGCAGGGATCCGGGAGTGTTACTAGAACCCATTTATTTCTCCTCACAAAAAGGAAGCCGAGGCATTCAGCCCCTTTTATGGATAAAGAAACGGAGGCAGAGAGAAGGACCTCGCCCGAGGTCGCAGGGCTACAGGAGGAGATCACGGGCAGCCCAGGTAATGGAACTCCAGGCCTGTGCTCCCAACCACTCTTTTAGGTTCTTAATAAACGTTAGCGTCCCTACTTTAGAAAGACAGGAAAGGGAGGGGAAGAAGGGGAAGGGAAGAGAGAAAGGAAAGTAGAGAAACCCTTATTTTATCACTTTCCCCGGAGGACTCTGCCTGTGATTTGTAATTTAATTTTCCTAACAGCCCGGCGGGTGGGCAGGAGGGCGGAGCCTTAGGGACACTGTGGGCCAAAGCGAAATGGCGCTCAGGGCTCCATCCCAGTCCCTCTCCTCTCAGGCAGTGGTCTCTCTGTGTCTCAAGCCCACTTTCCAGCTAAAAAATCAAGTGATTTGGGTATTTGGTAAGCATATAAGCATGCATTGCAATTTAGTTAAAAGGGATCCGTTTCTACACATCAGAGAGCAGTACAGGCGGGGCTGGGGGCGGGGCAGCCAGGTGATGGGCTATAGCTCTTTCTTCTATACAGACCCCGCGCCCAGGCCAAGTTTTTAGGACACAGTGAACCGCCATACCAGGCTCGGTGCCTTCCACACAGGAACTTCTTTATTAGGCTCCGCCTCCTGCCCCACCCACGCATTCCCTCACCTGGAACTAAGAGGACACCTGTCTGCCCCGTGGCCTCCTGGAAATGCTGGCACCCACCTCCAGGCATTCCCTGGGCCATCAGGAGGTCCTGACCTCCGGGCCCAAACACAGCCAGGTGACTTGAACGTCCAAATTTTACTATTTATTCACTTATTCAGCAGCTATTATTGCAGCTATTATTGCGAGTTTCCTCAGTGCCAGGCACTGGGCCCACCCTGGCAGATTCATCAATTGAGCCCTCTCGCCCCAGGTGGAACAGGAGTGAATGACAGAGGGTTTGGTGGCTCGCAATTAGAAACAGGCCAAGTGCCAGAGAAGGGACTGCTGGTGGCCTACGCCTGCGGGGACCAGGGAAAACGCCGTGAGCTCCACATTATATCCCAACACCGTTTGCTCATGCAAATGCCCACACCTCATCGACAGTGACTGAAATCACGCTCTGTCTGTCTAATCTAGGGAGGATTTCGAGCTTAAAGATATTGAATGAAGAAACTGGGGGAGGGGCAGGTTCTTAAAGGCATCCTGTCCATGAACAGAAGTTTTGCTTATGTGAATTCCTTCCTTTCAAATGCTAAAAGCAAGAGATTGACAAATTCTGTCTACAAGAGCAGCATGAAGACAATTAAAAAAATAATCCATCAAATAAGAATGACAGTCTAACTCACAGGGTTATCTTCCAGGTACAACGATACTGAAGTATTTAAATGAGATCTGCAAAGGTGGCCTGTGGATAAGGAAGAATGAATGGGTTGCTTGTGAAGGCGACAGGTGTGACGCAGGGCGCACTGAACTGGGGACCCAGGCCGCTCTCCTCGAATGTCATGAATAAACTGCACAATTAACAGTGAGTAATGCAGTGACCCCCATCTTCACTGGCGTCTTTAAAAAAAGATACAGGCCAAGAAACCCGTGAGGGTGTTTCTGCCCTAAAATCCGATGAGTGAAAATAAGGGGTATTCTCTCTTGCATACTGCAGTTCAGTCTGTGGTCAAAGGCACTGCTCCTTTCCCCGCGATTATGGGAGCGCTCAGGGGATAGCAACTACTCGGGAACATTCAAAAGAGGGCATCGTCTGGCTTCCTCTTACGTCGCGAAGGAAAAGTGTCTCATTCCAACCATTTAAAAAGGACTTTTCAATACAGGCCTATCTTTCATCTTCTTTTTAATGAAAAAGAATAGGAAAAGGAAGTCTAAAGACTATGAATGGATGATCAAGAGGTTAAAGTCTCCAGAAAATGACTAGGTGAGAAAGGGTGTGGGGTTAAAAAGGGACATCGTCCCAAATCATCTTTATGCGTGTATTTCCTTTGTTGTGTGGCTGTGTAGGCGATGAGTAAAGGAAGTCCTTCCTTCACGCGTATAACGTGTCCCAGACGCTGGCGATGCAAGGCTGACCCGGGAGTCGCGGCTCAGCACACGGACTCTCCTAGGAGTCCAATCGTGAGAAAGGAACAGAGGCGCACCATCATCCCAGGGCAGGTCCTGGGAGGGATGTAGAGGATGCTGCTGTGCGGGCGGAGAGGCGGGAGGGAGGCGCGTGACCTCGGGAATCGTTTCTTTGTAAGCCGGGTGCTGTGGAAACTGTCTTAGGAGGCCACACCCACACGGAGAACTAAGGACCCGAAGGGAGCCATGGTGAGCAGGACAGAAGCGTAAGGGGCAGAGGCAACCCACGCGCCTAGGCCCTGGTGCAGAAGACGGCTGGACTGAGAAACTACAGAGGCTGTGCACCCGGATTTACTCTCAGGGCCGCCTAAGGCGCACCGCAGGCCCGTGGAGGGATCCCATTTTCAAGGTCAGCAGATGGTGGCCTGGTGGCTGCGGGAGGGATGGTGGAAGGAGACCCTGGGCAAGCACAGGCCCAGGGGGCGGGGCCTGTGAAAAGGCGCCTCCTGGTCATAGCCAGGCATTTGGCAAAGAAGCTCAAGACCTCCAGCGGGAGCAGTCAGCAGGCGAGACGGGGTCAGCCGTAGCCCGTTCGGGTACACTTGCTGCTAAGTGGAGAGGATGCGAACAACATGACTGTAAAGTTCAGCCTCATCTTAGCGGACGCTGTCTCCTGGCAGACGGCCCTGTCCGGGTCCACACATTGTATCAATTATCGGATGGGACACAGGCCTGTCCAAGTTTATCTGACACTGAAGGAGGGGGATCAATATGTCAGATACAAAAAGACTGAAAACAATTTCAACGTGGATGACGCAAAGGGGCACTGTCCAGTGGTGACCAAGGGGGGTAAGGCGATCCTCTTAGCTCAGGGTGATGGTGCGATTGGGGGGCTCAGGGTGCAGACACTGATGAGAAATCAATCCTCAGATTTCACGTCACTGTGTGTTCAAAACAAGGTTGGAACACGGGACTGGGGCCTTAACAAAAGTGACTGTCGGTGTCGGGGGCGTTCCTGAGAACAAGTCCCCAGCGTGGGCTGCCACTGTCCCCGCGTCCTTCTCAAGGTCAAAGCACCCGTGGGGAACTGAGTACCTGAGCACAGTCCTATATGGTCACAAGGAGCATGACGGGGTGTGCTGAGTAGAAGATGGCTGTGAATTAAGTACCTGGAAGGGAAAAGGGCCGTGATCACAGCTTTAAAAGCCCGGCAAGAGCCCCACAGTGAGCACGCACCGGGAGGGAAGATGGGGAGAAGGCACACGTTCAGCTGTTTGAAGGCCGAGATGTCGGGTGAGCTGTGTGCTCTGGACCAACCGGGCGGTCAGGGTGGGTCGGATGGATGCTTGTGGGGGAGGCCTGAGCTCTCTGGTTGTAGAATTTGTGAAGCTGGGTGGTTGTCAGCCCAGGACTCCGGGGGCAGGATGCCCACATCACACTTGAGGGGGGATGAGCAGATGGGTTCAAGACACCAACCCTCAGGCCACCTCGCCCACAAAATGAGTGGCGGAGCTCTCGCTGTGGCTAAACCACTGCATTTCAGTGAGCTTCTGTCCTTCAGATAGGCCTTTTGGTAGCAGAAATGCCTGGAGTTCTATACCAGGGTAGTCGTAAGCCTTGGTAGTTTGCTTTTTAAATGTCATAAGGGCGAGAAACTAAAAGCCGGTAATGCTAAGTCAATCCCTTTGTTGTGGTTAGCACTGTTGTTTTGAAAAACTTCCTACATGATGAAATCCAAAAATCAAATAAGTACAAGAGTAATTGAATACAGAGATTTTTTTCTACACTAAGCACCATTGATTCTATGATTATTTTCCAAAATGAACCCAATAAAATTCATCTGTCATTACTAAGCAGTAAGTATGGCTATGAGGCGTGTATTACACCAAGAGGAATAAACCCTTAGCCGGACACATTCCCTCCGTTATTCTGCACACCCACGCGTGTTGGGAAGACATTCATGAACCAAGTAGTCCCGGAGTTCCACACATGCCCAGGACTCAGCAAATTCATTTCCTGGCTAATAAAAATGCCACCAAACGGCAATAATAGATTCAGCGCTGGACAGAAGGTATACTTGATGCTGGGTTTCCGGAGAGGATTTTGTTGATGAGAATATTCTAGTGTCACTGCTCACAGACTTTGTAAGTATAAAACCTTTGACATTACCGCCATGCTCGGTGAGTGGGGATTTTACACAAGGAAATGTACGATCATGTGCAAATACATAAACCCTCAAAACCGGGTGATCATCAATCACCCAGCCTCTGTGCTCACCCCCTACCCCCCCCGCCCCCAGGGTGCTCGCCTGTGGGTTTCATTTGCCCCACGCTACTCCTAACTTCCACTTCCTTCCATACCCGACAGTCTCCCGAACTTTTATGAGCTGGTGGTCTTAAGAGATGGCAGGATGTTTTTTAAATGCTCTAAACTAGAAATATAAAAGGTATCATAGAAAGGTAACTTCCATTGTCTTCATTTTCTGTTGTCATAGTTGTTTTTAAAATTTCCCTAACTTTTGTAATAAGAAAATAGAGAATTATAGAATTAATAGACTATCGTGGTCTTCTCTAACTGAGCTTTATGGTTAAACACTTGTCACATTTAGTAGTAAGTTAATGGCAGTTCATTTGCTTATTTCTACACACGCTTTATAGTGTGTAATGTTTGTGCCCATGAACTTATATGTGTGTACATCAGAGTGTGTGTTCATTGATGTGTGTACTGAGAAGCGTATAACGCAACCATCACATAATCCAACCATCTCAATGGTCATAAATGCAGAAGACAGCTACCTCCCCACCACACGAATTTACAATTTATCCAACGAACACGCTATTCCCAGAACGCGCGAGAAGGGTGAGCCGGTGTGTAACACATGAAAGCCTCTTCGATTTATGAAAGACACTGTTGGAGGGCGTATGGGTGCAGCGGCACAAATACTCTATGTCACGTCGGCTGCACGACGCAGCGGCTACTTACAGGCGAACCGCAGCGGCGCCTCTCTGCTGACCACGGTCCCGAAGGCGTTGGTGGCCACGCACTGGTAGGTCCCCGCGTCGCGGGTTCTGTTGGGGCTACTGATCAGCAAGCTGCCTTCCACCACGCTGTAGCGGAAATCCATGCCCGTGTCAACATCCGTCCCATTGAACTTCCACCTGCAGAGGGAGAATGCCGGGAGATAAAGCCTGAATAGCAATCAATGCTTCCGAACTACCGCCCACAAGGCATAACAACAGGAGTAGCAGGCACCACCCTGTGGCTTTCTTTAACCAGAAAAGCGTGAGAAAGCTGCCCCAGCAGCAGTGACGAATGTCTACAGGGAGAGCGTGTCCCTTACAGACGCGATGGTGGTCGCATGGTGGCACCTGCTTTAACTACTGATGACGCAACAGAGGGTTCACTGTGGGTCTGCTTTTTTGCTTATTAATAAAGCCTAGAGTATCTGCACAAATTTCTCCAAATAGGGTCCCTCTGTACCCTCCTCTCTGGTTTGTCGTTATTCTTTAAAACATATTTATTGACTTCAGAGAGGAAGGGAGAGGGAGAGAGATAGAAACATCAATGATGAGAAGGAATCATTAATTGGCTGCCTCCTGACACCCCTCACTGGGGATCGAGCCCGCAATCTGGGCATGTGCCCTGACTGGGAATTGAACCATGACCTCCTGGTTCATAGGCTGACACTCAACCACTGAGCCACACCGGCCGGGCTTTAGTTATTGTTTACATGGGTCTCTGCAGATGGCAGAAGGCACCACTTTCGGGTAGATTGCTGAGTATTTGATGCAACTGCAGCAGCGTGGCTTCGATGTGGCCGACTGCGAAGCCGAGGGACCGCAGAGCTGTCTTAGGGACCAATTTGGCCTCAACCACGGCCGGCGGAGATGATGCCCGTGGCCACTGGTCCTCCGACGTCGTCAGCCAGCCCCGGAAGCTCAGGTTGGGCCACCAGGCGAAGGAGGCAGCGAGGGTTTTGTTCTGCTGTTTGTTTACTGGAATCATCAGAGCATCTGACTGTTGTGTTTGGCTTAAGGAATGACTGTAGTGGGACTCACACTTAACCAGCAAATCTTTCATAACAAGATCTCCTTTTTGGTTTGCTTTTGTTAATAGCCACTCACATTCCAAAGAAAGCTTATCTTAGCCAGTGAGTCATTTGAGTGTTTAGAATCTTTTGAGCTGGTACAATTTTTTTTTAAATCCCTACAGAGGACATTTTTCCATTGATTTTTAGAGAGAGTGGAAGAGACGGAAAGACAGGAGCCTGCAACTGAGTTTCTGTACAAGTTTCTCCGAGGTACATGCCCAGCCCGGGTCCCTTGGGTCCGCAGGCCGATGCTCCTTGCACTGAGCCAAACGAGCCAGGCTGAGCGGATACAATTTAATAACTATCTCATCGTCCCCTCCTCCTCCCTCCCAAATCCTACACATTGTATCAGTAATGACAAGAGTGTAGTTGGAGCTGACATGTCAATGATCTCAGCCGCAGTCACATCAGAAGCTAAAACTGTGACCCAGTGCAGACGAAATCGAGGAGTCGGAGAACAGGGGATTCTCTTTACGGGGTCCAGGGCGGGAACACATCATGTAAACGGATACAAGTGAGAACAGGCAGGCCAGTCCGGTTCAGGGTGCCGGATATTTGGTATCAACACAAGCAGATGTTTAAAGATGGCCCTTTCTGATGAGATCTCACACGTCAAGGTCATCTTAAAGGACACCTCTTCCAAGAAACGTCTTCCTCGCTATTCCTCGTCAAAATCAATCATTCCACCTTCCTGCAGGCTCCTCCGGGAGGCTCCCGTCCCTAGGAATCCCCCTTCCCTAGACTGTTGGCCTCGATCGCCTCCGTAACTTCCCTTCAGCACCCTGGAGCCTGGCGGTCTCCGTGGGCTCCACACGCTTGTGGGTTCCAGGAGAGTCTCTCTCTTGCTGGATGTCTTGCTTTGCTCACGCGCAGTGTAGGGAGCGTGGAGCCCACCCACCCCGCACTGTGGTGCACGACTGTTAGCATCTATGTCTTTAAAATGGAAAATGTTAGAAGTTTGAGGGGGCGGGGGGGGGGGGGGGGGGACGGTGGGCCGGAAGCAGGAGATGGGACGTGGCTCTCTGTGTGTTTGCTGGTAAGAAGATGGGTGTTAGGCACCGGCACGGCGTGTAGGCCCGATAGTAATTCTCTCTGTGTCCTGACACCGACAGGAAAGTAATAAGCAATAAAAAGAGAACAGCCGGGTTCTATTTCCCAGGTCTAGATGCACATGAATCTCGGGTGCTGGCTGGCTGCCTACCTGCGACTTTTTTTTTTTAAGTCAACGGATCACGTCTCAGCCATAACTCTCACTTCAAATGATAGTTGAGCAATTTAATCTGACAAATCTAAGAACTCAAAGAGGAAATTGCAAACTAATGTGAGCTGCAAGCTGAGAGCAGGATTCAGGAATGAGACCGTGTGAGTCTTTTTAGCCGAGTGGCTTTGGGGACAGGGAGCGCCTCCCTCAGTGGGTCCCCACCCGTCACCTCAACCAGATGCCCCGCAGGGAGTCCCTAACCTCCTCTGCTGGCTGCGTTTAGGCACAAAGGGCAGAGGGACAGGGACGGGGACTCTTGCTGTGAGATGCGGGGAGCTGCCAGGGGAAAGCATTGCACCCGGGGTTCTCACTGCGCTGACTCGGATGGGGACTGCACTGGATTCCTTCCCTCCCTCCACCCTTGCGAATGTCGCAATTTGTTTTCATTGTTTGAGGACTCTCAAGGGCTGGTGACGTACAGATGGTGCCTGTCAGGAACAAAGGAAACTCTCAAGGGCCATGACACGTCGGGGATCTCGGAGCTGATTTCTGAACCCCAGGGGATGAAGACGCCACTCCGGGGAGACCAAGGCTGGCGGGAGCCCAGGCCTGCGCTGGGACGCTGGAAGGTGCACAGAGCGGGCCTAGCTGGGAAGCTCTCGGGGGATTTGCAGCAAAACCCTCTTCCTTTGTTCAGCGCTTCAGCTCAGCAGGCAGAGGGGGCAGCCTCTCTCACTTGGAATCTGTGGTCCGCACGCCGAGTTGAAGACAAACCTCGCAGCAAAAGCACGCCAACCACGCCTGTGACCCCGGCTTCTGTCCAGAGCGGGGAGCTGTGTGCCCGCCAGAAGGAACACCCCCAGGTCTTTGGGGGACATTCCTGCAAAGGACAAGTCCACACTTCTTACAGTTTTCTGGGTCTGGGTCCATCTCTTCAAACTCAAGGGGCAGGGAACATGGAAAGGGCAGCCTCAGCCCAGGGAGTGAGCGGAAGGACGCGAGGTCAGGGGGTGTCCGAGGCTCGCCCCAAATTTCTCCTACTGCTTCTTCACCCCACTGCCAGCCTGAGCACCCACCATGTGCAGCCGGAAAGGTGTTTGAAACCACCTCATCGGTCCATGCTTCCTCGCTCTGTCCTTCAACCAGAAGGAGGGGCTTGTCACTCCAGGGACCAATCCGCTTCTACGTGGCAGAGAACTTGCCAAAGGCGCGGAGGAAAGCAAGGTTCCAAGGCGGCGAGAGCCTTTGATGGAAAGTTTTTTCCCTGATACCTCTGCAGTCTTTACAAGCATCACAGGCTCCCGCTCCCCCGCCAACTTCAAATAACCAGCGAGCCCCTCTTTCTTGGAACACAGCGTTACACAAGTCACGTTAATCAAAGGTCACAGTTGGGGGAGAAACAAAGTAGCAACAAAAGCAACTTGTCAAATTCTGCTGCACAATGTGTGTCCATGTGGTCATAGTGAACTCACACTTGGCTGTGCACGGACGGATGTGGAGCCTGGCCTCTTGCATTTATTTTCAACAACATAACGCGTTTCCACGTGTTTGGTTTAGCCGCCAAATCAGCCTGTCACAGGGACAATCACTCCACAGTCTGTGCGCCCAGAACACTGCTGGGCTCACACCTGCTGTCCTACGATCATCCACAGTGTGGCCTGCCCCCGGCAAAGCGTCCTGGTTGGAGGATAATTTATATGCTCACCCCGAGGGTACTGTCCATCAGGGAGGTGTTGGGCCTTCCTTTCCTTTCTGGAACGCAAGTCCTTTCCTTACCCAGGAGGTAAGGACCATTCACCCTCCAGATTTGGTGCGATTATCTCCTTCTCGGTGACACACACGCTCACGCCCTCATCTCCACCCTGAAGTGACCTTTTCCTCTGGGTGGCCTAGACCTTGGCACCCTTTCCCCTCACAGCACAGCTGTCATCATCTCGCCTCCAGGCAGTGCCCCTCAGCACCCTGCCCGACCATGTCAAGCCTCGCATGGCCCCAGGGCATTGCAGCTGCTCAACATGGCGGCTCCAACACCTGGGGGACACGCTCCTCAGAACCCTGACGGACACCCCAGTGCACCGCCGAGCTGCCCCGCAATGTCTGAGCCAACTCCACGTGCCCCGGATTCGCAGTTTGAAAACACAGGGTAGTTTGATGAATGGCAATCTGTGTGATAGATGAAGCGATGGGCAAAGAAATGAAATAATTTCCACTATGCTCGCTGCCCCATCCTGGAATGTGTGTGGATGCCCTTTGCTCTTTGCCCGCCTGAAAACGCCCATCTCAGTTCAGGTCCCACGTCCGCGAGTCCTTGCAGAGGATGCCAATCTCCTCCTCCCCTCATCTGGGGCGCGTCTGACATATCCTGTGAGTTTTTACACGCGATGATAGGTTGATTTTTAGCCTCAAGTTTTCCTCATTCAATTGAAACAGAGGCAAAAGAATATTCACAGGATATCTGCAAGCAAGAATCACAAGCCAATAAAGACCTGTGTTGGGGGAAAGGAATCGCCTTACTTTCGAAGTCTGCTGTTCCTTGTTGATTCTAATCCCTCCCCTCTCGGGGGGGGAGTTACAATTTAATTTTGTTTTTGTGACAACTTGTCAGGCGCTCCAGTGTCTGTTCCATCGTAGCCGCTTTGAACTTTGCAAATACAGAATCGCCGTCTGCGTTCTTCTGCGACGGCCGTTTACTCACAACCGCGTCCCGGCGAGCCCGCGTGCAGCAGCTCTAACTGGTTCATCACCACCGCGGGGTCAGGGCGTCCGGTATGAACACCCCGGGTTACATGTATTTCTATTACTTATATTGTCTATACCAGAATAAATGTAGTCTTCGAAACGTCTGCCAGGCCAGTAGGTTGGGGACAGTGTGTCGTTGTAGTTTTACTTTGTCTATTTCCGCTCACTAATGCCTTGGCCATCTTTTTATACATTGATGGGATACTGGGCATTCCTCGTCTTAGAGGTACCTACTCAAGTGTCTTTCGGAAATATTCTATTGTTACTCGTTTTTTACTTTAGATTTGTGGGAATAATTTAAACTCTGGATATTAATCCTTTGCCAATGGTAGTATTAAATATATCTTCTCCCCATTGGGAGCTTGTAACTTTACTCACGTTGTTAAATTCTGTCAAACAGAAGTTCTTCACATTAATGAAGGCAAATATTTTCCATCACATTCGAGAAATCTCTTCTTCCCTCCAGAGTCAGAGGTGTGTTTGTCTATTTCCTATTAAATGTGCTCTGAATTTTTCATGTGGGTCTTCTAATCACCTGGAATTGATCTGTGTCTATGTCAGTGGTTCTCAACCTTGTCTGCACATTAGAATCACCTGGGAATCTTTTTTAAAATCCTGATTTCATAGGCCCAGAAATCAGGATTTTAAAAAGATTCCCAGGTGATTCTAATGTGCAGCAGCAGTTGAGAACCACTGGTATATGCTGTGAGGTAGGGGTCCAACTTTGCTCCATTTTTAACCATATGATAACCCATCGTGCAGTAGGTATCTTTCCAATTTATTTCTACTGTTGTCATGACTTCCTACTTTTTTTTTTTGTCTTTGCAAGACAGTGTTTTTATTACTCTTCTCGTTTAGTGCAATTAATGTTTATGTAGAAATATTAACCTGGACCACTTGGTTTTCTTATCCCTTTTCCTTGTAGCTGGGATCATTTTTATTCTGCTTAAAGTGCATTTTTTAGAATTCTATTTAGAGAGGGCCTGCTGGAGGCAAACTTCAGCGTCCGCTTTAAAGCTTATTTATTTTGTCCTCCTTTAACAAAAGTATTTCTGCTATAAAGAAATTTGACAGTTAATTCATCTCCGTGTGGAAGGCCGTTTTCCATCTTGCTTCTCGGTTGACACTGACAGGTCACTGCTGGCTTGCCTGTCTCTCTGAAGGCTGTCTGTGTTACAGCCTTGGCTGCTTTTACGGTCCGGTCTTCGGCTGGGTGCTGATCCACGATGACCATTCTAAGCGAGGCTTGATTTTCATTTGTCCCGCTTGCGATTCACTTCACCGGCTTCCTCAATCTATGGCTTGGGATTTTCAGTTAACTTGGAATTCTTAGCCGTCTCTTTAATACTGCCTCTTCCCCATTCTCCCTCGCCTTGCCTTGCAGAACTCTGATTAGATATGTGTGAACGTTTTCTCTTAATCAGTCTCTCCTCTCTCTCTCGCCCTCTCACCCTCGCTCTCATGTTTTGCTTCTCTTCCCCCCTTTCCGGTGTCTTTGGATGATTTCTTCAGATGAGTCCTCCTTTCAGCTGTCTCCTCTCCTATGAAAGCCACTCAGCACCATGGCGACTATCAGAACCGGGCGGTTACTTGTGCCTGGCAGCCCCTAGCAGGAGGAAAGCCAGCTTAGCTCTGGTTACACCTCCTGTTGGGACTGGTGTATTCCCGGAGGCATCCTCATGTGAGCGCCTCCTCGTGGCTGAGCTGAGGCTCTGTCCTGTGACCCCCGACCCCTGCGGGGCTGCCCGGTCCAAGATCCAGCTCACAGGGTTCCTCGGGGTGTAAGCGTTTAGTGTCCGGCTTCCTGCTTCCTGCTCCGGGTTCCAAACCCACTTCCTCTACGACCTCTGAGAATTTCTGACTTCCCTGCCAGTGTATGGATGCATTTTAGTAAGTTGTTGTTGTTTTTTAAAAAGGACATTATAGCCCGGCCGGCATGGCTCAGTGGTTGAGTGTCGACCTATGCACCAGGAGGTCAGGTGCGGTTCTCGGTCAGGGCACATGCCCGGGTTGCGGGCTCCATCCCCAGTGGGAGGCAACTGATCGATGGTTCTCTCCCATCATTGATGTTTCCATCTCCCTCTCCCTTCCTCTCTGAAATGAAAAGAAGAAAAGGAAAAGACATTGTTAAGAAGTGGGAGGGCTTCCAGGGAGAGGGCCAGCCAGGACACGGACTCCCGGCTCTGCCTGGAGCGGGAAGGGGCCTGGACTTCTTGGATCACAGCCTCTCCCTGGCGTCCAGGACAGCCCGGGGGCCGGCCTGGGGCTCTGTGTGCAGTCGGTACCGTGGCGTCGGTCCACCTTGGCCCCGGAGAGCGCCCGTGCGGACACACCTGATGCGAGGCCTCGGGTTCCCTCTCACCAGACAGGTGAGCTTCACCTTCTTCTCCTCGGAGCCCACAGGGAACGTGACGGGGCCGGGCTCCTGCACGAACACCGGGCCGTGCGGCGTGGGGTCGCCTGGAACGAGAAGAGAAAGGGTCGGAGGATGAGGCCCATCGCCGACAGGCCCGGAACCAGCAGGAACCACCACCCAGTGAGACAAGGGGACGGACGGACAGACGCAGCGGTCGTGCGGGAGGCTCGGTTTCCGCCTCGGACGACATGGCCCCTGAGGACCAGCGCGGCGCGGTCTGTCCTGGAGGCCCCACGGGGGTGCAGACGCCCCCGTTTCCCGGGGAGAACGTGCTCTTAGGAACAGCTTCCAGGCACAGAAGCACCATGGCGGCGTCTCACCCCCTCAGCAGCAGGACACGGCCCTGTTCTCATAACCCACGGACCAGCCATTCGCACCATCGGTTGTGCGGGGGGTCCGTTTCCCTCCCGCCTGTGCTGGACCTGCCCGGGGATGCAGTGTCCCCGCTGTTGGCGCCATGGGGCCCGGCACAGTCAGCAACGCCCACCGGGTCTGCCATGGGGCCCAGCACAGTCAGCAACACCCACCGGGTCTGCCGCTGGGCCCGGCACAGTCAGCAACACCCACCGGGTCTGCCGCTGGGCCTGGCACAGTCAGCAACGCCCACCGGGTCTGCCGCTGGGCCTGGCACAGTCAGCAACGCCCACCGGGTCTGCCGCTGGGCCCGGCACAGTCAGCAACACCCACCGGGTCTGCCATGGGGCCCAGCATAGTCAGCAACACCCACCGGGTCTGCCATGGGGCCCGGCACAGTCAGCAACGCCCACCGGGTCTGCCGCTGGGCCCGGCACAGTCAGCAACACCCACCGGGTCTGCCATGGGGCCCAGCATAGTCAGCAACACCCACCGGGTCTGCCATGGGGCCCGGCACAGTCAGCAACGCCCACCGGGTCTGCCATGGGGCCCAGCACAGTCAGCAACGCCCACCGGGTCTGCCATGGGGCCCGGCACAGTCAGCAACACCCACCGGGTCTGCCATGGGGCCCAGCATAGTCAGCAACGCCCACCGGGTCTGCCATGGGGCCCAGCACAGTCAGCAACGCCCACCGGGTCTGCCGCTGGGCCCGGCACAGTCAGCAACGCCCACCGGGTCTGCCGCTGGGCCCGGCACAGTCAGCAACGCCCACCGGGTCTGCCATGGGGCCCAGCACAGTCAGCAACGCCCACCGGGTCTGCCGCTGGGCCCGGCACAGTCAGCAATGCCCACGGGGTCTGCCGCTGGGCCCGGCACAGTCAGCAATGCCCACGGGGTCTGCCGCTGGGCCCGGCACAGTCAGCAACGCCCACGGGGTCTGCCGCTGGGCCCGGCACAGTCAGCAACGCCCACCGGGTCTGCCATGGGGCCCAGCACAGTCAGCAACGCCCACCGGGTCTGTCGCTGGGCCCGGCACAGTCAGCAACACCCACCGGGTCTGTCGCTGGGCCCGGCACAGTCAGCAACGCCCACCGGGTCTGCCATGGGGCCCAGCACAGTCAGCAACGCCCACCGGGTCTGCCATGGGGCCCGGCACAGTCAGCAACGCCCACCGGGTCTGTCGCTGGGCCCGGCACAGTCAGCAACACCCACCAGGTCTGCCGCTGGGCCCGGCACAGTCAGCAACACCCACCGGGTCTGTCGCTGGGCCCGGCACAGTCAGCAACGCCCACCGGGTCTGCCATGGGGCCCAGCACAGTCAGCAACGCCCACCGGGTCTGCCATGGGGCCCGGCACAGTCAGCAACACCCACCGGGTCTGCCATGGGGCCCAGCATAGTCAGCAACGCCCACCGGGTCTGCCATGGGGCCCAGCACAGTCAGCAACGCCCACCGGGTCTGCCGCTGGGCCCGGCACAGTCAGCAACGCCCACCGGGTCTGCCGCTGGGCCCGGCACAGTCAGCAACGCCCACCGGGTCTGCCATGGGGCCCAGCACAGTCAGCAACGCCCACCGGGTCTGCCGCTGGGCCCGGCACAGTCAGCAATGCCCACGGGGTCTGCCGCTGGGCCCGGCACAGTCAGCAATGCCCACGGGGTCTGCCGCTGGGCCCGGCACAGTCAGCAACGCCCACGGGGTCTGCCGCTGGGCCCGGCACAGTCAGCAACGCCCACCGGGTCTGCCATGGGGCCCAGCACAGTCAGCAACGCCCACCGGGTCTGTCGCTGGGCCCGGCACAGTCAGCAACACCCACCGGGTCTGTCGCTGGGCCCGGCACAGTCAGCAACGCCCACCGGGTCTGCCATGGGGCCCGGCACAGTCAGCAACGCCCACCGGGTCTGCCGCTGGGCCCGGCACAGTCAGCAACGCCCACCGGGTCTGCCATGGGGCCCGGCACAGTCAGCAACGCCCACCGGGTCTGTCGCTGGGCCCGGCACAGTCAGCAACGCCCACCGGGTCTGCCATGGGGCCCGGCACAGTCAGCAACACCCACCGGGTCTGCCATGGGGCCCAGCACAGTCAGCAACGCCCACCGGGTCTGCCATGGGGCCCGGCACAGTCAGCAACGCCCACCGGGTCTGTCGCTGGGCCCGGCACAGTCAGCAACACCCACCAGGTCTGCCGCTGGGCCCGGCACAGTCAGCAACACCCACCGGGTCTGTCGCTGGGCCCGGCACAGTCAGCAACGCCCACCGGGTCTGCCATGGGGCCCGGCACAGTCAGCAACGCCCACCGGGTCTGCCGCTGGGCCCGGCACAGTCAGCAACGCCCACCGGGTCTGCCATGGGGCCCGGCACAGTCAGCAACGCCCACCGGGTCTGCCGCTGGGCCCAGCACAGTCAGCAACGCCCACCGGGTCTGCCATGGGGCCCGGCACAGTCAGCAACGCCCACCGGGTCTGCTGCTGGGCCAGCCGTGTGTGACAATGGAGCGATGTGTGCGTTTCTTTTTTAAAATACATTTTTAAAATATATTTTTATTGATCTCAGAGAGGAAGGGAGAGGGAGAAGGAGAGATAGAAACATCAATGATGAGAGAGACTCATTGATCGGCTGCCTCCTGCACGTCACCCACTGGGGATCGAGCCTGCAACCTGGGCATGTGCCCTGACCGGGAATCGAACTGTGTCCTCCTGGTTCATAGGTCGATGCTCAACCACTGAGCCACACCAGCCGGGCTCGACGTACGCATTTCTAATTGCTTTCTCTCAGTGAGAGAAGCTGGCTGCGCGGGATGTACTTGTCATGGACGGCAGCCCAGACCAGAACAATCCGCCGTTGCACGCGGGGCGGAGTGTGGGAGGCATGTGCTTCTCTCCAGGGGAGCCCATCATAAAGACGGCCCCAAACGCATTTCACCACCTTCGCCCATGAAAGCGAGGCCGCTCTTCAAAATCTAGTTCAAGTTCTTTTTTTCTCTATAAGGCTTTTCTAGACCTTCCCTTTCTTCCTTTAATCGTATGACTCCTACATTATATGCCCCCGTGGACACACATTTTTTTCTACCAAGTACATTTTTAACTAGTTTTTTCTTCTTTGGACTGTAAGCTCCCCAGGAGCATGGCCGCCTCTTACCCATTGTTCTGTGTCCTGCGCTACCAAGTACGGCGGCTTATACATAGAAGATGGTCAACAAGGATTGGTTCTATTTGAGGGCAATTTTCCACTTTTTAATGTGCTCCATCAGCCGGCTCAGGGACTGCCTGATGAATTTTCAGGTAGAAGGGCCAGTGGCTATGATGTAAAGTGACACTGAGTATCTCCCCGGAGCTGACAACCCATTTGCCTCTTAAATGTGTGGATGGTGAAGGCTGTGAATTGCACCTGCAACGCTGGTACCTCGAAAGCAGCCTTTTGTGGATGGGAGGTCGGATGAGACGGGGCTCACGCAGGTGAGTGGGGAGAGGAGGCAGGAGGCGGCCGGACAGCATGAAGTGACGCAGCGGGAGGCAGTTTCTGTCCAGGCTTTAACCCATCCACACGCTGAGATCCGGACAGGAGACAAAATAAGGAGACAAGATGGCCACAGGGCATCCTGCGTCATCAGAGGCACCGGGACAGCCGAGGACCTCGTGAGAACCAGATGTGGACGCAGGGAACCCACGAGCTGACCCTCGATGCCTGGGTCACTGGCTCACCCGTGACCCATGCAGACTCCCGTCTCCCTACACCCGACGGTCTCCTCTCCAAAGTGACAAGGTCACAGTGGCTCCACACAGTTCACAACAGGCAAGGGGCCAGGCTGGCGGGGCTCAGGGGAGGAGCCTGGACCTAGGAACGCTCACGGTTCGATTCCAGGTCAGGGCACATGCCTGGGTTGCGGGTTCGATCCCCAGTAGGGGGCGTGCAGGAGGCAGCCAATCTATGAGTCCCTCCCATCATAGATGGTTTTATTTCTCTCCCTCTCCCTGCCTCTCTGAAATCAATAAAAAGATATTAAACAACCAAACAAAAACCCCAAAAAGAACCGAAAGGGGCCCTGAGTATTTTCCCATAAACCCACATGCACGTGAACCCTACATTCAAAGATGTCAGGAATTACATCACCACCACCATCCTCCCTCCTCAGGCCATGGAGCAGCCAAAAAACAAAATAAGAGCGAGGAAGGAAAGTGCACAAACAGGCACTTTCTTTTTCTTTTCTTCTTCCTCTTCCCCTTCCCCTTCCTCTTCCCCTTCCTCTCCTTCCTCCTCCCCCTCCTCCTCCTCCTCTTCTTCTTCTTTTGTTTTTGTTTTAACATTTATAATTTAAAGCCAGGAATTTAAAAATCCAGAACATGACATGTCAGATTTTCAACCATCGCACAGATGTTTCCAAAACAAATTTAGATCCTGGGTCAAGGTTAGCGCAATTCAACCGTGAAGAATTCTGGGAGTTTCTGGCACATTTAGTTACATAACAAGGGCTACCCCCCAGATCACTGTCATGGAAGTAAGTTGGGGGATTTTTCTCTAAGCGAGGACTATCTCCATTGTCGTTCCCATTCCCAAGCTGTGTGTGTGTATGATATCAATCACCTCCATTCATTGGAGGGTCCGATCTGCATTTCACCCAGAAATAAAGTCGGTTACAAGCAATTCCAAACACGAGCAGCACACGATAGCGATTACCCGGACGCAGCTGAGAGGCTGTGGCCCAGCCGCCGTGTCCCTGCCCCATTGACCCGACAAAGAGGCGATGTCGCCTGTGTGCTCTGTAGCAGGAACTGGTGATAAGGATGCTCCGCACTGGCTATAAATAACGCCTCCGTCCACCTAAAGTTTCATTTGCTCCCGGTTAACCACGCTCAGGGCCCGGAGGTTCACGGGAGCATCGAGAGAAGTGAGTTTCCGTCCTCAGCCAAGGAAACCCACAGCCTGGCACGCATGAGCCCCGAGTTTCACAGGTGAAAGGGGAGATTTCCGCCAGGCGAGCTACCAGGTGTCGAAAGCCGATATCCTAACGGTAACATCTGTAGGCTAGGGCACCAGTATTTATGAGGAAAAAAGAGTTAAAGAGGGACATTCCTGGAAGAAACAGGGAGGGAGGCAGCGCTAAGCTGCTTCTATCTTGAAGGTCCACAAAGACTTTGCAGATGGCTTGGCTGGTGTGGCTCAGTGGTTGAGTGTCAGCCTATGACCAGGAGGTTCCATTCCTGGTCGGGGCACGTGCCTGGGTTGTGGGCTCCATCCCCAATAGGGGGTGAGCAGGAGGCAGATGATCAGTAATTCTCTCATCATTGATGCTTTCTCTCTCTCTCCCTTTCCCTTCCTCTCTGAAAGAAATAAGAACATATATCAATCATGTTGCATAGGCCATTTCCAAAGCCGGGACGATAAAGTGCCCCCTTCCTTTATCACGGTCATTTGTTCAGTGTGGCCCGAGGAGTGGCCATGACTTTCAGCCGAGAACAACAGAGACCTTGGGTGGTGGTGCCCTCACTCAAGGACGCAGGCCTCGGCCCACGCGGTCAGGTCCCCGGCAAAGCCTGGTGCCAGGGGGACGGTCAGCAGAAGTGGCACGCGGAGAGGGTCGCGGGGCTTGGGAAAACCCAGGGATGCGGAATGCAGCTCCTTTTTATTTTATTCAATTAATTTTTTTAAACACATATTTTTATTGATTTCAGAGAGGAAGGGAGAGAGACAGAAACATCAATGATGAGAGAGAATCATGGATCAGCTGCCTCCTGCACGCGCCCTACTGGGGATCGAGCCCACAACCCGAGCTTGTGCCCTGACCTGTAATTGAACCCTGACCTCCTGGTACGTAGGTCAATGCTCAGCCCCTGAGCCACACAGCCAGGCGCAGCTCCTTTTTGGCGCACATCTGTGAGCACTCCCCCCACCCACACCCCCAGGCCGCTGAGATGGGAGGGAGGGCGGAAAGGGGCGAGCGGGTCAGACAGCAGGTGATCTCAGCATAAAGATGCCACAGAAGGCAGCATAGTAAAAAGCCAAGGTTTGCCTAGAAGGAACTCCTCCAAGTGTGGTCTAGCGCGTCGTGCATGCAGAGGGCCTCACACAACCACAGTGCTCGGCCCCGCTGCGTCTCCTCTGCACCGTAGAGCCCTTGACGCCTCGGGAGAGAGGATGCTCTGTGCGCCTCTCATCCCGGGAACCCGCTGCCGTGGGATGCAGAGCAAGGCCAGGCGCGAGGGACCAGGAGGGGCCGCCCTCTGCCGCTCCGGGGCGTTTCTCCTCTCACCACTCACATCCACGGGGAAGCCGTGGGGGGATGTAGTCCTTTTATGTATTTTATTTTTTAATCTTTATTGTTGAAAGTAGTTCATATGTCCCCCATTTTCCCCATTGACCCCTTCTAGCCTGCCCCGCCCCCGCCCCAGGCCTTCACCCCCTCTTGTCTGTGTCATGGGTGATGCATCTATGCACACAAGTCCTTTGGTCAACCTCTGCCCACCCACACCCCCCCGCCCCCCACCTCCCCTCTGAGGTTCCGCAGTCTGTTCGATGCTTCTGTCTCTGGGTCTGTTTTGTTCATCAGCGTGCTGTGCATTAGATCCACATGCGTGAGATCCTGTGGTACTTGACTTTCTCTGACTGGCTCATTCACTGAGCTCGATGCTGGGAGAGGTGTTCTCCATTCTGCCCCCGAAGGCTGGGCGCAGGGCTGGGTGCCCCGCTGCTGCGCGCCGTCTCCCCGCCTCTAATGAGCATGGAGATGCGTTTTGGTGGAAAACTGTAAGGTCAGCAGCGTCGCAGTGAATCCCAATGACGCACAAAGCATTTGGGCAATAACTCGGGGCTTCAGGCACAGTGAAGGGCAGTTCCACTGATGTTCCGAGTGTGAGGCGTCCTCGGAAATCGGACCACCGAGGGCGGAGGCGACCACGGGCAGCTGTCACACCATCGCTGCACACACGACGGAGCGGTGCCAGACTTTACAAAACGAAGGGTGTGGACGGTGCCCGGGGAAAGCAGCCAGCACCGCATCTCCGGCGCTTCCACTCGGTTCCGCCCGGGGTGCAGGGGAGCGGCGCCGAGGCAGCCCCGTTGTCAGAGGACAGGAGACGTCTCTCTGGCTGGGCCTCGCCCTGCTTCCTTCCTTTCCCTCGAAGGAGCACCTTCAACAAGACACAGTGGGGCCGCCCGCAGCGGGGGCACGTGCGGAGCAGGAAGTGAACGGGCATCCCAGCAAGCGGAGGACGCTTTGCCGCCTCTGCCTTTGTTCTCTGCTGCCATTGCAGGCTGTGTCCCCAGGCCAGATCTCAGAGCCCAGGGAGGTGGGGAGGAGGGAGGGGAGGTGGGGGGAGGGAGGAGCATTTTGTGCTGCTTCCCTGCAGGGTTGGGGGCCGTGGGGAGGGACAGCCCAGTGAACTGTCTCCATAGCTCACTCGGACCCTCCCCTCCAACCCTGAAAGTCCCAGGGACAGCGGATTCATTACACCTTGAAAAATAAGCAGGTGGATGATTCTGACACCAAGCCCCAGTGAGGAAAAGAAAAATGAATTTTCAACAAATGCAAATATTTTGTAACTCGTGTGGAGGCAAAACCTGACCTGCACTGATGTGAGGCTCTCTCTAGCCTCCGTGTGTGTGAGTGTGTGTGTGTGTGTGTGTGAGTGTGTGTGAGTGTGTGTGTGTGTGAGTGTGTGAGTGTGTGTGTGAGTGTGTGTGTGAGTGTGTGTGTGAGTGTGTGTGTGAGTGTGTGTGTGTGTGAGTGTGAGTGAGTGTGTGTGTGTGTATGTGTGTGAGTGTGTGTGTGTGTGAGTGTGTGTGTGAGTGTGTGTGTGAGTGTGTGTGTGTGTTTGAGTGTGTGTGTGTTTGAGTGTGTGTGTGTGTGTGAATGTGTGTGTGTGAGTGTGTGTGTGAGTGTGTGTTCTTTTTCTGCAGAATGTAAGCGTGTGTGATTGGGGAGAGCTGACCCAGTTTCTGCTGGGGACGGGGGTAACACTGGCCGCTGTGTGGACCTCCTTTCTTTTCCAAAGTTCACCCACCGCATGGTGACCGTGAGCAAGTTGCTTACTTCCGTGCCTCCGTGTCCTCGTCTGTGAAACGGAGCCCACGGCAGTCACAGGGCTCCCTGGGCGTGGGAAAGGCCTTTATGCCAGGACAGTGCTGAGAATGGGGCCAGGCACCCACGCGTCCTAACAGTGAGGGAAATACGGGGTGTCTGCAAACTCCCTCCTTGGAGATTGGGGCGGGGGCCTGGGGAGAGGGAAGAGCACGAACCCTGGTTACCCTATTTCTCTGCCTGGCCCGCGGTGTCCAGATGCAATAAACATTCTCCGAATATAAATAACCAGACACCGAACTCTGGCCTCCAGGGACGGAATACGGGGGGAGGGGGGGGCGGCACCTCTCCCTCCCCTTAGCCCTGTCGCCTCAGACCCGCAGCCTGCAGCTCTGTAAACCTCTGGGGTGAGCCACGCCCAGCCCGTCTTCAATCTCCCGTGGTCTCCATCAGTGATGCCCACACTCAGGCTCAGAATTGTCCTGAGTCCAAGGTCACCTTCAGACAGGGCTGGGAAGAAGGTGGCCGCGTCCCCTCTGAGACGGAATACAGGACACAGAGATGCCTTTGATGGGTGTCTGCCCTTTGATGTCCAGGTGTTTCCACCTCAATAACATCACAAAAAGCAGAGGGCGATGTGGGACAAAAACAGGGCCGTCCTATTCGGGGCGGCGATGAAAGGTCCCCGCTGACGAAATGGCCTTTCCTTCTGCTTGCAAACAGGCTGCCCGCAGGGACTCCCACCCACGGGGCGGGGGTCGGGGGAAAGAGGCCTCTGCCTGCTCTTCCCTTGCCTGTGCCCTCCCTGAGGTCCGGAGCCTGCCTGGATATGGCCTTTCCCACTCTCTTGGCCGCTCTGTTGGGATCCGACCCGCCCTTCCTGGGTGAGCTGGTGAAGGAAGGAAGTGGGGAGGGGAGGGGGGGGCCTGGAGCACAGGGAAGGGCCTTCTTGCTGGCCAAGAGCCGCACAGCGGAACGTGGCGCGTCCGGAGGCCTCCTGAGGGACCGCACAGACACATGGAGGGTGACTCTAGCCAGAAAGGCAGTACCTCCCTGCACACATGGGACGGAATAGGCTCATCCACCAGGAAAGATGAGCGACTGCGTTTGCGACATCACAGACGGAGCCTGAGAGTATCAGGCCGAGTGCAGACGTCAGAGAGAAAATGGCAAGGACCCTGTGAGTGCACTGAAAGCAACGAATGAGCAAACAAAGCCAACTCACCCCCAGCACCCAGAGAACAGACGGCAGACGGCAGAGGGCGGTTCCCGGGGAAGGAGCCGGGGGGTGGGGGGCAGCTGTCTGGGTGGTGAGAGTGAGCTGAACTCAGTTTTATAGTTTCATGATGATGGTCACCTGGTCCCAGCTCTGACGCTCAGCGGGCGAGTTCCGGAATTAGGATGATGCTGGGCTCATAGGTGAGCTCTGGAGTCTTCCCTCCTCTTGAATGCTTTGGGATAGTTTAGGAAGGATAGCTGTGCCGGCCAGTGTGGCTCAGTGGTTGAGCGTTGACCTATGAACCAGGAGGTCACAGTTCCATTCCAGGTCAGGGCACATGCCTGGGTTGGGTGCTCGGTCCCCAGTAGGGGGTGTGCAGGAGGCAGCCAATCCATGATTCTCTCTCATCATTGATGTTTCTGTCTCCCTCTCCCCCTCCCTTCCTCTCTGAAATATGTATTTCATATATCTGTGGAAGGAGGACAGCTGTTAGCCCTTCTGGACTGTTTGGTAAAATCCACCTCTACAGCCATCCGGTCCTGGACTGGACTTCTGTTTGCTGAGAGTCTATTGATTACCGCTTTGATTTGTTAGTTGTAATCAGTTTGTTCAGATTTTCTGTTTCTTCTTGATTCAGTTTTGGAAGATGGCATGTGTCTAGGCATTGATCCATTTCTTCCAGGTACAGGTTGCCCGATTTGTTGGCATATAGTTGTTCATGGTATTTTCTTGCGATCCTTGGTTCTGTGATGTCCGTGGCTACGTCCCCGCTTCCATTTCTGATTTCATTTATTGGGTCCTCTCTCTCCTTTCCTTCTAAGTCTGGTTAGAGGTTTGTCAATCTCGTTCATCTTTTCAAAGAACAAGCGCTTAGGTTCACCAGCGCTTTGTATTATTTCACTTTTTAGTCTCTTTGTCATTTATTTCTGCTCCGATCTTCACTATTCCCTTCCTCCTACCCTGTGGGCTTTGGTTGTTGTTCTTCCTCTAGCTCCTTTAGGTGTCAGGTTGGAGATTTTTCCTGCTTCTCGGGCTAGGGCCTAGCTGCTAGGCCCGTATTGCTGCGAATTCCTCCCCTAGGTCTGCCTTCGCTGTGTCCCAGAGACTTCGTGTTGTGTTTCCTTTTCACGCCTCGGATAACCTTTGATTTCTTCCTCGGTGTCACTGTGAGGCACCACTGTTCAGCAGCGTGTCTGTGTTTTCAGGTTCTTTCCTTGTCATTGGTTGCCAGTTTCAATCCGTTTTAACGGCTCCCACATTTAAAGCAGAAATCCATGGCGGGGTCGGCGGGAGCTCGGTGGACGCCCTCATACCCCCACGTCCGACCTCTGCCTCGGCATGTCCGCCTGGAGGGCCTCGCTCACCTGCTCCCCCTCCGGCCTCTGAGGGATCCGGCCAGTGACCTCCCGTTACGTGTGACGGTCACCTGGGCTGCAGGCATCACCCGAAGCCGACGATGACTTTGAAGGCCCGGTTTCCAAGAGCTTCCGGGGACAGTGTCACGTCTCTTGGGCTGAATGACCCGCAGGTGAATCCGGTTCCCGCTCCCGCTGGCCTCCCACCGGCCGCTGTGTCCATCCGAGCTCACCTCGCCTGCAGGCCACGCTCATCCTCGGCTCTGAGGCTGGGGCTCCAGCGCATTTCCCACTGCAAGTGAACAGGGGAGGGGACTGGCCCGGGAGAGGGACGCCTCCCCGCGCAGTGTCCGGGCACCTTTGCAGGAAAAGGGCAACACAGAGCTTTCTGGGTGTTTTCTTTGCAAAAAACAGTCCCTTAAAAAGCATTTGTCTTTGCGAGAACTTTATGAAGTTATGCACCAGAGGCAGAAATGGCCTCAATTAGATAAAAGAAACCAAGCATTTAATTAATTGGTGACAACCCCACAGGTGGCCGGGAAAAGAGAATGATTCTCTGAAATTAGTTACAGATGGACCGCCAGGCTGGGCACTTTCTCCACATTAAAAAAACACATGCAATCGACACCTTTTAACCTTGGTCTTCTATCCCGCCACGAACCCAGAAATTAATTTCCGTGGGCAGAGCCGGAAAACAGAAGGCGGAGTTACAACGGCACAGCTTTCAGGAAGAGGAAAGGGCAGACGTTACGGAAACGAGAAGTCCCGGTGCAGCCGCCACTACGAAAGGACAGCAGCCGATGAAATGGCCCCAATTCAAAGCACTTCCCCCTGCGCGTCCCGGCTGCTCTCCCGTGGCCTGTGTCTGGCACGGGGCACGATCCGTACGCGGCTTCACCCCGACCCCATCCCAGACGGATGCCAGGAAGTGTGGTATTGTTTGATGTTCCATGTGGTCTGGGCGACGAGTAATGCAGGTCCCAAAACAAAAATGACACCCCCCCCTTGCCCACCTAGACACCCGAATCCCTCGGATCTGAGATGTGTGGTTGTGGCGCTGACTGGGAAAGGGGGAATGCACTGCATCCCCAGGGGGGGACATGGAGGTTTCAGAGTTCAGGGTTCAAATATTCGTGGGGTGGGACCTGAAGCCACAGGGCGAGAGCCTCGGGCCCATACAAGTAGGTTCCTTTTATTAAAACGTCACAATTTTGGCCCGGCTGGCGTGGCTCAGTGGTTGAGCCTTAACCTATGAACCAGGAAGTCACGGTTCGATTCCCATTCAGGGCACATGGGGTTGTGGGCTGGATCCCAGTAGGGGGCAGAACAAGGATTCTCTCTCATCATTGATGTTTCTATCTCTCTCTCTCCCTCTCCCTTCCTCTCTGAAATAAAATATATATATATATATATATATATATATATATATATATATATATATATATATATATATATATATATGCCTAAAAAGACAAAACACACAAACACTTCCTACTTTTGTCACAGAGGGTGATGGCTTCACGGAGCCGCGGAAGGCAAGCTCATTGTCAAGGTCTGAACAGTGTGTGATCCCCCACGATGGGTGGGGCTCCGAGGGAACCTTCGAGATCCTCCCTCCGACAGCGGCGGGACTGCCCGTGGGGAACATGGCTGCTTGGAGTGTGAGTGCCTTCCGAGGGTTAGGTCACTGAGAGTGTCCCACTGTGGATGTGGTGTTCAGACAGGAAGGATTACCTTGCATCGGACACTCGGCTTTTCCCTCCTAAAAACGCCATGGTATTTTTAGCGAGTGAAGATATTCTGTCATCATGCCTTAAGTCAGGCAGTGAAGACCAGAATTATCATCCAGTTCGACTTCATGCCACTATCTTCATTTTTAAGTCAGTGGCAACTCTACGATGAACCCCGGGCAACTTTGAACTTTACACGATACAGGACGCACTTCCAGAGGCCACACTGGATTGGCTTTCTAGGTTGAAGCCGCTCTGTCAAGTCCTCATTGTGTTTTTTCAGCCCCCGGAAGGGACCAAGGGGAGGACGGGCTGCTCTGTGGGAAACAGCCATTTCTCTCTTTTATTCTCCTATATCTCAATATGACTACAGAGCAAAATCACAGTGTTACAATGTATTGAGTTATTTCCGTAATTGTTAGATGAAATTACACCAGTGGTAATTCATTTTCATTTGAGCACCTGAAATTCAATCAGACTTGCAAAAATTCAAACATATTTAGCTTACTTAGAAGGATCAGACAATATTAAATTAAGTTAAACACAAAAGGATAGAGTAACAAAAATCGCTAATTTTTCTTCCCTGCCAACCGCCTGAGGAGGACGTGTGGTGTGCGAGCAGACACGGGGGCTGCCCACGGGAGAGCCTGACCCACGGGCCTGCTCTGCTGGTGACTCGCGGGGCCTTGCACACCTGTCTGCGTGACTTCATCCCTTAGGAACCCAGAGGGTTCCATTCATTATCTGTACGGTGTTCTGGGATATAATTTTCTAAGGTTTTTAGTAAAAACGAAAGAAAACCTTTACCACATGGTCTGTGCAGTTTTATGTGATCATTGAACACACACACGCCCGCAATCCGGTCCTTCCCTGTTTCAATTCCCCTCCCAGGCACGTGGGAGACCCCAACACTCACATTTCATCACAGCCCGGTGAGTCCCTTACAGCAGAGGAGACAGGCACAGCACGGCCCAGGGCCTTGCCCAAGGCCTCACCCGGGGAGCGGGGGTTTGATTCTGTTCATCTCTGACTTCCTCCCCCAAACTTTTGGGAAAGATGTCAAAGGTGCAGGGAAGGTGAAAGAATTTACCTGATCAGCCCCCACTTCTCCCCTTGCTCAGACTGTGCAGGTGCTGCTGAGCATGGCAGGTGAGATTCCATCGCCACAGGCATGTCACCTGAGCACCAAGGGGCAAGGACACCCCCCCCCCCCACACTTCCCTGAGGCCAGGTGATGGGGGAGGCACAGGTGAGGGCAGGAGGACGCAGGAGACTCATCTTCATGCACCTGAACTGCAGCTCCGCCTTCAGGGCAGAGAGAGCTCAAGCTAAGTCAGCAGGGCCCCTTCCACCGCACACACCACAGCGCCCCCACTCATGCCCCGCCCACAGGCGTCCCTCCTCCCGAAATCACAGCGACTTTCTCAGAAATGACCGTGGAGGTGGTCTGAGAGGGCCGGGCACTGACAGTGGTGGGTGTAAAGCGGAGAACGTGTCCGCAGGACAGTGGTGCCCACACATCATGGGCGTCACTGGGCTCTCCGTTATCTACAGCACGTTTCAGAAATGGACTTGGAGGCATTGGTGATTCTACTAATATATAGTGTGTACATATGTATATTAGTATGTACGCATATACGTATTAGTATATATGTATAGACACAGTAGTATATATGTATAAACATATGTATTAGTAGAATATATGTATATTGAACGATTATAAAGTCGGTGTTAATTAACATACAGTTCATTTTCAAAATTTAAAAGAATCTACAGAAATGAACACTTTTTTTGTCAACACCCGTTTTCAAACAGATGGCCCTTCTGGCCCAGGCCCTGCTGATAATGCGAAGCAATGGCATCACAAACGTCAAGAATCATTTTGTGCGGTATCCGTGCGCCCTCAATTCATCGACTGTCGCTGGTTTTGTGCCATAACTCTATCTTCTATGCATCCCCATCAAAAAGTCTAGTGGCACTTGAGGATACATTTTCTTTGTTCTGACTTCACCCATTATTTCCAATCATCTGAACTGGGAAGAGGGCGAATTACCAGCTGTTACAGTACGTACACATTTTGGGGGACACCCTGTCTGTATCTGAAATCAGAACATTTGCTTTGCGAGTCTGACGGGACGCGTGCCTGGGTGACCATCGTTCTCACTGCGTCCCATTATCAGCATCCTCAACAGAAACGCTTTGCTAAATGAAACGTCTTTCCTGCTTGTTGGGATTCTCGCCGGCTGGCCTGGTGGGAAGCGTTACCTGAGTGCCTCACGCTGTGGGGAAAACGGGCAACTGCAGGAACGTGAACTCCTGGAAGCGACCCACTGAAAGGACAAAATCCCTTCCCCCGGGTTTGGTTTGGTTTCGTTGTTTTTGTGGAGGGAATCCATTTGCACTTGATTTCCCTGAGTCACGGGAGAGGCTAACTTCAAAGCAACCTGCACAGGGACATTTCTAGAAGGCAGTGCCCTCAGGGCCCCGCTTCCAGGAGCACAGGAAGCCAGGGCGCCCCCCAGGCAGCGCCCCTGAGCCTCTGAGAGCCAACCTCCTGCCCTTGCTGGGAGGCGGAGCCTGACTGCACCCCTGAAATCCCGCCTGCATTGCTGGCTCTCCATTCTGTGTAACACTGTGCCCCAGTGGGACTGGGAATGCTGTCCCCTGGCGGCCTCTGAGTGTGTCACTTCAGGGCTCCCCTCCTGACCTGGTCTTATGATGAGAGGAGTGGTGTGATGACTTTTTAAAGTATCTTTTTATTGATTTTTAGAGAGAGAGAGGGAGGGGGATAGAGAGATAGAAACATCATGGACGGGCTGCCTCCTGTACGCCCCCTACTGGGGATCAAGCCACAACCTGGGCATGTGCCCTGACTGGGAATCGAACTGTGACCTCTAGAGCCACGCCGGCCGGGCTAGGTGTGATGATCTTACCGAGCTCCTTCACCTCTCATTTCATCTTTGGAAATCATGTCGGCAGCGCTTTGTAACGGTGGTGGGTCTCACATGGGCACCAAATGTCCAGCTCAAGGGCTGCACTGGAGGTACCACCCTCCCGTGGCATCGTTCTGTGCCCTGTGGCACGGTCTGGGAAGGAGGAAAGGCGGGGCAGGCAGAAGGACCGGGCCACGCTCAGACCCTGGGGTTTCGGCCACGTGTCACCCCATCTGCCTGGCACAGCGTTAGGGGAGGCGGCCTCGTCGGCTCTGTCCCGCGTGATCTCTGAGTTTGCGCAAGGATTCAGCTCTGGAACCCAGCAGTGTCTCACCTGCCAATCATCTACACGCTACCGTGGACGGTCAGGCCCAGGAGACCACGCCCCAGCATCATGAACACCTTTAGGCGACAGATATGACTCAGAGCCCAGCTCTGACCCAAGAAGCCACTGTGAAAAGGCGGAATTCCACCCCAAACTGGCCCCAGCCCCGTCCGCCAGAGCGCCTCAAACTCACCTGAGCGCCTGCACCAGCCATTTTGATACCTCCCCCTCCCACCCCTCCTCCCCACTTTGGAGTGAGCAGGGGGCGGATCCCGAGGGCAACTGAGTTATTCCCCAAATGTCAGTTCCAAATAAATACCGAAACCAACCAAGAAGGCTCAGGTGTAAATCTGTCTTCAATTTGCGCCTGACTTTTAGGAGTTCAAGTGAGGCGCCCCGGGAAATGTCAGGGAGAATTCTTTCCCGAGGCTGCGCCTGACTCGAGGGCACCCGTCTGGGCGGCAGTGGCATTTGACAAACCAGGCGCCACACTCAGAGGCGCCGCGTGAGGGCGGCCACGTGCGCGAGGCAGAGCAGCTGCAGGAACCCCGGGCGTCCACGGCGCCGGAGCCCCAGCCTCGACCGCCCGGACCTGCAGTGATGACCGAGGGCAGAGATTTAGGGCTGAGTGATTCGACTTGGTTACTAGTAAACACCTTGCCGGGCACACCGACACCGCTCCCCCCTGGGTGCCCAGCCGGGGTCTGTGTGCCGGCGTGCGCTTGACGCGAACACTTCCCGAAGAGGGTCAGGAACGGAAGCCGCTCAGGGAACAGGGGTGCAGCCTCAGCCAAGGGAGCACGCAGCCCGGCCTCAGGGAGAGCAGCTGCGCCTGACCTTCTCTGTCCCGCTAGGAACGAGGCGAGAGGAACCAGAGACACCACCCAAGGCCCCAGACAAATCAAGGAGCAAGCGTCCCCCCTCCAGCCGGATCCGCGAGGCTCAGCACCCCCTGAGCTCTGTCCAGGGAAGGAGGCTGCCAGCAAAGCGGGGGCACAGGTCTGGGGGGGCCCTGGGCGCAGGAAGGTCTCACGGCTCTTCCGAAAGGGGAACTTCCAACTCGTAGAAGCCAAGCCTTCCTCCTGCTATTTGCAGAGATGCTGAGTGGAGCAATTGCATCTTCAAATATTTGTGAATAAACAGAACTGCCGGTTGCCTGGCGGGAAACTTAATCCTCCTCCTGCCCCAGGCGGCCACTCCACTTTAATTGAAGAATCCGAGATGTGATTTACACAACACAGCCCTCGGCAATCAGTGCGGCTGCGCTCCGAGGCCCAACAGCCCGCCGGCCGCCCAGCCACCGGACCGCAGCCCAGCGAGGGCAAAGGGCACCCCTCCAGCACGTGGGTGGGCACGGGTCCGCCACATTGGCACCCACCAGTGGGCTCCCCAAGGCCGTGGGCATGTCCAGGACGGGGACCGGGGCGGGCGTCAGCTTAGCTCACTGGGCGACACTAGCAACAAACGAGCTCGGGGAGTGGCTTATTTGAACCTGTACCTTTTCGCAGCCGCGGGAAAAGCCACAGAGAAAGGCCGCCTGACCCTCTTCTGTTGGGGACACAATTCGTTAGTCAAAATACATGTGTTTGTGGTTTTATTTTGGTTAATCCTCACCTGAGGATATTTTTTCATAGATTTTTAGAGAGAGTGGAAGGATGGGGAGAGGCTGAGAGAGAGAAACATCTATGTAAGAGGGACACATCAATTGGTTGCTCCCTACATGCGCCCAGACCAGGCCTGGGGATGGAACCTGCAACTGAGGTACATGCTCTCGACTGGAATCGAACCCAGGACCCTACAGTCCATGGACTGACGTTCTATCCACTGAGCCAAACCATCTAGGGCCAACTACCTGTGTCCTAACTGACGCCTGGGCGCTCTGAGGGAGCCCTTGCTACTCGATGGGTCCCCGGGGCAACGGCGGCAGGTAAGCAGCACGAAGAAATACCCCGGAAGTAGGCCCTGCAATTGGTGGCTCCCATCACCTTCCAGGGAGTTCCTCACCCTCAGCCCCGTGGAGAGGAGCCCGACCAGATTCACCCGACACACGGAAATCACAGGTCCTCAGGTCAGGGGTCACGTGGCAGTCCCTGTGCCACCCCCTCCTCTCCTGTGCCCCCGCCCCACCATCACACATTAAAACAAAACCCTGTGCCTGCCTCTCCGGCACTCCGCCATTGTGGCGAGGGTTGGGTAGATTTTTCAACGCGCTCTGAGGGGCCACTGTGGATAACATGATTTCAGACTCGGTCAGCGAGGCGGCTCCGGGACTGACGCTGGGGGTTCTGGAGGGATGCCCGGAGGAACGTACGCCTGCCCGCCCGAGCTGAGACTGAGACGCTGGGACGGGTCAGGGTGACGGCTGATGTCAGAGGCAAGCCATGCACGGAGTCGGGGCACCTGTAAAGCTTCACCCCGAGTCTGCGTGGCTGCCCCCATGGGAGGGCACTGGGCAGAGGCCGTTTCCCTCAGGGGGCCCCTATCTCGCACCCTCTGGGGTGGGGGGCAGGCGCAGACACTCCTGCTCTGCAAAGGGCGGACAGGGAATGTCCTGCGTGCTGGGAGAAGGTCTCTCTGTCAGGCGCTGTGGTGGGGGCGGGCACAGGTGACAGCACGGGAACAGCGGGGCTGCGTGCCAGGAAACTTGAATTTGGCGACACTGAAATTTGAATCTCATCTAATTTTCATGTGTTATGAAATATTAATATCAGCCCTCATTTTTTTCAACCATTTAAACTTGTAAAACTATTCTTCGCTCACGGGCTGTACAGCGACAGGCGACTGTCAGGATGTGTCCGCAGGCACAGTCGGCAGACCGGGCTCCAGGGTGAGCCGCTGCGGGTGTGGTCAGCGATGGACAACAGCCGGGTTCCTTGCCAATTCAGAGCTTATTGATCAGCTTGATGAAAGCAACACGAGCCCCTCCTGTGGATTCGATCTGGATGACTGGTTTGGGTTGTGATGTTGGCATTATTACCTGGCTCCTGGATTAAAACATCAGGCTTGGAGCCCGGCCGGCGTGGCTCAGTGGTTGAGCACTGACCTATGAACCAGGAGGTCACAGTTCAAGTCCTGGTCAGGCCCATGCCCAGGTTTCGGGCTCGATCCCCAGTAGGGGGCATGTAGGAGGCAGCCGACCAATGATCCTCTCTCATCATCGATGTTTCTATCTCTCTCTCCCTCTCCCTTCCTCTCTGAAATCAATAAAAACATATTAAAAACAAACAAAAAACACCACAAATAACATGGGACTCATCGCCTCGTGGTCCTGCTCCTTCACGATTCCAGATGCTCAAACCTAACCAGTGGCGGGGCCACAGGAATGCGTGGCTCACGCCAGAGCCCAGACAACAGCTCTAGGCCACCCCAGCGGGGCTCTCAGAGACCACGGAGGGAAGGACTCCCAGTGAGCACGACTCCAGGTGAATGTGTGCTTTCTGAACATCCCTCAGCTGGGCACTGCTGGCCGGGTAGGGCCCATTCCTGCCTCTCACCTGCCGGAGGCTCACCAGGCCGGATGGGGCCTCGCCAGTGCTCTGCCTGCTCTCACCTGCGGCTAATACACGTGGGCTCTGCTCGAGTGCCGGCTCAGCACCGGGCTCCGTGCCCCAGCCCCGAGCGACGTCTGTCCCACCAGCCCCGCCAGGATGTCCCTTTGTGTGTAGACACACGTCTGCACTGATGGCCTTTCCAGGTACTCGGATGATAGAACAGCGTGGGCAATCGGCGATCGGCTCGCGTGGAGTCTGGCATGATGCCTGCCCTCCACACGAATCAGCCTTTCATTCTCGGGGGGCGGAGGGCAGTGCCGGCCGGCCTTTCCATTTGACAGTGATGCCAACTGTGTTGGGAAGGAAAACCCCAGGTGGTCCGAAGGAAAATACTGAGCAAATAGCGATTTCTCTCTCAATAGGTAGAAAGAAGAAGATTGTTTTTTTTAAAAGGCCGTGTTCGAAGCTGTGATAAGAACATGCACGGTCTCTTCAGAGTCTTTGGTGTCTGTCTTCAGCTCTGTGCTAGAAGTTGCCAGGTCTGTCTGTCCCCACCCCTTGACCCGGACAAAGTCAATTCACGGTGTGAGACCCAGTGGTAGGCAATGTACATACAGGGCAAGGGTGGCAGGCTGCACCACTGATGTGCAGGTGTATTTTCTTCTTTTTTTAAAAAAATATTTTTATTGATTTCAGAAAGGAAGGGAGAGGGAGAGAGAGAAACATCAATGATGACAGAGAATCATTGATCAGCTGCCTCCTGCACACCCCCTACTGGGGATCGAGCCTGTAACCCGGGCATGTGCCCTGACTGGGAATCGAACCGTGACCTCCTGGTTCATAGGTTGATGCTCAACCACTGAACCACGCCAGCCAGGCGATGTGTAGGTGTCTTTCGATGACCAAAGTTCACTGCCATCTAAAGAACAAGCAAATCATGCAATGACTGAGGTTTTCACTTCATGGGAATAATGAGCTAGTCCTTCTTTTCCACAGTTCAGACGAGTACAACTGTCACACTGACTCCAGGCAAGTCGGTGGCTCTCCTACCTACGTCCTCAGCATGCCCGCCCACTCATCGTGCGGAGCGTGCCCGTGCGGAGCGTGCCCGATTATTCTCTCACCACCTTAGTCTCCACAAGGACATGTTCATACAGATAAGAGAGTCGCACGGATGTGAATTTTTGTTACATTATTTTATTGGTGCCCATTGGAAAGAAAGACAAAGTTGGAAATTTTACCCATAATTTAAAAAGTAATTTAGGAGAAATAGTATTCATAATTGAAAACTGTTATTCCCCAAACAGAACGAGCTGACTGCCGTGTTTGGCTGAAGCGGGTTGAGTTTTGTCTGGCTTGCTCAGGTGTGCGCACTGCGAGGGGTCATGCCGAGATGTCTGCCCTCAGCATTAGACCTTGGGATGCCTGGTCTGGCATCCACTGTCAGGCGCCAGTGAAATTTGGCGACACCAACATTGTTGGTGCCAAAGCCTCGCTCACTCTCCCATGAGCCCTGCGGGCAGGACCAGGGAACACCAGTCCTTGGGGTCCACCCCGCACCAGCAAATCATGACCATTCATACAACGCCACACTTCCCCCTTGTCCCCCTGGCCCCTGGCTGTCTGGGTCTGGCTGCTCAGGGGGCAGACCCATTCTGCTCCGGCCTCTCTCTCCCAGGCCTTAGTGGATTCATGCATCTTCCTCTCCCTGGAAGCTCTGCTGAATGACTGACATTCAAATCCCCGAGTCCCACAGAGCGCTAATGGATGCTAATGGCTGCCCCAACTACTGAAATGCTAAATGGAAACTCCTATAGGTACCAGGAGAGTAAATATTTAATCCTGTGCATGGCAGGGCAGGGCTGAAAGGCATTTCAGAAGCAGTGCCCGCCCTGGCCCTCCTCTAAGCAGACGCTGTGCCTGCCAAGGTGAGTCTTTTCCTGTTTGCGCACAGTCCCCGGGAGCTGAACACCCTGAGGGGACTTTCTCACAACGGCAGCCTCGGGACCACGGAGACCCTGTGAGCGGGTTTACGGGAGAGTCCAGGGAGCGATGAGACACTGAACACCTGCCCCAGGAAGGACGGCTGGAACATTCCCAGTCAAGGGCCAGCATGCAGGGTGCCCAGCTGCCCTGTCACTCACCTCACTCACCTTCCCTCACCTCACTCACCTCCCTGACCTCACTCACCTCACTCACCTCCCCTCACCTCACTCACCTCATTCACCTCCCCTCACCTCACTCACCTCACTCACCTCCCCTCACCTCACTCACCTCCCCTCACCTTCCCTCACCTCACTCACCTTCCCTCACCTCACTCACCTCACTCACCTCACTCACCTTCCCTCACCTCACTCACCTTCCCTCACCTCACTCACCTCCCTGACCTCACTCACCTCACTCACCTTCCCTCACCTCACTCACCTCCCCTCACCTCACTCACCTCCCCTCACCTCACTCACCTCACTCGCCTCTCCTCACCTCACTCACCTCACTTGCCTCCCCTCACCTCACTCACCTCACTCACCTCACTCACCTCCCCTCACCTCACTCGCCTCCCCTCACCTCACTCACATCACTCGCCTCTCCTCACCTCACTCACATCACTCGCCTCCCCTCACCTCACTCACCTCACTCACCTCACTCACCTCACTCACCTCCCCTCACCTCACTCGCCTCCCCTCACCTCACTCACCTCACTCGCCTCCCCTCACCTCACTCACATCACTCGCCTCTCCTCACCTCACTCACCTCACTTGCCTCCCCTCACCTCACTCACCTCACTCACCTCCCCTCACCTCACTCACCTCCCCTCACCTTCCCTCACCTCACTCACCTTCCCTCACCTCACTCACCTCACTCACCTCACTCACCTTCCCTCACCTCACTCACCTTCCCTCACCTCACTCACCTCCCTGACCTCACTCACCTCACTCACCTTCCCTCACCTCACTCACCTCCCCTCACCTCACTCACCTCCCCTCACCTCACTCACCTCACTCGCCTCTCCTCACCTCACTCACCTCACTTGCCTCCCCTCACCTCACTCACCTCACTCACCTCACTCACCTCCCCTCACCTCACTCGCCTCCCCTCACCTCACTCACATCACTCGCCTCTCCTCACCTCACTCACATCACTCGCCTCCCCTCACCTCACTCACCTCACTCACCTCACTCACCTCACTCACCACCCCTCACCTCACTCGCCTCCCCTCACCTCACTCACCTCACTCGCCTCCCCTCACCTCACTCACATCACTCGCCTCTCCTCACCTCACTCACCTCACTTGCCTCCCCTCACCTCACTCACCTCACTCACCTCACTCACCTCACTCACCTCCCCTCACCTCACTCACCTCCCCTCACCTCACTCACCTCACTCGCCTCCCCTCACCTCACTCACCTCACTCGCCTCCCCTCACCTCACTCACCTCACTCGCCTCTCCTCACCTCACTCACCTCACTCGCCTCCCCTCACCTCACTCACCTCACTCACCTTCCCTCACCTCACTCACCTCCCCTCACCTCACTCACCTCACTCACCTCACTCGCCTCTCCTCACCTCACTCACCTCACTCGCCTCCCCTCACCTCACTCACCTCACTCACCTTCCCTCACCTCACTCACCTCACTCACCTCCCCTCACCTCACTCACCTCCCCTCACCTCACTCACCTCACTCGCCTCCCCTCACCTCACTCACCTCACTCGCCTCCCCTCACCTCACTCACCTCACTCGCCTCTCCTCACCTCACTCACCTCACTCACCTTCCCTCGCCTCACTCGCCTCACTCACCTCCCCTCACCTCACTCACCTCCCCTCACCTCACTCACCTCCCCTCACCTTCCCTCACCTCACTCGCCTCCCCTCCCCTCACTCACCTCACTCGCCTCCCCTCACCTCACTCACCTCACCTCACTCACCTCCCCTCACCTCACTCACCTCCCCTCACCTCACTCACCTCACTCACCTCACTCGCCTCCCCTCACCTCACTCACCTCACTCGCCTCCCCTCACCTCACTCACCTCACTCGCCTCTCCTCACCTCACTCACCTCACTCGCCTCCCCTCACCTCACTCACCTCACTCACCTCACTCACCTCCCCTCACCTCACCTCACTCACCTCACTCACCTCCCCTCACCTCACTCACCTCCCCTCACCTCACTCACCTGTCACAGGTAAGCACCACAGCCACCCTGGCTCCAGGAAGGAAGACGCATGTAAGCATGACGCCCTTTTGACCACCCCTTCCTTACATCTCCATTACATCCACAGTGACGAACACTCTCCAAGTGTGTTCACGTGTGCCAGGCGTGGTCCCAGGGCTCACATGTATGAAATCAATCAACATGCGGACAATATCTTCAGGGGTGTTTAAAGAGTTATATTTAGGAATAAGCATATAATTATATCCCTGTCATTGCAAATTCATATCAGGAAGATCACACCATCAACAAAACTTCTTATAAAGTCACTGATGGAGCTGACCCACGTGTGTGCATGTGTGTGTGAGTGTGTTTGTGTGCAAGTGTGTGTTTGAGAGTATGTGTGTGTGTGTGTAAGTGGGTATATGGGTGTATGAGTGTGAGTGTGTGTGAGTGTGTGTATGGGTGTATGAGTGTGAGTGAGTGTGAGTGTGTGTGCATAGGTGTATGAGTGTGAGTGTGTGTGAGTGTGTGCATAGGTGTGTGAGTGTGAGTGTGTGAGTGTGTGTATGGGTGTATGAGTGTGAGTGTGTGAGTGTGTGCATAGGTGTATGAGTGTGAGTGAGTGTGTGTGTGAGTATGTGTATGGGTGTATGAGTGTGAGTGTGTGTGTGTGTGTGCATAGGTGTATGAGTGTGAGTGAGTGTGAGTGTGTAAGAGAGATGCAGGCACTGTTACAGGGCCTATCAACCACGTCCTGGTGCTTTCTCAGGCCTCACCTTCCCTCTCCCTCCACTCAGTCCCTTCTTGTCATTTCCCTTTTCTGTGGGCAGAAGCGGTGCCCACGTCCGGGAAGCGTTCCCTTCCTGTTCCATTCCCTGTGGAGCTGTGCCGTCCTGGGAGACGGGCCTGCTTCATAGGAATGGCGGTGATTGCTCTGACATACCGGGAATAAAGAAATCAAATGTCCCCACAAAGGAAAGTGACAAGACAGACTTGATTGCTGGGAACGACAGGTGGTTTCTGGGCCCTGCTGTGCCTCCCCAGAATGCCCAGCGCCACCGGATCGGGCAGCAGCAGGAAGGGCAGCTGGTGAAGAGCGAACGTTGTTGGTGCTAAAGTCTCACTCACTGAAGCTGGGACGACAGGCACTTTGCTCAGCTCAGCGAAGAGTAACAGGGCTCGCAGACAGGGCCTGGCCACGGACCCACGAAACACTCCAACTCGGGGCCCATCTGCAGGAACTCGGACTCCCTGTCCCACCCTCCAATCAGGGCCTCCATCTCCCAACGCCAGGCGTTCAATACACACTCCATGCACTGCACCATGGTGTTGAGCTTGGGGAAAAAGTCTCCTCTATGAATCCAGCAAAGGGCATGTGCAAATTCTAACTACTCAGTAAAGTAGGGTTAGTTAGCGACAGGAACGTTAGGGGCACCAAACCCCTGTACAGTTGAAGATCTGAGTATAACTAGTCAGCCTTCCACACGGGCCGATTCCCTAATGCGAACCGAAAGTACAGCTGACCCCTGAGTGTCCATCGAAGGAGGAATGGACACAGAAGGTGTGGTACATAGGTAAACTAGAGTATTCCTCAGCCATGAAAGAGAAATCTTGCCATTTGGGATAATGTGGATGGATCTAGAAAGCATTATGCTGAGTGAAATCAGGCAGAAAAGAACAAATACCATATGACTCCCTTACATATAGAGTCTAGAAAACACATAACAAATAAACCAACCAAACAGAAACAGAACTGTAGATTACAGAGAACAAACGAATGGTTGTCCGATGGGCGGGGCTTTGGGAGATGAGTGAAAAGGGCGAAAGAATTGAGAAGCACAGATTGCCAGCGATGAAAACAGTTAGGGGGACGTAGAGTACAGCACAGGAAACACAGCCAATGGTATTGTCAGAACTATGGACGGTGCCAGGGGGAGGGGCAGGGGGGGGCGCTGGACTCCTCAGGGCGACCGCTTTGTAAGGTAGATACATGTCTAAGCACTAGGTTGTACACCTGAGATTGGTATAATATCGTATGGCAGCTGTAATTGAAAAATAAAAAAGGACAGAAAATACAGTTGACCCTTGAAAAAGAGGTTTGAACTGTGTGGTTCTACATCTCTGTGGAGTTATGGATCCATACAGTTCAAACTCTCAACTGTACGTGCTTGTGGCCTAGCTTGGGGAAAATCCATAAACTTGTTAACTTTCGTTGCCGTGTGCTTGTGAATGCTGAGGCGAGGAACCATCGTTTCCATCAGAGGGCTAGCGGGAACTCTGACCCCAGCAACAAAAAGTTAACAGCTACTATAGCCTGGAGTCAAGGTCATGGACCACCTTCTCCATTAAAATGTCCTTCAACTCTCCAGCTCGCAGGTCAAGGTCAACAGCTACAACTGTCTTGAGGGCAACATCAACACTTTCACTCACCAGGCTCCTCCAAGAGATCATACACTTCTCACGGTCACAGAGTGCACTTTATTTATTCTAGAATTCTCCGCAGCTGTGGGCTGCAGGGACTCATTCCTCAACGTGTGGCCCATTTTCCTGCAACACTTATCAGTGGCTGTGCAACAAGTAGAGGATTTGTAAATGTTGGTGAGTGGGTGAACATTCATATTGAAAAAGCCAACCCCAAAATATTAAGTGGGCATCTAAGAAATATCCCATTCTCCTAAGATATTGAATTTGCCTTAACACTTTGAAAGGAGAATTTATTTCTTCTCTTAAATACGTGGAAATAATCTTCTTCTTTTCCAAAATATTAGTATTTTTCAATGACAACCACCACACATATCATGTACTTTTTCCTAAAACCCTGAATACCTACTCCAAGGCTCTACCCACATTGGGCTCTAAATAACCTTTAAAACACTAACTTCATTTTCCAAAACTCTTCTCTGCACGTTTTATACTTTAGTCATAAGATATCACATCCTATTTCCTTTGCAACATACACAATTTCACGCACATCTGTTTTCCTTGATATAAAAGCAGGATATGGGCTGCAGAAATGTAGAAAACAAAGAAACAGACAGAAGAGCGCACACCTACCACCAACAGGCGATTAATGTTCACAGATTAGCACATGGCGGCCACTCCCCTCTTTCCTTCCTGGGTATATCTCCACTCCTGTAAAACCCTGTCCAGCTTCATATTCAGATTTTGATTTTACATTATATACATACTGCATTCCAATATCTTTCCACGTCATTAAATAGTCTTCAAAAACGCGATTTTTGCTGGATGCCTAGCTCTTCATCCTATAGAAATTCCGTACTTCATCTACTCACTGACCTGTAATTACCCATTTAGGCTGCTGATGTTCATTTTTTATGCTGTGATAACAGAATCCAGAGCACAGAACCGTGCCTGCCTCTGAGCCTTAACTGCCTCTGAGCCTCCTCCTGCAGGAGACACGGAGGCTTCTGAGTGTGCTGCAGAGTGTGTTCCAGAACCTTCTGTGCCCTGGCTGGCCTGCCGGCAGTGGGGGGGCCTGTCTCCGGGTCTGCTCCAGGATCGAGGGCCCCGGGTTCCGTCTGTGACAATCGGACGGCATCATATTCACTGATGCATCTGACCTTGGCTTCTCTCGTTCCCCCTTCCCCGTGTGTCCTTTCCTCGCTCTCCATTTATCCAAAACCACCTTCCAGGAGATTGAAAACCATCTCTGCCTTTTACAGCCTTGCCCGTCTTAGAGGAGGCGCCCGCCACCTGTTCTCAGAGGCAGCTTCCATCTCTCCCGCAGCGGCGATGACAGCCTGGCGCCTGTGATGTTTCATGGCCTGAGTATCTCCTCTGCCGGCTCATAAATGTCTGAGGCGGGATTAGCTGTACGCACCCATCCCTCGCTCCTAGGACCCAGTGACACAGAGGCACCAAACAAGCTGGACACCTGATGCTTTAAAAAGGGTCAAGTGACATGCAGTTTCTAGAAAAAAATATTTTTTAAAATATATTTTTATTGATTTCAGAGAGGAAGGGAGAGGGAGAGAGAGAAACATCAATGATGAGAGAGATTCATGGATTGGCTGCCTCTTGCACACCCCCCACTGGGGATCGAGCCTGCAACCGGGGCATGTGCCCTCCCCCCTCCCCCCCAATCTGGAATTGAACAGTGACCATCTGGTTCATTGGTGGAATATTTAATAATTCATTCATTCATTCATTCATTCATTCATTCATTCATCAAAACGTTTCTTTAGTGTCTACTCTGTGTCAATAGCTGGTTAAACAAAGACGAATACACGCCAGGCATTAGAAATGGTCTCTGTCCTTGAAGCTACTTCATTTGCTGGGTGAGGCAGACAATCACATAATCGACCAGATAAAAAGCTGTCAGTAGGGTGATGGGCGCTGAGGAGCTGTATGTGATTACCTGTGGAAGGTTTCTCTGGGAATTGGTGCTGACCATGCGCTGGGAACGAGGGAGGGGAGGATGGGAGAAGGACCCGGGCGAAGGCGCCTCTTTCTCCAGGTGCCCCCTGGGTCCCTGGGTCCCCCACATACGGAAACTGGCAAATCCATTCTCACAACATCCAAGGACCCTGCGGGGACAGCTCTGCTCCGACGAGTCCTTTTAGGGTCGAAATCTGTCCATAATTGTCACACCCCTTGGCCCTAGGAGACTCCGCTAAGGGGTGAATAGCCAGCGTGGCTTTGCTCACTGTCCTTTGTCAACCGAGTAAAAGTGCTCCCTGCCTCCTTGCCTCTTCCAGGGCTGATCTCCGTCCTGCTCAGCCCGAGCGCCACGAACCCGACACACAACATGTCCACGTGCCCCCGCCTCATGGTGCAGGACGCACGCGTCCCGATGATCAAGCCACCGGTGTGTGTAGAAGAGGCAATATCCCGAGAGTGGCGTGAAGTGTAATTAATTACCTCTAAACTAAAATGACACATAAACTTAGTAATTAAGAATAATTCTTAACTAGGGAACATGGGACAGACAGGAAGGAGGAAAGGGATGGGAATGGCTGATTGAGACAGGGAGTTAAGCACCTCATTGGAGATATTAGCGAGCCCTGTCGTGTGCTGATTTCCTTCCCAGGGCGTTCAACGAGCTGAAATCCAAAACAGACATGGAAGGCACTTCCATATAACACGCGCACCTTTTTGGTTTGATGTGAAATTGTATCTTTGTGGCTGAAAGGACGGCTTCACTCTTATCCCCTAGATCAGCAGCCATGGAAAGGAACCCCGGGGCTGGGGAGTAAATTACATTTAACGCCGAGAAAAGCCCGGCCAGCGTGTCTCAGTGGTTGGGTGTTGACCCATGAACCAGGAGGTCACAGTTCCATTCCTGGTCAGGGCACATGCCCGGGTTGAGGGCTCCATCCCCAGAGTGGCGCGTGCAGGAGGCAGCCAATCGATGATTCTCATGTTTCTACCTTTATCTCCCTCTCCTTTCCTCTCTCTGAAATAATAAAAAAAATAATAATAAAAAATAAAAACGGTTTTAGAGCCTGAGAAAAGCCAGGGGGTCCTGAGGCTTCCCAAGGGCCTGCTCCGCGGACGCAGAGCCGGTGGAGGAGGCATTGGACGAAGTGTCCTTGCTGCCCGGGGGCCGGCATTCGGAGGGGCTGCTGCCTCTCCGCGGACTCCACGTCACACTGATAAACCAGCCGTGCAAAATGGCCCGGGATCTCGGCTCAGAGAAGCCACAGCGCAGAGAATAAAACAGACAGGTGTCTTCAAACAGGTCTGACCGCGCTAGGACCCGCTCTCGTGGCTCTGGTCACCCACTGCGTCTATGGCCATCCTTCCCCATCAACCCCCAATTCCACCCACACAGAGCAGATGCCCAACAAACACACGAACAAGACAACTAAGGGGGGCAAATGACATCAGTGATCGGGGGTGAGTTTTCCGAAGCAGCTGTCACCTAAGATCACGCTGACCCCTCAGTAACACTTCCACTGAAGAGAGAAGCTGGGATCCAGTTTTCAGGACAAGGCAAGCAAACACAGAGCAGAGAATAATCAAGATTTTTAAAAGCCAGGGTTAAGTAAGAACTTCCTCACAACATCGTGGAATTCAGGACTTGGAAGTACCCAACCATCGATAGGAAGCGCTTCAGTGGTCAATAAAAAAGAATCAAAATTTCCCCCGAATTGCACTGAAATAATCGTTGCTATAGAACAATGTTAACTCCAGTAAGATCATCACCATACTGAGGAGAGGGCTACAAAGAGAAGACGGACCCCTTTTTCCTCTTTAAATCACTCATAGAAAAAACACACCGTTTTTAGGAAGCACCTCGCTTGGTAAGTTACCTGCACACAGAGGTGTGCGTCAGCTGAGCACCTTGTCTGCTAACAGCCTGCTGAAGGGCCTCGCATTTCCTTGTGCAAAGCGCACATTCTTGTGCGTTTTTGTTGTTGTTGTTGTTGCTGCGAATTCTACAGTTTCTCAATTTTTGATTTGCACATAATAAGAGGCGTTGTAGGAAACCTGTTATGTTCCCCCCCCCCCCCCTTAACAGTCACTCCTTTTTGTTCCAAGTTTACGAATCAGCTATTTTCAAAGTTCACTCTGATTTCTCATTGACTGGAGCGCCTGCCGGCTGCCACCACCATCTGCCGGGAATGGAACTGTTAAAAAAGCCTAAAACAGACACTGGCCAGGACCCGTGCCGTTCGTGACGCTCAGCCTGGGTCCTGTGTCCATGAGGCTGTGGCGGCCCCGACGCCCGGAAGTTATAGAGACAACAGGTATCAGCGAGCTGGTACCGCATGAGGGGCAAGCACAGCCTGCTTCGCTCACGGATTTCTGCTCGCCCGTGCAGGCGTGTAACCCTCTCAGCAGACCTGGTGGGTCAAGCCCTGGACAAGTCTCGCTGGTTGCGCGTTTGCCTTACTTGTTGTGCAAGGCACACCCTAGAGAAAACAGCAGACGGACGTGTTGCCTCAATCCCAGCAGGCCGCACGCCTGAGGGTTTATCTGCAAAGGGCCCGGACGGTGGGCCCTGGGCCCACACACACACCCTGTAACTCGGGACGAACGCCGGGCAGCCTGGCGGGGCGGTGTCCAGCGCGGTTTTCTCGGGAAGCCCGCTCTAATCGCTTGCTCCCCACCCTCTGCGTGTACTGTTATAAGTCCCTCCAGTTCCCTGAGAGGCTGGTTTCCTACTGAGCTATTTTCTTCCAATTCCGTGAGCTCTCAAAACGACATGATCAAATCCCCTCGGCACGCGAGTCTCCGTCCTCAGAGTCCCCGCTCTCGCCTGGCCAACTCCGCTCACCCGTTCTCAAGGCCCATCTGAATGAGATTTCTCTTTGGAGCTACTCTGGCCCCGAAACGTGCGGGTTCCACCTTGGGTTCCATCCGCTGGGTATTGGCTGCACCTAAGTAACTCGCTTCCCTGGCGTTGGAGGGAGGAATGAGATAGTGAAATGCCAGTGATGTCTGCAGGCGGCCCCTGAGGTTCCGAGGTGCAGCGCGGTTGCTTCCGATGACCACGCTGAGATTCAAGGCGGGCTCTGCAACTCCTATCCCCTCCGCCGATCTCCGCCATGAGGAGTGTGAACGGGGGCTGATATGTTTAAACCACATCAACGGAAAAGACACGCGGTGCCTTAACCCCGAAACCGCTAAAGCTCAGAAAACAACTTGAAAAAAAGAAATCCACGAAGGCCGCTTCTAAGACCTGAGAACCGTGCTCAGACAATCGCAGCCGGGACCGGGGTGGAGGGTGGGGGTGGGGGAGGGGAGGACACCAGCAGAGTGACCGAGGCCGCCTGAATGCAGGTCTGCACCCAACACCGAGGCCCTTCCCAGGGGACAGCAGGCTGTGGAGTGCCCACCCGCCAGCCCCTGGAGGAGGCGGGTAAACACAACACAGGGACGCCCCACGGGGGGTGGCACAGAGAAACTGTTTTGATGTTCCCTGGACGAATGGGTGTCACCCGTACTTCAAAGGAAAACTGCCAGAAGCGGCTGCAATGAAAGCTGATGGACAGATGAAAAGGACGATGGAATATCAATGAAGCCAAACCCACCGGCAAGTCAAATGCCAAGGCGCGGAGGTGGCTTTCTTCCCCAGGAAGTGGGTCTCCGTGTCCCCTGTTCCTTTAAAGCAGCCCAAGTGCTCGCGTCATTGCCCACGAGGGGTCACATTTGGGTCCCGGGGCGACCTGTGCAACGCCAGCTGGTGGCTTAGTGACGTGTAAGGGGGGGGTCCCCGGCCTCCCCAGGAAAACCTGCCCCCGAGCGAGGATGCGACTTCCGACGGGAAGTGACCGTCTTCCTGTGTAGGTTTGGGGTGTCCCTTTGGGCTCAGGCGTTGCTGACGGCGAGGTTCTGACGGCCGGACCCCGGCTGCAATCCCCTCCGAGATCTTTTTGATGTAAAACGTCCTTCGTTACACACAAAAGGTCCCCAACCACTTACCAAGAGTCTCACGCTTACGGATGCCAAACCGAGACGTATTTAGGAGGAAAAAGGCCGAGTGACCTCAGGCCTTACGGAGCTGCCCAGTTACAAAGAAAATAGGTGTGTGTTTGTTTTCCCAACAGAAATAGAGGTACATTCCTGGGTAAAATAACAATAAATGACGGCGTTGCAACTGTAGCATTTCCCTGCAGAGTGGGCCCGGAAGACCGAGGGCATTTACTGTACCCCCGACTTTGCTGGTTCCCCCCGCGACGTCTTTTAAATGACGGTTTTATTGAGATATAATGCATGTATCATAACTCCGCCTGTTTTACATCTAAGACTCGGTGGTTGTTAGTGTATTCACCCATCACCTTGGTCACTTTCAGAGCAGGTCCATCCCCCCAATCCCACGGCCGTCCCTGCCCGCTCCCTCTACAGCCCAGGTCCCACCCCTCCCGCCCGGGCGACACGATCCACGGTCCCTCCCTGTGGATGTGCCCACGTGGACATTTCACACAAAGGGCAATCGCACAGCATGTGGTCTTCTGTGACAGGATTCTTCTCCTCCATGTTTTCAGACCCGTCCACGCTGCTCCCTGTATCAACACCTCATTTCTCTTCTCCTGCGTAACCTGCACAGGTGTCCCTCATCTGTTCACGAATTCCTGCACCATGGACGTTCGGGGTCTCCGACCTTCCTCTGGAATTCCTCTTCCCTTTGCTTGGTTCCCATTTTAGTCACTGCGCGGACACACTGCTTCTGGCCTTCGGGTGTCAGCTCCTAGGCTGCCCCCTGCCCTCTGCCCTCCACCCCCCGCCCTCTGCCCTCCACCCCCCGCCCTCTGCCCTCCACCCCCCGCCCCCTGCCCTCCACCCCCGCCCCCTACTCCCTGCCCTCCACCCCCGCCCCCTACTCCCTGCCCTCCACCCCCGCCCCCTGCCCTCCACCCCCTGCCCCCTACTTCCTGCCCTCCACCCCCGCCCCCTGCCCTCCACCCCCTGCCCCCTGCCCCCTGCCCTCCATCCCCCGCCCCCTACTCCCTGTCCTCCACCCCACCCCCTGCCCCCTACCCCACCCCCTGCCCCCTGCCCTCCATCCCCCGCCCCCTGCCCCCTGCCCTCTGTGTGCCTTTTCTGTCTGCTTGTTGTGACTGTCCATTCTGCCTGCTTCAAGGGCACTGTACGCAGACAGGAATCAAGTCTCAACTCTAGAGAAACCCCCCACACACACACACACCACACGCGTCCTCGGTCAGTGTGCTGAGTGGTCAGGTCCCCCCACATCCTGCCCGTGTCTGCCCTGCAGGGATGTGAACGGGAATTTTTAACAAAAAATGTCCGTGTTTATGTAAATTGAGGGAATGCGAGGTTAAACCCAAAACATGTTTCCCCAGCACAGCACGCTCACAACTCCATGTCCTAATGAGCGTGGCTGGGCTGATGGCTTTCTCCTGAAATTACTGGGCTGTAGGCTTTTCTTCCTGGAAGACCATCCTGAGAGCTGGGCCCCTGCAGAGCACAGTGTGGGGAGGGCTGACCTTGACGGATATAAATATTGCAAACTCTTGCGCGGCACGTCTGACATGTTTAATTCAGTCCTGGCTGCATAAGTCACCCTCAGCGCAGACACGCGGGCGGATGAGTTTCCGGAGGTGCCCGCCAGCGGCCCTCCCCGCATGGGCCTCCGGCTCTGAGTCAGGCCTCGAGGGGAGGGCGCGGCCAGCACCAGGGGCCGGGGCGGGAGCACCGTGCAATCTGCTCCTGCATTTCCTGTGTCGTCTTACTCTCCTCTTGAGGACAAGTGGGCAAGACAGAGGCTACTGGCCCGCTGAACAGGCAGTCTGGACGCATCGTGACCAAGAACGGGGGAGGGCGCTGACTGCGTGAGTGACCGGCGGCCTCCCCCAGGAAAGGGTGTGTGCGGCCCCGCCCCGGGGAGAGCCTGCAGGACCGATGCCTCCATGACTCCGATCACGCAGCCCGCATGAGCCTGGCTCGTGTGTTCAACTTCTCCTGGGTTTTCAACAAGCGCCTCAAGCTACAGGCCCTTTCCCGTCCCAGCACGCAGGGATGTGGGCACTTTCTGCCCCAGAACTGGAAACGCGCTTGTCCGTTCGGTCCTTCGTGGCGTTCGCCCTCAAGGTTTCCCGTCCTCGATGGTTTCTGGGCGGTAACACGCGGCTGTCCCGTTGTGTAGTCTTCATGCCCGGTAGGAGCGGGAGACCTTCCAGACCGCGTGAGGCTGCCACGGGGCCTTGGTGGCTCTGCCCGGGGTTCCAGAGGCCGCGCCCCGACCTGCACGGGGTTCCAGAGGCCAATCCCCGACCTGGAAGCTTCGGACGGAGGCGGCCCCGGCAGAGTGTGGTGGACACGAGCACATTGCTGTGCCCTGCTGTGTGGACCCAGTCACAGTGAGTGTGTGACAACCACAGGACACAAACTGCTGGGACATCCTCGCCCTTGGATGCTGGGTGGCATTTTTGTGGCAAGGGCCAGCTTCTATTTTTAGAAACGTACTCAGAGCCCAGTCACAGTGAACGCTGGTGATCATGCTGGGTGATACCGTTTTGGGTAAAATAAATGCATTATGGCTATAAATTAATGAAGCTGCTTTTCTCCCGGGGCCAATAAATCAGGCCTCCGTACGGTTTCCATGAGGAGTTTAAGGCTCCCGTGAGGTCCCACACGGGATGGCTTTCTCAGAATCGTAAATCTCTCTGCACGAGCGAGGCCTCTTTTATTTGCATTAATTATGAAATCATATCCCAGCACCCTGCTTTAAAGCTCAACGCAGACATTTGAAGTTGCCTTTCCACTGCTAAATTACTTCCTCCGTCCACGGTCCTGGGGGGGGTGGGCCGGTACTCTGTGGGGTGGGCACTTCTCCATGTTCCCATCTGAGTTCATAGCAAAGATCTTAGGAGAGCTGTCCACTGAGGAAACCAAGGCTCAGCGATGACACCGGAGTAACAGTCCAGTGTGGCCGAGCCCCTTTGAGAGAGGAAATGTGGACGCGCCCCGAGGGAGGACTGGGAAGTGGCAGCACGAAGGCAGGCCCAGGAGAGAGGCCATGGGAGAAACCGAACTGGCCAGCAGCCTGACCTTGGACTTCCAGCTTCCAGAGCCACGAGACAAGAGCTTTCCGCTGTGTGCGCCCCGCAGGGGCAGGACTTTGCCGCCGCAGCCCAGCCCTAGTCACCGATGCACTGGGTCACCCATAGCAGTGAAGCATTGACATGTGTGCATAGCCTTTCCCTTTTAAAGAAAATGTTTCCATTGATTTTAGAGAGAGAGACAGAGAGGGAGAGAGAGAGAGAGACAGAGAGGGAGAGAGAGAGAGAGACAGAGGGAGAGAGAGAAACATCAATTGGTTGCCTCCCATTATGCACCCCGGCTGGGGACTGAACCTGCAACCTGGCTATGTTCGCTGACTGGGAATCAAATCGGCTACCTTTGCCCAACCAACTGAGCCACACCAGCCGGGCACATGGTCTTTCAAGATAATGAAATGCTTAGCATGTATTGAGTGCTTATTACATGCTAGGAAGTATTCCACGGGTTTAACATGTTCTAACCCTTTGGTTCTGACCACGATTCTATGCAGTAGGAGCTCCTTACCATTCCCAATGTACAGATGGAGAAACTGAGGCACAGAGAGACTAAGGAACTTACACAAAGTACTCAGCCACTATTGCACCCAGGGTCTGCCAACGAAAACGATCATTAACCAGTGTTTACGGAGCTTCATTAACATGTTGCTGCGTCCTAGAAATTGCACCTTCATGGTGACGCTGTGCATGACGCCGCGTCCAGACCAGACACAACCGCCTACCAGCGTCCCCTGTGGCCACACGTGCCACGGGCCACGCCGGGTAAACCGTGGCCATTCTGCAAGGTGAGCTACATATTATCTCTCTCATTTTCACAGGGACTCGGACCCTCAGCTACAGTCAGTTCCCCGACTGGAGTCGAGAGCAGGTATGAGGCTGGGCGAGTTGGCATCCAGGTCACGTGATTTCTGTGCACAACAGTGAGCCACGGTGGCTGCAAGGATACAGCTGAAAAGCATAGAGACCAGCGTGTATGTGTGTGTGTGTGTTCCTGTGTGTGTGTTCATGTGTGTGTATGTGTTCCTGTGTGTGTGTGTGTGTGTTCCTGTGTGTTTGTGTGTGTTCCCGTGTGTAAACACACTTAGGACCGGAAGAGAGGTGCAGGAATGCAAAGGGGAGGCTGACTCCCTGGTTTTGAGTAACATTGTTGCAATGAGGCAGCAAGTGCCTCCTCCCACCCAGTCCCGGTTCATCAGGAACGAAGGGCAAACTCAACTCTGTGACTTTTCTGGTGAAGGATGTTTTTAGGGAAAGACTTGCACATATTCCCCAACGATTTCTAAAACGGGGAAGCTCGGGACCAAGTTTTAGACAGAACATCTTGAACAGATTAGAGCAAAAGGAAACTTCCCGTCCTGGGTCATTTCAGTGTTCTTTTTACCGGGAATGTGAATTCAACCCGAGCAAATTAAAACAGGAAGAATTAATTGGATATGCAAATGAGATTATTCAGTATATAAATCTAATTACATACCAATTTGCCTTCACGGCGTGAGAAAAGAATAAATTGTGCTACGGAAATTGATTGTCTTCGATAACCACCTGCACCCGACCGCGGGCGCCTTGCAGAAGCTGCCCTGCGAGGCTGGAGTCTACGTTAATCACAGAACGTCCCTCTGCCCGCGGAGCCTGCTTACACTGCGCAGGTGCAGGCTGCAGGCCAGGCTCCCCAGCGCAAGGAAACAATGTCACAAGGTGGTTGCCCACTCCCCGCCCAGAGCTGGCTGGTTTGATATGACACCCAGTTCCCGAAACGCTTACACTTTCACACAGACCAGACTCGAAGACTGAACACCGTCCACGTCCGGCCAGTGAGGACGGAAGATGGGGCAAGTGCGCAAGGCCTGGTGGGCTTGGCTGGGGCTCTCGGGTCCCCTACGCAGGGGCCGTCCCTATCCTCAACAGCCGCCTGTGCCACCAGGTTCCAGATGCTTTTCTTTGCCACTTAATTTAGGCAAACGAGCTGTGAGTATTTAACTGGGGAAGGAGGGCGAACTCAGGAAGCCTGCCTCCGGGAAGCAAGCGGAATGGTCCTAGGTCAGCGATGGCAAACCTGTGACACGCGTGTCAGAGGTGACACATGAACTCATTTTTTTGGTTGATTTTTCTTTGTTAAATGGCATTTAAATATATAAAATAAATATCAAAAATATAAGTCTTTGTTTTACTATGGTTGCAAATATCCAAAAATTTCTGTATGTGACACGGCACCAGAGTTAGGTTAGGGTTTTTCAAAATGCTGACACGCCGAGCTCAAAAGGTTCGCCACCACTGGTCTAGGTGTTTGTAACACGCCAGGTGAGAGATTAGCTGCCTTTCTTGTCATCAGATGAGCCTCCTTCTACAGACAGACCTGAAGCTACACAGAGGGACCAGCCCCTACCCCGGCTCTGTTCCCAACGACTCCAGGCCACACCCCCACGTGTCCTGTTCCTGTGACCCTCCTCCAGGCGGGCCACCGAGGCCACGGTGAGCCAAATCCGCGGTGCATCCAGGAATCCACCTGCAGGAGCCCTGCCTGCATGGTCAGGAGTGGAGCTGCATCCCTTTGCCACCGTCTGGGGGCTCTTTGGAGTCACGGTGTGTACAGGGGTGCAGACGAGGGGGCATCCTGAAGGTGAAATGAAGAAACCAATTGAGAAGAGAAGGCTGCCCGGCCGGCGTGGCTCAGTGGTTGAGCGTCGACCTATGAACCAGGAGGGCACGGTTTGATTCCCCGTCAGGGCACAGACCTGGGTTGTAGGCTCGATATCCAGAAGGGGGCATACAGGAGGCAGCCAATCAATGATTCTCTCACCACTGATGTTTCTATCTCTCCCTCTCCCTTCCTCTCTGAAATCAATAAAAAGATATTAAAAAAGAAAAAGACAGAAGGTGGACTAGGTGCGGGTGTGCGGCCACAGTCGATGAATGTGACATTCTCCGGGGAGAACGCCTTTGCGTCTACCTGACTTATGTCAGGATTCCTTGAGTCAGACTCCCTGCAGCCAGGATGCATAAAAGAACCTACGTGTCCTTTAACGTGCAGGCTGACTTCTGGGCAATCTGTGTTTCCTCACTCCCTGTCTCTGAGAAACGCGGGAATCAGATGTACTGACCGGGAAGGGTCCACAGAATATACACCAATTATTTCAAATCTGCATGGAGATCCATTCAATAGGGCTTTTCACACGCGTGTTGAATCACCGATCATAATGAATAGACCCGTTTGGCAACAGCGAAGCCTGGGCGGCACTCAATTCCATTCCTCATTAAAATGCGAGGCATCGGCTGCACCGAAAACAACACCGCGCAGCTGGAGTTGGGCGTCACGGTTATTGGGGGACACTCATGCACGCACCGAGCTGTCCTGGAGGGTCTGGCAGGAGGCTTCGTTCCGGGACAGGGCAGAATTGAGGACTCAAGTGCCATGGGCATGTCCACTCCCCCGTTTCCCTTCCTTCCCCTGAACCATCCCCATCCGCTTCCCTTCCGACGCCCTGCCCAGCGGCGCTGCTGCCTCCCGTCACAGACAAGAGTGACCGGAGAAATGTGCCCCTTCCCCAAAGGGCCCGAGGATGACACGCACTCCCGGACACCCTCACTGTTGGAAGGGCTCTGCTTCCAATGTCGCCCGGCAACGAAGGAATGACCCGTCCGCAGAGGACCGTGTGGCCTCAGGGACTGGCTAGTGATGTTGATTTTTCAAAATAAAGTTTTTAATGATTTCAGAGAGGAAGGGAGAGGAGAGTGAGACAGAAACATCGATGATGAGAGAGAATCATGGATCGGCTGCCTCCTGCACGCCCCCAACTGGGGATCAAGCCCGCAACCTGGAATTGAACAGTGATCTCCTGGTTCATAGGTCGACTCTCAACCACTGAGCCACACCGGCCGGGTGTGATGCTGGTACTTTTGACCTTGTGCTCCCCTATTCACATGCACTGTGTGTGTGTGTCTGTGTGTTTTTTATGCACACACGTGTGTGCACGTGTGTGGTACAGGCATGTATTACATACACTTACAGAGAAGCTGACATGGACAGTAAGGAGCTGCTCTGGGGTGCAGCTACGTACATGGCAGCCATTCTTTAGCTTCCTAAGTATTTCCGAGTAATAATCCCCACACCCCTGCCACCTTCTCCCCCTGAAGAGCTCCATAGGGGCACGATTCCTTCCGACATTTGTCTCCGAGTTCACATCCAGTTCTCTCCACAAACCAGCAGGTTCCTGGTTACACAGCCCCCAGCAGACACGGTTCCTACAGACGTCCCTCCCTCCTTCAGGCGGGAGACCTCGCCTCCACGCTGACCCCACATGCTCCGCGCGGTCTCTGCAGACGAGGCTGCGGCTTCCTCCGGGCGGCATTGCGTCCGCCCTTCCCCTGGTGGCAGGTGAGGGCTTGCACCTGTTGCCCGATTTAAACTCTTCAACTGTCACCGTACCATCATGCAATGAGTTTCCAGACACCGTCATTTCCGCGCCCTGAAGGCTCGCGGGGAAGGAGGGTGAAGTCAGATTACCGCCCCCCACCCCGCCCCACCCGTCTGTAACCCCGCAGCCCCCGGCTACATCCCCTCTCAGACACAAACGCAGATTTTGTTTTACATATAAATGTTGATGATTTTCTCTGTGAGTGTTTTCGGTTCATTGAATTCAATTAACTAAATTCTTTAAAAACCAAGTGTGTATTATGTGCCTTTTTGACAATTGTGCTCTAGCAAGGGGAGGGGGTGTGAAAGCCACACAGCCTCGTTTTCCCTGAAGCTATTATGTATATTAAAGTCCAAACAACCTATCAAGTCAGTCGAGAAGTCAATCACTTGGCTTTATCTGCAAGAAGCCAGGTAACAAGTGAGATTCACCTTCCCCTTCGGTATTTCAAGCTTGCATAGAAATAGCAGTAGCAACACACCGCCCGTCGAACAAAACACTGATGTGGTGAGCCTTTTCCAAATGAATTTACTTCAGACACGGTTTCATTCATCCATCGGTCCATTCATTTCACGCATGTATCCATTCGTTCCTCATTCACGCATGTATCCATTCATTTCATTCAGGTATCCATTCATTCCTCATTCACGCATGTATCCATTCGTTCCTCATTCACGCATGTATCCATTCATTCCTTATTCACGCATGTATCCATTCAGTCAGTGTCTATGGAGCACCTGCTCTGTGCCAGGCACCATTCTTGGTCCTGGGACTACATCAGTGAATTAGACAAAGATGTCTGCCCTTGAATAGCTTATATTCTAGCAGATGCAAAACCACAGTCAACCCATATAATAACTACATAATCTACATTGTATGTGAGAAGCTTATAAATGTTACAGAAAGAAAGAAAACATGGAACAGGATTTGAACCCATGCTGGTGGGAGGAGGTGGATTCAGGATGATAGATGGTGTTCGGGGTGAGGCCTCAGGGAGAAGGTGAGGTCTGAGCACAGAGCGAGGAAGAGAGGAGTTCACCACCTGACCTGGGGGAAGGGCGGGTCATGGAAGGAGGTAGGAGCTACGTTCCTACAGTGCGTGCTGCCCTGGGCCTAACAGTTACACATACAACTCCCGGGAGCCCAGTCCCTTACCTGCCTCTATGGCAGGAGCAGGACTCGCAGATGGCGGCTGAGCCGTGCGGCCAAGCTCAGTGGAAAAGTGGGGAGGCTTCACTTCCAGCTATGACTCTCAAATTACGCTTTTTTTCTATTTTTCTTTTAAAAATATGTTTTTATTTATTTCAGAGAGAGGAAGGGAGAGAAACATCGATCGGCTGCCTCCTGCACACTCCCTACTGGGAATCGAGCCCGCAACCCGGGCCTGTGCCCTTGACCAGGAATCAAACCATGACCTCCTGGTTCATAGGTCGTCGTTCAAGCACTGAGCCACACTGGCTGGGCTCAAATTATGGCTTTTTCTATTCCGATTTGTAGGTTAATGACCGAATTCTGATCAGGTGCTGGGGAAGTAAATCATCAATAAGGACAGCCTCTGTCATTGGGGACTAGAAATGTAGGAAGTGCATTTAGGCAAAGGGAGGCATGGCACTGAGTGAGTGACAGGTCCAGAAAAAGGTCAGAGGTCAGGCACAGGTGCCTGGGAACAGCTGCGGTCAAGAGTCCACGCAAATGGCCGAGAACCAGCGGCTTCAGGGCTGTGTGAGCAGGTGCCCATGGGCAGCAGGGCACAGATCCCCAGAGTCGGGGCCACTGAGGCAGCTTAAAGCCTCGTGACGGCCCCCGGGGCAGCGGGAGGCTCCCGGGCGGTGAACGTTGCAGAATCTGAAGAACAACCGTCCACACGTGTGCCTTCTGCTCGTCTCGGTAGCAGGGCCGAGGAGGACACCAGCTTATTAACTTTTTCATAGAAAAAAACACCTTGTGTGTAGAGAAAACGGACATGCTGCACTGCGTTCACAAATAATGAAAAGCTGATGGAGAGATGCGTGTGGGAGCGATGTTAATTCCGAGGCCCCTGACCTTGAGGTAGTTCATGCCGTTTTGTCCTTCCGAAGCAAACGCATCAGAATGAGATAGAAAATCGTCTTCATAAAATTTAATGCTTTGAGAAAAGCCCTGTGCTTCGGATTCGGTTAGAATTTTATAAGCCTGTTTGGGTTTCGTCGCTGAGAGGAGAAGTAGGGGGCGGCTATGCAATAATAAGCAGCTCCGCGTTTAGACGGCTGAGCTCGGAAACGGCCCCACACCAAGTGCATTAGGGGGCCTTCCATTGGTTTCGTCAGTGACTCCCTGGCCAGGCTCACTTGCAATCTGAAGAGCAGAGAGGATTCCTGGATTTTCTCCCCGTGGAAGCAAGCAGACCTCTCCCCGGGGCAGGTCTCGGCCTTCCGGGATGAGTGTGTGATGCCCAAGCCTCCATCCCACCTCCTAAGTGTAGTGCAAATAGATGTATTGTTGGGCGGGACAGGGGGGATGAAGGGGGGGAGGGAGGGAGCACATCCTGTCACCTGTCAGCACCTGGGACTAGCTCTCCTGTCTCCATCCTCTCAGGGGTGCCCACAGGTGCCCTCCAGATGAAAGGACCTCGCCCCCTCCGAACATGGCCCGAACAGCTGGGGTGGAATAAGATCAGCGCAGATGCTGGGTGGGCTTCCAGTTATAACACCCCTGGTGGGAGCCTCCAAAACATCTGGGGAGCAAAGGGGCTGGGAATTTGCATCTGGGTTTCCATGGTGATGGGGGCAGTGGACTTGTGGTTCAGAGATGACACACGAATGCATGAGTGTGTGTGCAGGTGTGCAGACACAGACTTTTTGTTGTTGTTGCTTACATTCTTTTAAAAAAAAATATTGTATTGATTTCAGGGAGGAAGGGAGAGGGAGGGAGAGAGATAGAAACATCAATGATGAGAGAGAATCATTGATCAGCTGCCTCCTGCACACCCCACACTGGGGATTGAGCCCACAACCTGGGCATCTGCCCTGATGGGGAATCAAACTGTGACCTCCTGGTTCATGGGCCGATGCTCAACCACTGACCCACACCGGGGGGACTTTCTGCTTAAATTCCTTATCTTTAAACTATAGTCTAGTGGCAGATATGGCTTGACAGAAATTGTTCATACAGAAAAGTGTGTGGGAAGTAGAAAAATTAAGAGAAAATACTTTGATTTCAAATCACATTTCGATGTCACGGCCTTTCCTTCTCTTTGGACCTGACCTGTATCTTTCTTTGGAGATTGCCAGATTCACCCATAAAATGTAACAGACGACGGAACAGGAAGACACTAAACAGTCCCCAGAGTGGCGGCGTTGAAGAGGGTGGTGGGGGTGATGCAGCCACGTTGATCAACAGGAGAACACGCCCCGGGAACATGGAAAGACGCTCCTGGGTGGCGCAGGGAGAGGCGTCCTGCTGGTACTCACACAGTTCCACAGGAAGCGGGCTCCGTACCTCAGAGGACCATGCCCGTCCTTCCCCTACAAACAACAGCTGCAGAACACCAGCCGGTGTGGCTCAGTGGTTGAGCATCAAACCCATGAACCAGGAGGTCACGATTGATTCCTGGTCAAAGCACGTGCCCAGGTTGCGGGATGGATCCCCAGTGTGGGGTGTGCAGGAGGCAGCCGATCTATGATTCTCTCTCATCATTGATGTTTCTCTCTCTCTCTCTCCCTCCCTCCATTTCTCTCTGAAATAAATGAAAATATATATATTTTAAAAAGATTATGTGCATTTCCTCCCAATTCTAGAATAGTTTCTAAAATGTCTCCAATTGGTTGATGTATCTAATCATTAACGATTAACAAGCACACCCTGTCTAGCTCCCCACACAGTCAGCGGTGCCTGTGCCCCAACAGCCTTCTCAGGATGGTGCTCATCTGCTGTGATAACGACCACCACTGTGGACACAGACTTTTTTGCTACTTAAGCGAATTTTTTAAAAGTGTAATTCCCAGCGCCGAGACCTAAGCAGTGTTTGCATTACAGACTAATTCGAGAGGAGCAGCGTCAAAGAGAAAACGCCACCGACGGGATGTTAATGTATTTATACGTCGAGGTGAATACATTTTTCATTTAACGACAGAGTGGGAGCTAATACGTTTGTGGAGGGAAACTAATACATTTTTCATTACTTAGATGCGCTGAAGACGGCTCCGTAGTCGCTCATGAATTTACATGAGACTCGCAAAGGACTCGGGACAATTACATCGTTTCCCTCCACGGTTCGCCAGCTGGTGAAGAGCAGTGATCGGGGGTTAAGGTATCATTTGTGGAGAGAAGAGAAGTGGTTCTTTGTCTCGGAGATCAACAGCGTCTAGAGGTGCATGTTCCACAGAACACGCCTGTTCTCACCACCTGCCTCTCCGAGAACCCGCGTTCCTTTCCTTTCCTGACAAGGGACGGCGCCTGCGCTTTCTCCCTCCTCTCCTTCCTGGAGACTGAGGTCAAGAGTGAAAGACCAAGCGGCGTTCTTTTTTCTTTTTAAATATATTTTTAATGATTTCAGAGAGGAAGGGAGAGGGAGAGAGAAAGAAACATCAATGATGAGAGAGAATCATGGATCGGCTGCCTCCTGCACGCCCGCTGCTGGGATCAAGCCTACAACCCGGGTATGTGCCCTGACCGGGAATCGAACTGTGACCTCCTGGTTCCTAGGTCAACACTCACCCACTGAGCCACACCAAGGGTGCACAGTATCCCTTTGGATCTTGGTGACAACTCTTTGGGGAAATACATGATCTCTGCCTTTACACTTTCCTTCCATACACATGTAATATACGCTCCTGAGGTGACAGGAATTGAGAAGGAGCAGAGCACTACTAGTATCTGTAGAAAATTTGTGGTTTTTAAAGATTATGTGCAGAACAGATTAATACTAATCCTTGACTCATCCTGTCTAAAATCCTGGTTTTGATCTCAGCTTTAGCCGACTCAGGAGAACATTTTAGGATGAAAGAAAAGGCATGTGGATCCTCTGAAGGTCATTCCTAGAGGCCGGTTCCTTCCCAGCCAGCCGCCCGCGAAGGTAACCGCGACACCGTCATGGTCACGCCATCGTGGGCCAAGTTGTCAATTTTGGACATTGCATTTGGTCTAATGACATGTTGGCGATGATCGTACACCTCTACCCATTTACTAATAATCATTGCATTTCACACTTAGAATAAGGAACGTTATGGCACGTAAATTATGCTTCAAGAAAGGTGCTTAAAAATTCACTTTTTCAGCCGGTTCTTTTACAATGATTTCTGTGTAGGTGGGATTAGGTCAGCCTTCTAAGTTTATGATTATTTTGGGGGTGACACTTCATGACCATCACTGGGTCATCCTAAAATCTCAACAGTTTAGTTAAGGAGAGGGCGTTTAAGAACGCCAAGTGTTTGAAGACCTTGAAATCCCTTACCTGCCTCAAAATAGACAGGGCTTTAAGCACGTACAGATGTGAGGATGATCTGGGGGAATGCGGACCCAAACAGATGACAGATTCCTTCAGATCCTCGCCGACACCTGCAGGCTTAATTAAGCTGAAAGTCACCAACTTCGCACAGAATGCAGATGGGTGGCTGGTTCATTACTTGCTTTTCTCATTGATTAGCAACTTCCACACGATCCCCGTGTGCACGGCTGCAGCGCCTGCCTTGTTTCAGAGCGTAATGAGTACGGTAGAGGCTGCTGAGCAATGGTGTCCTCCTTGGACTTACGAAGCAAAAGAAGAGGATCGCGTGGCTAACCCGAAACCGTGCCGCCCCAAAGCCAAGTCTCAGAGCCGGCAACCCGGACGCCACGGGGCTTCCTGTGTCTCGCAGAGAAACTCTGGGGGAAGAGCCATCACGGCTTGTCAGGAGCCATCACTTCCTTTCCCGGGAATCGTGCTGTCAACAAACCTTCAAGGCACATGTTTCAATAAATAAGCAGCCGTCAATTTCGGGCATCTGAATCACGCCCAGCGCGCTCGGTGGGATTAATTAAAGGAAGCCCGTGGGCGCGTCTCCGCCATCTTAGGCGCGGAGGATCCCGCAGCCCTACCTCTGGTCCCCGGCCCCTCCCAGGCTCCAACCATCACTCACATCCCTGACGTCCAGGGCCAATGAGACCTGCTGATGCCGCCGCCATCTTTCCCCCAAACCCCATCTCACAAAACAATCCCGCGCCTCACCTGCAGCTCAGCTGAAAGCCCAGAACTCACCCACCTTCTCTCATCACCACTTCCCACGCCCTCCCTCCAGGACACCAGGAACCTATCCTTTTGGTATATTCACAACTGCCACCCCCGCCCAACCACCTGCCTCTGCCGCCTGGTCAGCAGCCTCCTGCTGTCTTTTCATCGCTTCCTTAAAACTCTGTCCTTAACCCTTGGGACCACTCTATACCCCACACCAGTGATCGGCAAACTGCAGCTCGCGAGTCACATGCGGCTCTTTGGCCCCTTGAGTGTGGCTCTTCCACAAAATACCACGTGCGGGCGCGCATGTACAGTGTGATTGAAACTTCATGGCCCATGCGCAGAAGTGGGTATTTTGTGGAAGAGCCACATTCGAGGGGCCAAAGAGCCGCATGTGGCTCGCGAGCCGCAGTTTGCCGACCACTGCCCCACACAGAGGAGGAGAGTCAAGTGGAGTACCCACATTTGCCTGGCTTACCAGGTATCCTTGTGGGGTGTGTCATCGGGTTCTTTAATGGGGAACAGAACCCTGGTTTTCTGTGACAAAAGTCAGAACCCCAAATAGCCCCGTGGGCTCCCTTGTCCGCTCTCCCTGTGCTGCGCCCGATGCCTTCCCAGTGCGCGGGGCACGGGGAGCATTAAGTTCCCGTCTGATGACACAGCCCCACAGGCTCCGGCCCTGCCGACCTCTGCGCCCTCACCTTCCTGTCCCCGCCGCGCCCCCTCTCGAGGCTCACTGTCACCTGCGGGGCTTTGCACAGGTGGTCCCGGGCTCAGGCTGCACTGCCTGGAGCTGCGCCTGCGGGCTCCCCGTGTCCGTGTCCCCATCATTCCGATGTCAGCTGAAAGGCCACTTCCTGCGAGAGGACGCCCCTGACCCTGGAGCAGCCACGCGCCTGCGATCACGGTGACTCTCACCGGCTCCCTGTTTGTTGTTTATTTCCTTTTCTGACGTGACCTGGTACGTTACCTGGTACGTTACCTGGTTACGTTCTCTGTTCACAACAGGACGTGCGCTCTTGAGAGCAGGTGCCTGTGCTCTATCGGCAGCCAGGCCGGCGGCCGGCACACAGCAGGCGTGCGTTATTTACCGGCCTGGCTGGCCGGATGTCTCGACAGTGCTGGTGGGGTTTATTCAGTGCGCAGGAGAGGTACGCTCCATTGGTTTTCGTTTAAAAGGCGCAGATACACAATTAAGGGGTTGATCCGACTTGTGTCACAGCATCCAGCTTTCTATTCACCATTAGAGAGTGTGATGACACACCCGGCAAGGATACACGGTAAGCCAGGCAAATACTGATACTCCACCTGGGTCTCAGCCTATGTGTGCGTTACAGAGTAGCCCCACTCCTAAGGCAAAAATCGGAGTCAAAATTCCGCCCCCAAATCCCTCCTATTGCTCATAAAGGGCACTGCCCACGGCCTCATGCGCCACCTGAGGAAGCCATGGGGTGTGACATGGGAAGTGGAAACAGAGCTGGACAATATATTCCTGAAGGGATCCGGGCAGCACCTACCAGCCTACCTCACCTCTCCCCTCCCTTCCTCTTCTCCAAGGGACTCCCATGCTTTCCTGTGCGGCCACGGGCACAGCCAGCGAGATGGGCCCACCCCAAGCCAGCGGCTGAGGAAGGGCAGACCCACGGAAATGGTCAGGGGCCTGGGTGGGTGTGCGACACAACTGTGGCCAGACAAGTGGGGAGACGCAGCCAGGGGCTCCTGGCAACGCTGTCATCGCGAAGGAAATGTGCCAGCAGAGAGCTGCTCAGAGCCGTGCGGCTCCTTTAAGGGAAGCTAAGTGGCCGTGGTTAGAACGACAGAGCCACTCAATGAGGACGTTGAAAAATTCAAACATAAACCCAGGTTATGGGTGACACCACTGCACTTTGATCTGAGGCCGAAGGCTCTGGTTACAAACCACCCAATACACCCTGGGATGCCCTATCTCTAAACGCCACGGTCCTGGCCCCAGCGGCTCCCTCCACCCACCAGGGAATGAAATGAGATGGACGCGGCAACCGGCAGCCACTTCTCTTATCTCAAGGCAGCTCAGGGTCACACCCTGGCTGACATGGCACAGAGATCGCTTATGATGGCACCCAAACGGCTGTTTCGCGTCTTCCTTCCATCTTGGGTGTGCGCAGTTAAATTGGACTTGATGACTAGTAAACGCCTGCACATCGCCGTCCACTCCCTCTGTACTAAAGGCGCCCTAAGTACCTATTGATTTCTTTAAAGGGCAAGAAGAGTGCTGCTGTTCACGCGAAGCCCCTAATTCAAAGAATCTAGAAAACGCCTTTTAGCTACTTTGCTCCACCTGCTGCCAGCACTGGCTTCCTCACCGGTTCCCTCAGCACAACAGTGCCCCCTACTCCGTGAAACCGTATTCATAGATGTCCCCTCCCACCTCACATTGCTGCGAGAGCAACCGTGTGTGTGTGTGTGTGTGTGTGTGTGTGTGTGTGTGTGTGTTTTGGTTACATTAAGTTGAAAGTAGAATTTCACTGAGAAAACAAACAAATATTATAGTTTTCTCTGCCTTTACATGTGACCTCCTGGGTGTATTTAATACGCATTTTCGAGGCTGCAGCTTAGCTATACTCCATCCTCTGTGTGGCCTGGAGAGAACTGGGCCTCCCCATAGTTCATCGCACCAGGGGCTTTTCCTCCGAAGGAATACTCGCTTGACGTTAAAGATGTGCTTCCACCAGAATTCCCTGCCGGTTATGACGGGCAGAGAATCAAGAGGCACGGAGCCGGGGACGCGCCAGCCATCCTGACACATCACAGTCACGCCAGGGACGAGAAAACGTGCCCGTGTTCCCAGTCCTTCTGCCGCCGAAGCCGCCTGTCAGTTCCACTTTCGCACAGCTGGCTAAGCTGCCTTAATATCACCGGGCACATCCGTTCACTCAGCCTTTCTCCTCCCGGGCAAAGGCGGTGGCTGCACTGCCTACAGGCGGTGGGCGGGGCTCCCCTCTGCTCTGCTAGTGTTACCCAGGCGCCCTGTAATCCTGGGTCCCCTAAGCTCTGGGTTAATGAGACTCCCACAAACCGCCACAGGCTGGGCAGAATCCCCAGTCCCAGTTCTGAATTTCTACCTCCTCAGGAAGCGAGAGCTGGAGTCTGAATAAAGAAGGCGTTTCAGACTCTTGCTAATGAGTAACTCAGGCCCCAGGCAACACAGCCTCACGCCCCACCCTCAAGGCTCCTCTCTCCACCGAAATCCCTCAGGACCTCGATCTCCGCTAGAGGATCGACCAAACCACGCTCTCGTGCGAGGATGCTGAAGGCTGGCGTCGTCCCCTCTCAGGGCCGAGTTTCTCTGCCTGCCAGGCGGGCTCGCTGGCATTACAAGCTTTTAGCCGGGACTGATGCAGGCACACACCCTCCCGCAGGAGACGCTGAGACACAGACACCGCAGAGCATGGGGGTCGTCAGGCGATCCTGGGCGGGAACACCACCCACTGCAATGACTGTCCATCGTCTTAGATCCCAGGAGGGTGTGATCTAAACTGAAAGGAAGGAGACCCAGGAGAAGGGCCCCGCTGTGGGCTTCACGATGGAGAACAGACCCCGGAAGCCTGGGACCGGCCACGCGCCAGGGGGACAGACGGGCGGACTGGTTTTGAATTCCTCCTCCGCCCGCCCCCCTGCAGCCCCTGGAGATATAATGTAACCTCTGTGGCCTGACTGTCACCACCTGTGAACCGGAACCTACAGCGAGTGACAGTGCCCAGCAGGACCCAGACCTCCAGCTGTGCACCCTGGGACCCGACACGCGGGAACCCTCATCTCCGAAGTGGGCAGCGGTCCTCGCCCTGACCCACGCGCAGTGTGGCTGCAGGCGTTCGGAGGCAGTGCTGCTGTTTAGTGGATCTGTCACATGCAGTCTACTTTAGACCAGGCTGCCATCCCTGATTTGACCAAACATTTTTTTTTATTGATTTCTTTTTTAAAGAGAGAGGAAGAAAGAGGGAGAAACATTAATATGAAAGCGAAATATCGATCAGCTGCTTCCTGCACACCCCCTACTAGGGATGGAGCCCACAACCCGAACCCGGGCCCGGGCCCTGACCGGGAATCGAACAGGTGACCGCTTGGTGCATGAGACGCTGCTCAGCCACTGGGCCACGCAGCCACGGCGCTGACTGCTTAGTGTGTAGAACCTCAGGAACCTCCGCAGGACCCCCCGTGAAGATAGAAACAGGAAGTGCACGCAGAACTCTGGCCTCGACGCTGGTGCTGAGAAAACACGCGATGCGCCTGTTGTTACTCAGCGCGTGCTCTGTCATACAGATGAACCTGTATTTTTCTTAGATTAGAAATCACTTTAAAAGCTGGGGAAGAACAGAACAGCCTTGTTGTCCCACTTAAAGATGGCCTTTAATGGGCACAGTAGTTGGCGTGAGTAACAGCTTGAGGACACGGGTTCCGCTAGAAAACCCAGAGGCTGGTCTCTGTCTCCCACGCGTGCACACGCGGGGACAGCGCCATGGGAATGCTGTGGCGTCCACGCAAAGATAAACATGTCAGCTCCTGGAACTGACCTGTCCGCCTTGGCTGGGGGATGGGTGGACTGTTTGCCTGTGGAATCGAGCTTCAGGAATCTCAATGAGAGCTGCCTAGGCCTCCCGATCCTTCTGAATCAGGGGACGAGAGGGACAAGCACGCAGAATCAAGGCAGGAGTGCTGGGTCCCTTGCATTTCAAATCCTCTGCTAACAAATATACACGCGGAAGGGTGCACGCACAGGCACGCACACACACCCTAATCAATATTAAACAGAGACACCGAACTGGAATTGGTCCCTGACGATTCCAATCCGCGGTGACGGGGATGCTGGGAGGCGCGCGTTTGCTTTGATGTTCTCTCTCCTCTGCAGCGTCCCCTCCCCCAGACGGAGCCCGAAGCCCCTGGCGGAGGCTCAGGTGGTTCCGTGCACAGTTGTCCTCACCGACCACGTCCGCGATGGCACTGGCCGGGCTGCCTGTGACTCGGCTGCAGAAACAAACATGGGGGCAGAGTCCTGTCTGACCTGGAGGGAGCGGGAGGGAGGCCATGCCGGCGGCTGGAGCGCCTGCTGAATACAGAGCGTGCCGCCCTCATAGGCCGGGAGGGGAGGCCGTCAGAGAGAATCGCAAAAATCAATTCCGGAGGCAACCAGAGCCTCATACGAATCTCAGCAGCTGCCTGGAGAGAAGTGATGGGCACAAAAAAGTCCACTCGGGGAGGGAGGGAGCGGCACACCCGCTCCTCAGGCCGCCCTCCTGTGCGAGGGCTGCTCTGGGCGTTTGGTCCGTGGGCCGGCTGGGGACAAACATGCTGCGTTAAGGGACAGTGACGAACACAGGGAGTCACCCCGCAGCACCTCAGGCCTGATAACACCCTCTTTGCTCAGTTGGGGCCCAGCACTGTGTGCAGTGTGTGTGGTGTGTACAGTGTGTGACGTGAGTGGTGTGTGACATATGCGGTGTGCAGTGTGCGGTGTGCAGTGTGCGGTGTGCAGTGTGCGGTGTGCGGTGTGTACAGTGTGAGCACTGTGAATGTGATGTGTGCAGTGTGCCGTGTGTGGTGTGTGCATTGTGCAGTGTGTGACATACAGTGTGCAGTGTGTAGTGTGTGCAGTGTGTGACATACAGTGTGCAGTGTGTGGTGTGTGCAGTGTGTGACATACAGTGTGCAGTGTGTGGTGTGTGCATTGTGTGGCGTGTGGTGTGCAGTGTGTGCAGTGTGTGTGGTGTGTAGTGTGTACAGTGTGAGCACTGTGAATGTGATGTGTGCAGTGTGTGTGGTGTGTGCAGTGTGTGACATGCACTGTGCAGTGTGTGGTGTGTGCAGTGTGTGGTGTGTGCATTGTGTGGCGTGTGGTGTGCAGTGTGTGCGGTGTGTGTGGTGTGTAGTGTGTACAGTGTGAGCACTGTGAATGTGGTGTGTGCAGTGTGTGACATACAGTGTGCAGTGTGTGGTATGTGCAGTATGTGGCATGTGGTGTGCAGTGTGTGTGGTGTGTGTGGTGTGTAGTGTATACAGTGTGAGCACTGTGAATGTGATGTGTGCAGTGTGTGGTGTGTGCATTGTGTGGTGTGTGCATTATGCGGTGTGCTGTGTGTGTGGTGTGTGCTTCTGCACTGGGAGGCGGGGATGGGGGCTGAGATGGAGTCCGCTCTGCTGGGTTCTGGCACCTTCTGGCTCCCAGCACCCGCTCAGCCCGCTCTCCTGCCCACAGGATGCTGGTTCCTCCTGTGCACCGTTTCGGGGAACCGCTCGGGCAGTCACAGGGGCCACAGCTCTTGCTGAGCTTCCTCTATGTGAGGCCTCAGGAGACCTGTGGGGGGCGGGTCTCGGCACCTTTAGGAGCGGAAGGTGAAGCGCTGTCCTTCACGTCACCCACGTGGAGTCTCGGAAGCTCCAGAGGCCTGCCGGAGGGTGACTGCTGCCCCGCGGAGAACACCGAAGTTCAGGGCACCGTCCCTCCTCCGCACCCCAGTGGGGTCCATATCACCTCCCAGCGGAGCCGGCCCGCTGCGCTCTCGGACCTCAGGCAGCCTCACGTCCTGGTGATGGGTCGGATAAGGGCAGGACGCCCAGACAGGTGTCCTGCGCACGGTAACCACAGAGACACGACTGCAATCCAACGCGCAGGAGATCCAAGCCGGCTTAATCCCGTCCGTCAAACACGCGGCACATCGCGTTCATGTGTAGGAATTACGCCTACGGGATGGCCTCGCTGTGTGGGGAGGAGGCCGTGCTGAGTCGCGATAAAACGCACGGCTGTGGAGGCAACTGCCTGCGCCCCGTCCAGCCTCCCTGGCCAAGTCGTTCAGAGCAAATTCCTGAGCTTCTCTAACCAAGTCCTCTCATCTCAAAAATAGGCACGAAGAGTCCACCTCCCAGGGAAGGTGTGCACTGAAGGAAAACACACATCCTGTGTGCACACACGCACGCACACACACACGCACACGCACACACACGTATCTCATGTAGACCGCTCCTGTTTCTCCACTCCACCAGGTAACACCCCCCAATGACTGCTGTTTCTGTTATTAAGACTCGGATTATGACTGTCAACATCACCATCTTTACCTAAATGAAAACATAAAAAGAAGGTCCGTTTTACCAGTCTGCTAAAATTCAATAAATGTGCTCCATGTGCAAGCTCTAATTTGTTTAGCAAATTAATTTGTATGCAAATCAAAATAAGAATTATGTATAATTCAATATGCTTCTCTCCAAGGAGATATGTAAATCAGGGTGGTTAGGAGGGCTATTTTAAACATTGAATCTTATATCTGCAGTCAGATTGCAGGCTCCTTAAAATATTAGCAGTGCGTTTTAATGCATCTGCATATGTATTCATTGATTGCTTTTCATCAGACCTGCCTGTGAAAGGCATAGCCTGTAGTGCTCATGTTTTTCAAAAAGTTTAGACTTCGAGAATGATGTCATCTCACCAATCCCCTGAAGGTCAAAACCCTAAGAGCTCCGAGTGTCCTACCCAGTGCCGGGGTGCAGCCACCCGTGCGGGCCGGACGATGCGGCCGCGTTCTCCTGGTTGGGCGTAAGCAGGGGTGGGGAACATCCGGCTCGCGGGCCGTGTAAAGCCTGAGAAATCCTTTGGTCCGGCCCTGCCAAGGCAGCCACAGGTGGGACTCAGAATTCAATAAATCTAGGAGCATTTTCATAGCGACACAAATTTATATGAAGTGAATGATATTCAGCAAATGCGGCTATACATAGCCAAGTGGCTCTTGGCAGGAAAAAGGTCCCCCACCCCCTGCCCTAAAGGACGAGGCTCAGCGGTGAGTGCTCTGAGGAAACGTCCGCATCCCTGCATCCCTGCATCCCTGCCCGTTGGAGCACCATGTCCATCCTCGGTCACATGTGCTCTCGGTTCACTCGTCATAACAACACTGTATCCCAGGCGCCTCCGCCCGGGCTCAGTGCCAAGGTGAGCCTGGCCCCTTCCCTTACGTCACGCATCTGTGATGTCTGGACAAGGAGAGGGAGGACGACGGGCCATGTTCTCACCACAGTGGCCTCACTGGTGCCGTCCACAGACTCTGTGACTAAGCAAACTGCCGCATAAAGAAACCGCTCCTCTGTGGGCTAATGATGTCAAGAGTCAGGTTCCTGGCATCTCATCAACGTTGTAACAACAGGACCTGCTGTACTTACTTCTAAGCCTTTGAGCGTCACTGCATTGGATCATAAAGGCAAGAGTCCTGCTCCCTGTCTCAGTCCACAGCCGATTTGCACTAACAGTGCACGTAACCTGGGTCAACACTACCACAAGCGTTTTCACATCTGAAAAATGACGAAGGTGAAAGGGTCACGTAACAACGCGATTCACCCGAACGTGCCAGGTGGGCGCCCCTGGTCCACCAGGCGGATCGCAGCGTCCATTTGGGGCAGGAAGAGGCGATGCTTCGAGCCCACGTTTCCCAAGACGCGGGACGCACAGCACGGACGTGCGAGACAATATTGAGATCGTGCAGAGACAAGACCTTAAATCAAACTGACTCGCTTAAGAATCAATTCACTCTCCTCTCAATTAACGCGCTCTGGGTTCTCCTGATCAGATGAAAGGGGTCTCGGGTGCCGCCAACGTGTCTAACGTCTGATAGTCTTGTTTGGGGAAGAAATGTCGGGACCCAGCATCGGTCACCTGAGCACAAGCCAGTCGTCAACCGTTGGTCGCTATGGTATTTATTTTAAAGTTAGTTTTACCTTACAGCAAGTGGTACTGCTGTGATAGCATTCCTTCAGGGAAACAAAAGAAGATGATAAGAAGTTGAAGTAAATAATAACACAAGGAGTGCAGACATTGGACCGAAACAGTGACTGAATTGGGATAACACCGGCCTAGAAAGCTCATGGGCTTGGCTTGCTCCACTATTTTACGTTTGCAGAATCCCGGTGCGCCGAGGCAGAGCGATGCAGGGAAAGCTACAACTCCAGAAAGTGGCGGTAAGCGGGTAGACTCCTAGACTCCTCAGTATCTATTACATTCACATCCAAAGAGCTAAAGACCCAAATTCAAGAGCGGTTTCTTTGCGTGTGTACCTATTTATTTATATTTTTTATTTTTTGATGTTTGCAATAGCCTTTGGTTTCTGCCCAGCTTTACTGAGATACAATGGACATGTCACTTTGTGTTAGTGTAAAAGTGTCCATCATAGTGATGTGCTCTGTGAACATGTTACAAACTGATCAGCACAATGAGCGGTGATCACTTAACATCCATTACCACTCGGTGACAATTTCTTCTTCCAAAGTGATTTCAAGTCACTGAACAAAACATACGTCTATTTACTTTCATTTAAAATTCTCACCCCAGGACATGCTTGAGAGAGAGAGAGAGAGAGACATTGATGCAAGAGAAACATCTATCGGTTGCCCTCTGCATGTACCCCCACCAGGGATCGAGCCCACAGCACAGGCAGGTGCCTGACTGGGGATGAAACTGACAACCCTTCGGTGCAAAGAGGACGCTCAACCACCCGAGCCACTCCGGCCGGCTAAGCTGATTTCCTTTTTGTTTATTTACTGAATTGGAGGCCAATTTAGAAGACAGGAGATCAGGAACCACTGAGAGGGAACAGCACACGGGTGCTCCGCTCTCCCGCCTTCAATGCACCGGGCAGAGCGAGCAGGTGCGCGGGGGCCCATGCCGTCGGCAGCACAGACCTCTAAGCTGTTTCCAGCGAGGCGCAGATTTTCTTAAAACCACGTTTTTGTGCAAATGTTACACCACTGGGGAGAAAAGCCTTCCCAAAGAGGGCGTCCAGGAACGCCGCTGAGAGAAAACAGGACACGGGGGTGGGGGTGGGGTGACTCCTTTTCACGTGACAATTTGTTCTTTGAGAGATGACTGGTGCGCAAGGCCTGGTTGCCAGTTACGAGGAGTTCCGAACTTGAGAGTAAAATTCTACAGAGGAAGCAGGTGGAGTTCTGGCAGAATCTGCTGACCCAGGGAAATGGTGCTGTGTTGGCTCTCCTTTACGCACAGGTGTGAATTGTGTTGGTGGGGTTTTGTCCTCTGAATTATCACAGTCCCCGGGCGGGGTGGGGGTGGGGTATTTTATTCTGTGGACACGATTCTGTTAGCGAGTGTCACTCTCGCCTCTCAGAGAGGCGAGGGAGACAACACATCCCACGTGCCTGCCCATCGGAATCTATAAATACACCAGCCCGAGTTTTAAACAAATAAATTAAACTTTACTCATCGCAACTCCGAGGGGGGCGAACAGTTGGAGTCTGAGGGAGTGTTTAGAGACAATTTCCTTAGCTTTGCATCTGTATTTTAAGCTGAGATATAATTAGACTGAGAAAGTGCAGGACTGTAGGAGGGAGAGGGAGGACGCCCCAGAGAGAGGGGGGCGGATGATACGGTTCCGAGGGTGGGCAGAGGGCACGGGGCCAGCCCACAGGGAGGACAGTGTTGGGGTCCAGGAAAGAGGGCTCCTTGAGAGCAAGCCGAGGCCACTGCACATCCCCTCAAACCCGGCTCTCCACGGAGGCGACCTGTCCACTGTGGGGAGACCGGGAGCGAGGAGAATGGGGGGACGGGGTCCACGGGGCGAACGTCTGTACCAGCCAGCATGTCCACCCGTGACACGAGGCTTCTGTGGGCTCCTCTCCTTATCGCCCTTGTTTTGTTGTTGGGAAAATGCATTTAAAAATCTTTCCTTACTTGGAATCACCCGGTCCCTCTCCCTGCAGGGCCCTTTGCAACGTCAGAAGTTTCTAGCGGCCCCATCACAGGGACTCCCAGGCCCCAGACGTGGGGCTCCAGGAGGCAGACCCCTGATGCCATGGCTGCCGCACTTACCATGGAGGCCTGCTGGCTCCCGGCGGCGGTGACAGTGACAACAGTGGCATTGACGAGTCACACGGAGCCCATGCTATGGAGGTGGGCTCTCCACAGGAACAGGTTTGATCAATGCAGGCATTCGCTTTCCATGGCACTTATACTGCTGTTTTATCCCCACTTTACAGATGAGGTCACATTGCAAAAAAGTGAGCGTCGACCTATGAACCAGGGGTCAGGGCTCGGTTCCAGGTCAGGGCGCATGCACGGGTTGTGGGCTCCATCCCCAGTAGGGGGTGTGCAGGAGGCAGGCGATCCATGATTCTCTCTCATCACTGATGTTTCTCTCCCCCCCCCCCTCTGAAATCAATAAAAATACATTTTTTCAAAGCGTGCGTGAAAGTCTCTCAAGGGGTCACAAACTACACGCTGTGTACAGCCTCCCACCCTGAAGCAGGGTGGACGCCAGTGTGCGGGGAGGCGGGCTCTGGAAGCCTGTCCCCATCACCGCCCAGGGACAGGGCCTGTCTCGCTGAGCCCCGAACCGCATTCTCAGGGCGTCCCGTGCTGACCCCTGGCGGGCCCTCACCTACGGGTTAAATGAGTGACAGCCGCCCTTCGCTGCTGGTTACGTCCCGGACACTGTGCTAAGCACGGAGAATACAGACGCCAGCCCAATCCTCGCGAACCCAGGAAGGCAGGCATACCCTCAGCCCGCCCAGATGGCACAAAAAGCAACCCTGGGCGTAAGGAGACAGGCAGCTCGGCCCGCGGCTGCTAAGTGGATGCACGGCCTCTCCGTCTCCCGTGGAGCCCACGCTCTTGCCCAGCTCTGCCGAGTCTCAGGGGGGCGCCTCGGGGCGGAAGGGGGGGGGGTCTGTGATGCCTGGGCCGGTCCCGCCGCACCAGCCTCCAGCGCGAGGGGCAGCAGGGGTCCCACATTTCAACAGAGAACTGTCACAGCGGAGATGGCAGGCACCGAAGGCCTGGGTTTTCCGCTGTCTGTTTGCCTCCACTTTTCCTAATTGGTTTCATTCCACAGAGTCCAATCTTCCCTTCTAGATGCAGCACGTCCTCCGCTCATCAGCGAGGGGGTGTTTACAGTTAGGACACGGCGCGGCCCAGCACAGCTCACGAGGCCGTTACCGCCCCTGCTTCCCGGAGCCCTCGGTGGAGCGTTTCCAAGGGCTGCTGGTCTGTAAGGCTGCTCGATGGCCGTGCCCCCGGGGGTGGACATGGCTGCCTGCTTCTCCAGTTACCTCGACGTCTTCATCACTGACTAAGTAAGACCTCCCCGCCGCGAGCCGCGTGCAAAGACTGAAATTGAGATTCACGAAGAGTCCTGCCTTTGCCATTTGATGTTTTCTGGGTATTTTCTCCCCATTCTTTCCCTGAATTTTTATCACCGAAGTCGCTGCTGCTTTTGTGATCTGGCCACTGGCTGCCTCCTTGAGAAGTCCTCCTTGCGCTCCAGCTCTGCAGCAGTAGAGGAAGCGGGAGTCCGTCCTGGGTTCCGAGGTGGGAGTGGGAGCCCACGGCGGGGGTGGGGGCCCGCGGCGGGAGTGGGGGCCCGCGGCGGGGGTGGGGGCCGTGCCAGTTTCTCGGAGGAGACATGTGAGGCGGGAGGTCGGTGGGCTGCGCTTCGCAGAGGCTGCATGGGAGCGGCCCGCCCTCAGCTCTCTCCGGGACGTGATTGAATACGTGTTCCTCGTGCAAGAACAGAGGCGGCTCTGCGTTTCCTACCCGCCGAGAAGGGAGAATTATTTGAATGCTGTGCTTATTCTTGGGAACAAACATGAGGATCCCGGGAATGGAAATGCTGCGCCTGGCTGGGCTGTGGGGCCAGGCCTGGGGTGTCCCGTCTGGGCGTCCTCCCGCCTGGGGTTGCGGTGCCACGAAGAGGGGGGCGGTGGGGCTGGTCCCCAGCATCGCTGGAGGTCCTGAGGAGGCGGAACGACTGTGCTCACCGGATTCTGTTATCAAAACCACAGTGTGGGCGCGGGCGCTGTGCCCGTGTGTGTCCGCTGACCCTGGGACGGGCCAGAGCCAGGCGGCCCACCTCGGTCTCACTGATGGGCCTTCTGGCCTGAAAGCCATGATTTCTGTGAGAATGTTCTGCTCTGTTTCATTTGCTTATTCTGTTCCTTAGATTCCACATGTAAGTGAGATCGTAGGCTGTTTGTCTTTCTCTGACTGACTGACTGCACTCGGCATAATACCCTCCTGGGCCACCCATGCAGCTGCAAATGGTAAGATGCCCTTCTTTATGGCCGGCTAGTACTCCATGTGAGGCTGTCCCACAGCTTTTTATCCCCTCACTGCCCGATGGGCATGCGGGCTGCTCCCAGAGCTGGGCTACTTAGATAATGCTGTGATTACTATGGGGAGGGGCATGTTCCTCCTGTTCCTGATTTCTTCAGATAAAAACTCAGAAGTGGGACCACTGGGTCATAGCAGAGTTCTGTTTTTAACCCCATGAGGGACCCTCATTCTGTTTTCCATGGAAGCTACACCAGTTTGTAAAGTGCAGCAGAGGGAATACGCCAACGATATTGTAATAACGAGGTAGGGTGCCAACTGGGTACTAGGCTTATTAAGGGGTCACTTCATCGTAAGTAAAATGCCTAATCACCATGTTGTATATCTGAAATTAATATAACATGAAGTGCCCACTGTAGTTAAAAAATAAAAATATAGTAAATAAAGAAAAGAATGTTCCTCTCATTCGTTAGCTTCCGTGTAGAGTTTGTGATCCCTGGTTCAAATTGATTCAGAAGAAGAATAAAGTCTCTATTTTCAATGATTGTCTGAGGCTGCGTCTAGCATTTGTCAAAAGGGAAGATCCTTCCATCCTACCGTGAACCGCTAATGACGGCCCTGAAATCACCAGCAGGCTGTTCACGGAGGAGCTGGCTTAGACACTGGGATCTTTGATCTTATTTAAGAAAAAGCGTATGTGAGACCTGCTAATTATGGTAAACATGGTAGATACACACATTTCCCTCGTAAAAATCTCACCGAGACATGGACGCCGGGGGAAGTATAGACAAGGAAGACGACGAGGGTAGAGAAATATGTTCAGAATTCAGAGTGTCCAGCGCTATGTAAATGAGTAGAATCAAGACAAATAGCAAGAAAACAAAAACATTAATTACAGCTTGCCTCTACCTAAGTGAAGGAAGCATATGGGAAGAGAATATTAATGCCATGCAAAGCAGTTCCCACAGAAAATACTCCCCGAAACAATCAATCAACAGATGCCCCACCAAAAGCTAAGAGAGTGAGGTAGACACAGGTGCGCTTCTTCGGCGGGAACCCTGCATCTTTCACGGCACCAGTGAGGGGAGGCGCGGCGCCCCTGACTTCCTGCCCTTCAACGTCTGGCTACCTATTCACTCAGCACACTGAGTTCAATCAACACGCTGCTGTAATCAAATGCTGAGAAATGGATTCCCCAGGTTGTGCTTTGAGGAGTGGTTACCCCAGAGTCCTGAGGAGGGGGAGCGGATTGTCTCAGTTGAGATCCAATGTGGGGAGGGCCAAGGTGCATGCGAACCCGAAGAGCAGGTGGGGCCCAGCGCCCGGGGCTCACCGCTGGGAAGACGTGGGTTCTGACCAGAGGACGAGAATTAACACCTCTACAAGAGGTGGCTACGTGCCCAGACATCCAGGATCGGGAGGTCAATGCAGGCCAGAAGTTCAGGATCTGAAGGCCGGGTACGACAAGGAGGGGAAGGAGAGTTTACATGTAAAAACATAGGAAGCATGAACACCACCATGCTGAGAATGAATGTGCAACTGTGCACTGTACGGTCAGGTAACCAGACAGCTACAACGTCCTATCACATGACGGTCAAAACCCTGGGCTCTGGCGTTCATCTATCCAGTCTACATCGTCTTAGTTCTCCCACCGACAGGACTGGTGATCTTGGCGGAGTTTCTTAAGTCCTTCACGCTTCAGTAAGACGATTGATAGTAACATCCTAACAGTAAAGACCAATAGTCCTAGGGCTCCGAGACAATGACCTGCGATGAGGTTCACCGAGGGCTTAGTGTGAGGGATCCACGCATGCCGGGACGGCCACGAGTACCCTGGACTGTGTAATAATTGTGAAGCATTCGCTTCATGAAGCTGCCAGTCTACTCGGCACAGAACCGAGCTAACCGAGCGGGAAGAGGGCGGTGGCTGTCTGTCTCCTCAGGGTTACACCCCCAGTTCCTCTCAGGGAGCTGGTTCCTTGCAGGGTAGGTACTCAGTGACACTGTGGGAGTGAAGGCATGAATCAGGGTGATGGTGACCCCAAAGTCCCTTTTGTTTTATGTTGAAGATGCAAATGGGCTGCAGGTATCCCTGCTGGACTCGGCATTCTGAATTCCAAAGCAGGTCAACCAAACACCTTCCCCAAAGCCCAGGAGAGAGGCCCACAGGCCGCAACCCATTGCCAGCCCTCCGCCTTGCAGGACGCACACCCCATCAATGCTGGGACCACGGCGCCCCCTGGTGGTCTCACACCTTCCGGAATCCGAGAAAGCCACTGCCAACAGCATGTGAGAACTCTGGAAAGCCCTGTCTAGTAGCGGACTGTGAGTACAGGGTAAGACCTGCTGCCTTACGCTCTCTGGCTCCTGCTCGCCTATATGTGCGTTGAAATGAAAAAGAGAGGGTGGGAGCCCAGCCACGGAGTGGTGGCAATGAAGATACGGGAAGAGCTCCCAGACCCACATCCGCCCCCACACACCAACCAGTGGCCGGCAACACCCTCGACTGTGACACGGTTTCCTTACCCAGCTCAGCTCTCTGCATTGAGCCCTGGGATGAGCAGAAATAACAACTTTCAAACTGAACAACGGTTCAAATGACTCTAAAAGGACCGGGTAGACGGCGAAACAGCAACGCCCGGCCTTGCCTACACCACCATGGAAAGAGCCACTAAAAGCCCATCAGCAAAGGGCCTTCGACGGCGGCAGCCCAGGCTCTCCCGGCCCCGCGCACGCTCCAGATCCAATCACTGCCATCTGAAGCGACGGCCGGCGTTTGAATTAGTGTGAAATACACTGGCGCTTTTTAAATCAGAAAGTTTAAAAATGACACGCTACCTGCAAGGCACAACGTGAATGATTGCAGGACCAGCAGTTCCCATGGCAACCTCATCTTCAGTTTCCGAGGTCAAAGGAGTTTCGAGTCCAATAACAAGTGAATAGAATGGCTGCTTCTTTTTAAGTTTCGTTCAACCTTTGATCTGCGGGAAAGAGGAGACATGGCAATGAGATGCAGGAATACTTCTTGTGGTCGCTGCAACGGATGCTGACGTGCATGCAAATAAAATTCACTCGTGTGAACATGCTATGAGAGAAGACAGAAGCCTGTCACATCATACACAGGGGGCGGTGTCTCTCCTTTTCTGTTCTGCCGAACACGATGCGGGTGGCAACCTGAGGCCACCCGTCCCCAGGAAGACAAGAGCGACTTCTGATTAGATGTAAACCAACCTAAAAGCCGGGGACCGACTATTTTTTTTTAATGTGTTTTTATTGATTTCAGAGAGAGGAAAGGAGAGGGAGAGAGAGAAACATCAATGATGAGAGGGAATCATTGATCCGCTGCCTCCTGCAGGCCCCCTACTGGGGATTGAGCCCAGAACCCGGGCATGTGCCCTGACAAGGAATTGAACCGTGACTTCTTGCTTCATAGGTCAATGCTTACCCACTGAGCCACACCGGCTGGGCTCAAAATATCTTATGAACACTGTGTGAAACAAACAAAGGCCAGTGTCCTCAGGTGCCGAGGGTTTGCGACAGGGCCTCAGGTAAAGAGGACTCACTGCCTTTGCGCCCTCCACCCACCCCTCCCCCATCTACATCCTTCATGTGTAGGGAGCACCTCTTGCTCGTCGGACACTTGGGGAGGCCCTAGACTGGCTCTGTCCTCAAAGGCCTCATCGTCTGATGCATAACACAGGTGTGCTCTACGCCACTACGGAGGAAGGAGGGGGACTTTCTGGCTGGGACGCGTCATAGAGGAGATGAGCTCCCAGGGGGCTGAGAGAGGAGCGGGTGCCTCTTATTCATCAGTGAACCAGAGACCAGAAATCCAGGGACCCAAGCCTGGAGCTCTCCGTACAATGGTGGCTGTCGCTGGTTGCGGGTCCTGGCTGGGCACCCACGCCGTCTCCCTCTCACGGGGGTGTCATGGGAAATCTCGTGGTTCAGTGAACAGAACCCCCCTGAAGACCCACAACCCCACCAAATGCTGGATCTCGCTGTTTCTTACGTGGCCCCCGTGTGTTAATGTTGATAGTGAAACTGGACGACCAATGGGTCCGGGCTGCCTGCCACTATTTGAGCCAATTATGCAGAGACAGGGTCGAGTCGTATGCACCTTTATTCCAGGACAGCCAGGAGCCTGGAGAGCAGCAGGTCATCCACAGAATCCGCTCTAACCCCCACCATAGGCCACTGCCTATATTGGGTAGAAGGACAAAGATTACACGGGGAGGCAGGGATTGCGGGCATGGGGAAGTAGGCAATGTGGGCTGGGGCGGGACTCCATTGCTTCGGCAACCAGGTTGTTAATCTTCCCATGATAACAGGCAGTTCTTGAATGAGAATGGACTGCATTCTAAGATTGACTCCTAGGTCCAGAGGTCTTACAACTGCCAGCCAGGTTAGAATGTCCTTTCTTTAACCAACACAAGGCAATCATGGTTAGCAGAGTGTCTATATATATAAAAGCCTAATATGCAAAGTGTCCCCTTGGGAGTTCAACCAACCGGGAGTTTGATTGCACGCTATGATGTGCGCTGACCACCAGGGGGCAGTGCAGAATGAAGGAAGGCCCCGGTGGGCAGCAGGCAGCCAGGGAAAGGAGGCCCTGGCCAGCAGCTGCTAGGGACCCTACTTGTGCATGAATTTCGTGCACTGGGCCTCTAGTCATTAATATTTCCCATAATCATAGCTAGTCCTCAATATTCTATTTTTGCCCCCAACAATAGTGGCCTGGGGCTCCCTGTCTCACCCCCACAGAGGATGCGCTGTGAGTGAGCACAGGCTCCCGGGGAAACATGGACCCACGAAAGCTCATCCATCTAGGGCAGTGGTTGGCAAACTGCGGCTCGGCAAACTGCAGCTCGTGAGCCACATGCGGCTCTTTGGCCCCTTGAGTGTGGCTCTTCCACAAAATACCAACTTCTGCGCATGGGCCACAAAGTTTCAATGGCACTGTACGTGCATGCCCGCGTGTGGTATTCTTTGTGATGGGGTGGGGCCACAACATTAGTAACAAAGAAACAGAATTTCCGGAGGATGAGGCCCAGAAATCAGGATTTTAAAAAGATTCCCAGGTGATTCTAATGTGCAGCCAAGGTTGAGAACCACTGATCGAGGGCTCTGAGCTGATTTGTGGGGCGTGGTTGCTGGGAAGCCTGTATGTTAACTGGGAAGCCAACAGGAAGGGAACCATCTGTAAAGGGTGGGCCTCGAGCCCTCCGATAGCTCAGCGTCTGAGAAAGCCGACGCACCTGTGCTGGAAGGGACAGGCCTCTGGGAGCAGCTGCAGGCCTGGGGGCGGGGGTCTCTAACCCAGGATGTCCCCACCTCTCCTGACACAGGTGGCGACGAGGCCTTTCACAAGGACGGGATGCGCTGATCAATGAAATCTATTAACGCCTTCGGCCGATGATCAGGGTATCATCATTATCTTGTGAGGGAAATGTCATCCCAGACCCCGGGATGGATCTGCAATGATAAGTCGTTTCGTGAAGCAATTAAAAGGAGCTCAGAGAGGGGCCCGACTCCACAATGAAGATGTAATCGGTGACGCGACGTGTGCTCTGCTCGGAGCGGTAGATTTTCCCGGAGGAAGGAATCCCAGAGCCCTCGCCTTTATTTACACGCAGGCGGGGAGGTTCCCCTTCCCGGGGAGAGGGATCTGGTCCTGACGGTCATCAGTCTCCCGGCTGCGGGAAGCAGGGCAGCGGGCGCTCTGAAGGGAGGAAGATCCATGGGTCTCGTGTGGGCTTGTGGGCAGGACGCCAAGGTTCCCAATTTCTTGCCAGAGCCAGAGGGAAACGGCGGATGAGCCCAGAGTTATGGCCGTCGGGGATCTCCCGGCCGCCCGCAGCCTGGCTCGGGCTCCAGCCGAAGGCGGACGGAGCGGAAGGTACTGTGCTCAGCACTAATTTGGAGGCCGAGCCCAGGAGTGAGACCCGTAAATCCTGGGAGGCGGCCGCAGGGTGGGCAGGGCCTGGCTGCTGTGTCTGGCTGGGCAGGAGATGGATGACCGAGAGCTTCAGTCTAGTTTCCCGGAGCAAATCCCGCAGCCTCCAGCCTTCACAGGATGCTGACACCAACCGTCCTGCTCAAGGCCCCCGTGCCAGGTTTCAGACAAGCGTGCCCCCCACACCCCCCCCGCCATTCCCCCTTAAACACTTGGCTTCCTGAACCTGCGTCAGGGTCTGAACCTGGGATTGTGGGTTTCAGCATGCCGCTAGGGAAAAACCCTGCTGGCACCCAGGTAGCTCTAATCCAGTCCCACAAATAAGTGGATGCACTTCCTGTGTGGCAGGAGGGGTGTCGGAATCTGGGGTGCAGAGGGAACCGAGCTCACTGCTCACCTGGTGGGGGGGCCTGCCACACCTGTCCTTGCCCCCAGAGCAGGGCATGCAGTGAGCTTGGTGAGCACAGATACTAAGCACACACAGGAGCACCACCTGCTGAGCCTGTGGGTGGGGCAGGCCAGGGGCGGACAGCTGGAGCAGAGCCTTAAAGGATAAACGAGAGAGAGGACAGCACACAGGCACAAAGCTGGGAACTTTGAGGATTCAGTTGCCACCACACAGATGATGAAGAGCCACGTCGGCCCTGCCACACCCACGCCCTGGCCCTGGGCCTCCCACTCCGGCCACCTGGTTCGTCTGTGAAATAACGGGCTGATGCCCACCTGCCAGGCTCATCGCAGGTTCGGTGAGAATGCACAGGTGCCATGGGCAGGGGGCCTTGCTCAGGGTGGAACAGTACAGCCTCGGTCGGGGCCGGGTCCACACCAGCCTTGGGTGTTGGTTCAAGAGCTTGGACTTGAGCCCAGCCAACCTGGCTCAGTGGTTGCACATCGGACCTATGAACCAGGAGGTCATGGTTCAATTCCCAGTCAGGGCACATGCCCGGGTTGCAGGCTCATTCCTCAGTAGGCGGCGTGCAAGAAGCAGCTAATCAATGATTCTCTCTCCTCACTGATGTTTCTCTCTCTCCCTCCCTCTCCCTTCCTCTCTGAAATCAATAAAAAAAGACGGAGAACTTGGACTTGAGTTTGAAGGTCGGGAGGCGGGTGGGAATGACTCACTGTGGGCAGGACCCGGGCGCAGTGGATTTCCCCACGTGGGACCTGCTTTAAATGCAATCCCCGGATGCACAGAGTAGGCACCTGCCCCCTTTGCTCTCTCCTCGGTCCACAGGTTACTGACACCTCATTACCAAGCGCGCTCGCATTAGGAACCCGGCTTTCAGGGGCTCATGGCAGCGGGACTGAGCGGAGAGCTCTGGGCCAGGTCCCGGCACCATGTGCTCTCATCCTCGTTTGGCCACAAGTTCTCTGGCGTTGAGAAAGTGGCTGAGTTTTTGTCAATATGTTTGTGCATCTGCAGACTGGGGGCCATGTGTGCTGCGAAGGCCAAATGATACAAGTTTTGAAAGTAAATATTAATTATTATTATTGTTAGGACTCGCATTCAAGCCCCCCCCCACCCCCCGTAGATTTCAGACTTGATGCAAGGAGGGAATCTTTGCTTTGTGCGCTGATATTCAATAGGTGCATGCAGTGTGCTTGGGACAGGGCAGGCAGTCAGTAAATAGTTAACACAAAGATGAAAGGGTGCCATCGACGGCCATCTTCTGTGGACCTACCCGTGGGCTTTTCCATTTTTTTTTTTATTTAAACTTCCTGGCGACCCCAAGTCGGGCACCACTGTCATCTGTAAAATCAGAGCCTGGGAATTAGACTGGGAGAGGCGACGGAGCTTGGTCAAGGTCAAGCATCTAGAAATCAGTAGAGCCAGCATTCAAGTCGATGTCTTTAAACTTCTGGCACTGGGCTCCCTTCCCCGCGACACTGTTGTGGGCTGTTGAGTCGGCTCCAACTCCTGGCGACCCAATAAATGAGCGATGTCCTCTGTGTCCCGTCCTCACAGCTCAGCTCAGCTCCTTTCATGGAGTCTGTCCGTCCATGTCGGTCTTGCTCTTGTCCTGCTGCCTCCTATGGTTCCAGCATCACCGTCTTTTCCAAAGAGCCGCCTCCCATGATGCGCCTGAAGTCGGACAGCGTCAGTGTGGTCAATTCTGCCTCCAGCGAGGGCTCAGGCTTCCCTGGCTCTAGGACCCACTTGCGTGTCTTCCTGATGGTCCATGGCAGCCGTGGAGCCCTCCTCCAACGTGAATCCGTTATTCTCTGTCGGTCTATTCACTGCCCAAGCCGCCCAGCCGTACACAGTGATTGGGAACAGGAGGGTGTGGGTGGCCTTGGCCTTGGTCTCTAAGGATCCATCTCTGCTTTTAATGCTCTTTCCTAATTCTGCCACTGCTGCCCTTCCGAGTCTCAACCTCTTTTTTTAAAAAAAATTTTATTGATTTCAGAGAGGAAGGGAGACGGAAAGAGAGATAGAAACATCGGTGATGAGAGAGGATCATTGATGGGCTGCCTCCTGCACACTGGGGATCAAGCCCGCAACCCAGGCATGTGCCCTGACTGGGAATCGAACCGTGACCTCCTGGTTCATAGGCGGGCGCTGGATCACTGAGGCCCGCCGGCCGGGCTCGGCCTTCTCTTGATTTCTTGGCTGAGTCTCCACTGGAATAGATGACTGAACCGAGATGAACAAAACCTGTGACCATGTGGCTGTCTTCATGTTTTTTAAAGTTGCATAGTTTTCTGTGCTCATGATTTTGGCAGGAATGTGAACAAAACACTGTGTCTTCTTAAAAATATTTTTATTGATTTATAGAGAGAGAGGAAGGAAGAGGGAGCACGAGAGACAGAAACACTGATGAGAGAGAAACATCATTGATCAGCTGCCTCCTGCACGCCCCCTGCTGGGGGCCGAGCCTGGAACCACGGCATGAGCCCTGAGGGCGACTCCTCTCTGCTTTCCTGTCCTGCCGGAGGGACGCCGGATGCCAGGGAGCAGAGTGCAGAGTGTTCACCACACAGAGGACCGCACGGGGGCGGAGAGGAGACCCCGTCAGGAGTTATGCATCCCTGGTGTCCACGCAGGACTTCCCTGCGGCACGCGACTGGGAACATGCTCTCGCCCTCTCAGTGTAAGAACAACGAGAACACCGTTTTCTTGCTGGTTCTCATTAGGGCGCAGCCGTTCTCAGGCTGCAGGTTGAGAAGGGGTCACCCCAGCTCCCTGCCAGTCGGAGGAGTGCGTGTTTTCTTACCCTGCGATGAACTCTTGAGGGGCGCCGTCAGGCATGGTGGTGGGGAGCTGTGAACAGAACCGAAAGCCAGAGAGAAACTCTCCCTCCGAAAGCAGCCTGTCAATCATCCTGATGGAGAATGGCATGCCGTCAAACCTGGCTGCTCAGACCGTCCACAGACAGGCACTGAGTGCCCATTATTCAAATGGGAAGATGCAGAATTTACATTCAAGGTCAAGGGCTGTGCCCACAAGGGCACGGCGACTCCGCTGGGCAGAGAAGACTCCTGACTATTCCAGTTAGTGTCCGTGTCAAGAGCGTGGTGCGGTCAGCCTCTACGTTTACACTGACACCCCTTCCCAAGGTCCCGATGCCCCCCTCCTTCTGTGGAGGGGCCATAAGGGGTCCCCTAGGAACGGCGACAAAACCTGTGTCTTCTGGTTTCTCTCATCGGATTGCTCTTCCCAAGTGGCCGGAAATGGGAACGAAGTGCCAAGAAAAGAAACACGAAGGGCCTGATGACACGTGTGGAAAAACCGCACCTGCTAACCGAGGGGGAGTCCGGGTGCGGTGCCCCTTATTGACATCATCCTTGCTGACTCGGTGGGCCATCGGGGCCCTGTTTCCATCATAAGACCTCGTTACAGAGGACTCTGAGGGATTGTTCAGCTATAGTGGACGATTTTCTTCATTTTTAAAGGCTTCTAGGCAGAACAGTATCTGCCAGGTGTGGCGATTCTAACCAGAAATATGGTTACAGTCGGCAGGAATCCTTTGTAATGAAGAGCCAGCCAGCCCATTCCCCCCCGCCCCCCCCCCCCCCCCCCCGCCAATCTCCAGAGGCTGCCTCACACCTTCTGAGACCGTACAGCTCTACACACGGGTCCTGAAAAACCAGTCATTAATGTTTCTTAGCATGTGCACCTGCCATCAATTTCTTCCTATACGACCTCCTTCTGCTTTGATGTGGGGCCCCTACACTTTGCTGCTGTGGAGACCGTCTTCGCAGAAGCCACCCCAGCATCCCCGGGGGTATTCCCACAGGCTGCTGGGCTGAGACGCAGCACTGGCCTCCAGGGCCAGGCTGTTTCCTTGATGGGCACGTCTCTTCACCAATAAAAGAAGGGGCGGCACCAGACTGTTTCCAAGGGCCCTCGGAGGCTGATTGGCGTCCTTGTCTCAGAGGAAGGGTGTGCGTTTGGGAGATGCTGAATTAGTCAGATGCGCGTCGTCATGGTTCCCCCGCCATCCCCACAGCCCCCTGAGCGCAGGCTCCTGGACGCATCATCTCCACCCACCCACGCTGGGTGAAAGGCACGGCTTGCTTTCTTTTCTTTTCTTTTCTTTTTTTTTTGGTATCTTTTTATTGATTTCAGAGAGGCAGGGAGAGGGAGAGAGAGAAACATCAATGATGAGAGAATCATTGGTTGGCTGCCTCCTGCACACCCCACACTGGGGATCAAACCCACAACCCAGACGTGTGCCCTGACTGAGAATTGAGCCATGACCTCCTGGTTCATAGGTTGATGCTCAACCCCTGACCCACACTGGCCGGGCTCAACTCATAATCTTTAAAACAACCCTCTAAGATGGACACAATATTATGTTCATTTGAAGGGTTAAATACATTATCTTTAGTTTGAGCTGATAAGGAATGAGCTCTATTTCCCCTGAAGTTTATGGAGGTGAATTTTATACACACCGACAGGCCTTCTTTTTAGTGTAAAGTGTAATGAGATCTCAGAAATGGATGCAGCCACAGTACCACCGCCACCCTCAGGATGTGAGACGTTTCGTCAGCCCCACAATGAACCCCGACAGTGTGGCCGCAGAGCTCACATGTGTGATCACTTTATGGAAATCCCCCCAAACAGGCACGACGCAGGCTTATTAGCATCACACGCAACTGTTGTATGTACCAAATACACAGGTTTTCTCTTGCTTAGCCATTTCTCAGAGACCCCATCCTTTCTGCAGAATGTCACCCCCTGACTGCTGGGAAAACAAGAAGAAATGCCAATCACAGCTGGAGAAGGGAGAGAGCGGGCGCCCCCCTCCTTCCCAGTCCTGGTAACCCAATTGACGGGGACCCCCTTTCCTGCTTAGGGCATCCCTGATCTTCTCAAAGGAGCATGTCACGGAGACAGGATGGCCATATTACTGTCTGCAAGGAAAATGAACACGCCTCTGCCTTCCCCTGGTGGTTGAGAACAAGCTTGTTTCAATCCCAGCTCCACCACTTAGCTGTTGACCTTGGGCAGGTCATTTGACCTCGGTTTGCCTTACTTTCCTGTTCAGCAGAGGGACCGTGATGGGAAGGGGTTGCTGAAAGGCGTGCAAGGGACACTGTGTGTGACTGGGCTCTGCTAGAAGCCGCTGAGCAGGGATGCAGGCGGGGAGCTTGGGAAGGGACAGCGGTTTCAGGAGACAGGTGGCTGCAGGAAGCTCATTGCAAAGGTGGACCCAGGGCCGCCCCCGATTCTGTCCTGTGCATCACAGGAGGCAGGCGGAGAGGATGTGGGAGCGAGGACATGGCTCGGGGACGCCAGTCTCGGTCCCATTTCTGACTATTGGGAGGGAGACTTTGCAAACCCTGTCGTCTCCCCCGCCGGAGCAGGGGAGGAGGGTTAGCAATGCTGTCACGTCTGTGTCCTGCTGCCCACTGGCGAGCGGCCGCGTGCCAATTCCGCTGAACTCCCCCATAAATCACCGTTAATGAAGCGCGGTGCACATCGAGGCAGCAACAGGCATTTTTTAATCACCTGAACTAAAGAAGAGCTAAAGGTAAGCACAAAACACTCGAATGCCTAATATATTAGGTGTCGGACTTAAAGTGGCAAGAGCCGTGCGCCTTGGAGAATCCACTTGGATGCGTGCAGTGGGGAGTGAAGCCACGAGTCTATTCATCATCACGCGGCTTGCCGAGCGCCCGGGCGGCCAAGGCAGGTACCCGCTGGCCTCCGCGTGGGGATCTACTTCCTCAGAAGCAGAAACGAGGCCGCAGACACAAGTGCACCAGCTATGGACGGCCATGAAAATGCAGGGGCTGAAAATGCAGGGGCTGGCACCTCTCATAATCTGTCCTTTGCTCTCAGAGTGTGAAGTGAATTCCAGTCACTGAAGTGACCATGACACAGCAGTTGAGTGAGGCAAACACAGTCTACCTCACGGGGCTGATGTTATCCCACTGGGGAGCCAACCGCATGGACACAGAGGGGCTGGGCAGGAACCACCAGGAACGCGCACCCGGGGAGTCCAGGTGTCTGTGGCCTTCGGAAACAGAACACAGCTCACATCTCATTGTTTTAACTGTATCAAGCCAATTCCTTATTTGTTTCAAGACAGTTCTTTTATTAGTATACTAGATGCCCAGTGCACAAAAATTTGTGCACTTGGTGGGGGGTTCCCTCAGCCTGGCCTGTGCCCTCTCGCAGTCTAGGACCCCTCTGGGGATGTCCACCTGCTGGCTTAGGCCCGTTCCCCAGGGGATCGGGTCTAAGCTGGCAGTCAGACATCCCTCTGGCAGCCTGGGAGCCCTCGGGGGATGTCCACTTGCCAGCGGGGAGCAGGCCTAAGCTGCAGTCGGACTTCCTTAGCGCGACTGAGGAGGTGGGAGAGGCTCCCACCACCACCGCTGTACTGGCAGCCGTCAGCCTGGCTTGAGGCTAAGCAGAGCTCCCCCTGTGGTAGCGCACTGACCACCAAGGGGCAGCTCCTGCATTGAGCATCTGGCCCCTGGTGGTCAGTGTGTGTCATAGTGACCAGTCATTCCCAGTCGTTTTGCTATTAGGGTCAATTTGCATATTACCCTTTTATTATATAGGATATGTGTGTGTGTGTGTGTGTGTGTGTACCACACACACACACACACACACTAGAGGCCTGGTGCATGAAATTTGTGCACGGGTAGGGTCCCTCAGCCTGGCCTGCACTCTCTTGCAGTCTGGGAGCCCTAGGGGGATGTCCAACAGACTCCCCGAGGGGAGCAGGCCTAAGCCGGCAGTCGGGCAATCTTAGTGCTGCCACAGAGGTGGAAGAGGCTCCCACCACCACCGCTGCACTCGCCAGCTGTGAGCCCAGCTTCTGGCTGAGCGGTGCTTCCCCTGTGGGATGGGCACAGCGTTGAGCATCTGCCCCCTGGTGGTCAGTGTGCGTCATAGTGATCGGTTGTCCCACCATTCAGTAGATTTGCATATTAGCCTTTTATTAATAGGATATTGATTTCAGAAAGGAAGGGAGAGGGAGAGAGAGAGAGAGAAACATCAGTGATGAGAGAGAATCATTGATTGGCTGCCTCCTGCACGCCCCCAGGCATAGGCCCTTGACCTGAATCGATCCCAGGACCTTTCAGTATGCAGGCTGACACTCTATCCCCTGAGCCAAACTGGCTAGGGCAGAACAGCTCTTTTTGATGCTCCAATGTTTTTGTCTATACACTGGAGCTGTTGCCACCTCTCCTTCGGGAGTTTATGAAGGACACGAGCTAATGCATATAAAACAGTTGGCACCATAAACCAACCTTCACACAGGCTGTCTTATCAGAAGTCTCTCTCACAATCAATAGAGTCTGGGGACACGATGCTGAACCCCAACCGTCTCCCCCACCTGGCTGTATGAAGTGAGGACTTAGGGCCTGCAGTCACAGCCGACCATCTGCCCATGGGAAACAGCAGAACTCGTCCATGGGCCAGTTTAGAAAAAGTTCCCTATTGCCCTCATCATCGATGAGCCATTATCCATCTAGTTAGTTTAGCCACTGAAACAGGCACATGTGACAACTGAGGTCTTTTTTTAGTGAGGCTGATTCAGGGCAAGTCGGGCAAATCGGAGCTGGTTCGGAGAGATCCAGATTTCAGGCCCGGCCTGGAACACGCAGAACAGATGGCCCTGTCGCTCTGGGTGTGAAATGAACACATGCTTGCCATCTCCTTGTAACCGTTCTATTTATGTTCTCACTGAAAATGCCACAGGGCGATCACTTCCAGTTACAAAGTGGCTTCTACCCGAGAAGCTCCAGGGGACGGTGTATCAATCCTCCACCCCGATGAGGGTTGGGTTCCATTACAGTAATTTTTTAGGCAGGGAAACTGAGGCATCAAAGAATACAAGGAATTTACAATATTTAGTATATTAAAAAGAAACGTGTGTCTTTTGTCTAAAGCTAAGGCTGGGGGAAACAGGCACTTGGCAGCCAGAGACTGAGCCAACTCCCTCGTAACCAAGCGACCAAGGCTGCAGCCTCAGGGGCAGCCAGACTGGCCTCGTGCAGCCTCGGACTTGGTGCCGTGAGGCGGGCACGATGTCCTTCTGGAGTCTCTTTGCCCATGATGCCTAGACTCAGTGTAACTGAGAAAACATCTGACAGCTGAGTAACATTCCATAACCTGACGGACCAGTATCTTCAAACAAGTCCAATCAAAGGCAGGGGAAGACTAAGGAAGTGTCAGGGATCACAGGGCAGGGAGGAGAAATGAGTGCTGTTCACGATGCCGGATTGTGGATTAGCTGCTCCCACAGAAAAAGGACTTCGGCAAAAAATTTGCAAGGACAGGAAACAGGCCTTTCTTTTCCTTTGCTGTGGCCTTCCACCAATTTATGAGAAGCCCCTGGCAATTAAACCCCAAGGTTGTTAGCTCCTCTGGTTCAAACAGTCCCTCTGTTCAAACTGCAGGGCAAGATAAGCTACTCTCTAGGCTACATTCTTCAGCCCCCTCCTCCCTGCTGTTTTCAGAACTCAGCGATAATTCCCACCAAGGGATCTCTAGTTAGTAGGTAGTCCCCTTCCCTCCTCCCCTTCAAACAAGCCTCTTTTGAACTCCTCATAAGGTTTGCTCTAAGCATGTGTTACAGGCTTGGGAAAAATACTAAGACACCACCCTAGGACATCTGTCTGACTGTCTCCTGGAAAGCAAACATACTGTAACTTTTCGAGACAACCCCCTCCCCGTATCTGCTCAACTTCAACAGAATTCCCCTCCCTTCATTGTTGCTTAGCAACAACCTCTGCTTAAAAGAGAAAGCTGCCCTTTATCCCCTGCCCTGTATTGACGAGCAATACCCTGGCTCGTTTCTCTCTTGGAAAGTAAAATAAACTTCCCCTCTGCATCGCCTCTTTCAGTTGTGAATTCTTTCACAGACTGAGTCACCGGCCAAACCCTAACAAAACTGGTGACTTTGTGAGAGGTCTGCTCTTTGTTTGATGGCACGGTACCTATGTCAACATCCCAGTTCCGACAGCTGCCTGAAGGTTCTGTGAGATGTGAGCACGGGGAGAGCCATCCTGAAGGGCAGGCGGGAATGCTGGGCCACTTTCCGTCACTTCTCTCTAAGTCTGTAATTATTTCAAAATAAAGCTCATGCTTCAGCCATCATTTCCTAGTCTGAGAATCAGACTTCTTCTTTAAATATGTTTTTATTGATTTTTAGAGAGAAAGAGAGAGGGAGAGAGACACATCGAATGGCTGCCTCCTGCACACCCCCTCAGATTGAGCCTGCAACCCAGGCACGTGCCCTGATCGAGAATCGAACCATTGACCGCTTAGTGCAGTGGTCGGCAAATTGCGGCTCGTGAGCCACATACGGCTCTTTGGCCCCTTGAGTGTGGCTCTTCCACAAAATAACCACGTGCGGGCGCGCATGTACAGTGTGATTGAAACTTCGTGGCCCATGCACAGAAGTCGGTGTTTTGTGGAAGAGCCACACTCAAGGGGCCAAAGAGCCGCATATGGCTCGCGAGCCACAGTTTGCTGACCACTGTCTTAGTGCATTGGATGATGCTCAACCACTGAGGCACACCAGCTGGGCGAGAATCAGACTTAAAAAATTACGTTTGTTTTTATGCCAGGGGAGCTACATTCCTTGAAATAACTGTGGTGCACATCTTATACCAGTGCAGATACTATATTTATGGTTTCCGACATCATTTCCAGAGCAAGTTCAAAATTCATGGGAGTTTGCTCCTAGAAGACACAATGGCCAGAAGAAAAATTATGTGAAAAGAAGAAATAACAACTGGACGCCAAACTGCAATCTGTATTGTCGGTGCTGTTACTTTGTTGCAATCCATTAAAATTAGACTGCTGAGTAGAATGAAGGCATGAAAACCACCCCAGCTTACCCTGCCTTTCTTAATAAAGAAGAAAACAAAACCAGAACGCTATACTTCCTATGAACTAAAAATACAACATGCAGGTTTTCCCGAAATTGCTTATTTACTATCGCTGTGAATTCTCTGCGATGAAATGTGAGTTCTACGCAAAGACGGGAGAAAATATGAAAATCAGAATAACTGTAATACTATGTATTTGTGTGTATATATATATGCATCTATATAGTATATATATTTATATGTATATAGATAGGTGTGCGTGTGTGTGCGTGTGTATTTTTTATGAAATCTAACTTCCTCCTTCAATGAGTGGTCTGGGCATGCCACTGGTAAATGAGCATGTTGCCATTCTCTTACCTGTTAGCTTAGACGAGGCTGTTTCGGAGACTTGGCGAAGAACAAAAGGAAGATCTAACAGAAAGCCGAGCCCCGGCTGTTCAAGGCCATGCCCACCCAGGTCAGGCCGTTATGTGATCGCCTGCCAGCCCCTCACGACCTTTCAGTGGCAAGTTTCAAGACGTGTTTTCAAGTGTGGAAAATAAAGTTGATGACGTGTCCTGACTTCCCTGGCACAGCACTGCAGGCTCGGGCTGGGTCTCAGGTCGCCTCAGGGACCCTCTGCGAGAGGGACCCCACATGGCTGAATGGGGGACAGTCACCCGACGGATGGAAGGAACAGCCCGCGTGAATACAACCAAGCAGCATTCCGAGGCCCGCTCAGTGCAAGGCAGACCGACGCTTCCTAAGTGGAAGGAAGCATTTCTGCGTCTACTCTTAACTCTGTTCTTTGCCGCTGGTTTAATAGAAAACAGGGAAATGGAAAAAAATAATTCCATTAAGGGTGACTCCTGGTGGTCGATATTCGTAGAAATCAGGGTTTTCTCTATTTTAAAACTCATCAGAATTAGCCTAAAACCCACGCTTCTCATATGCTTTCTCTCCTCGTCTTTTCTGACACGTATCTCCCAAAAGCATCTGACAGATACCGGTACTGGATTTTGGCTCTTCCCCGTTTCTCCCTGTGAGCTGAAAACCATCACAGTTGACGTCGGATCCCCTGGGAGAAACTGCTAAACCGCATTAGGCTCATTTTAGAAACCAAAGCTGATGTACGTATTTTTTTCTCGTGGTGAAGAATAATGAACACATGGGGTGTTGGTAGTTATTTTAAGGCAGCCCTTTGTCTAGAACTCATTTTTTAAAACATCTTTGTTGTTGAAAGTATTACATATGTCCCTTCTTTCCTCCCATTGACCCTTTCTAGCCCACCCCTGCCTCCCACCCCAGGCCTTCACCACCCTATTGTCTGTGTCCATGGGCTGATCACGTCCCACCCACCCTCACCCCTGCCTTCCCTCTGAGATTTCTCAGTCTGTTCCAAGCTTCCATGACTCTGGATCTATTTTGTTCAATTTATTTTGTTCATCGGATTCTACATATGAGTGACACCATGTGATGCTTGTCTTTCTCTGACTGGCTTATTTCACTTAGCGTGATACTCTCCAGGTCCCTCCATGCTGTCTCAAAGGGTAAGAGATCCTTCTTTTTTTACTGCTGCATAGGATTCCATGGTGTAAATGTACCACAGCTGTTTTATCCACTCGTCTACTGATGGGCACTTGGGCTGTTTCCAGATCTTAACTTTGCTTTCCATGTTCTTGTTCTTGGGACGGGTGACCAAACTGATCATAGGAAATGAACTCAACTAAATATGCCGGGAGAACGAAGAGAAACAGGCCCCCCCCCTTAATCCACGAGCAATGCCTCACTGTGGGCAACGCGGGCCCCAGCAGGAGGGAGTGTTCGCTGGGACACAGAACCCCAGCTCTCTAGGGCCCAGAGATTTCAGTCCTCCGTCCCCTCTCCTCCCGTGAGCATCCGGGGTGATGATGACTCTTCAAAGACAAGTACCACATGGTCTCACTCATGTGGAATCTAATGAACAACATAAACTGATGAACAAAATACATCCAGAGACATAGAAACATGAAACAGGCTGTTGAATCTCAGAGGGAAGGCGGGGGTGGATGGGTGGGTGGGAAGTGATCAACCGAAGACCTTGTATGCACAGATGCAGAACCCACGGACACAGACAATAGGGTGGTGGAGGCCTGGGGTGGGGGTTGGGGTGGGCTAGAGGGGGTTCGTGGGGAGAAGAAAGGGACCTATGTAATACTTTCAACAATAAAGATTTTAAAAAAAAGATGTGAAAGCACGTGGTTCCCAAGCACAAGTCAACTAGCTCACGTGAGGTTCAACCCATAACGTGGTCATCGACCCAGACCTACAAGATCTGCGCGCTGCATGGGATCACCGCGAGAGGACACACGGCCTTCCCCCTGGGCACTCCCGGTCTAGGTTACACCTGCCTCCCTAGGGGGTGGAATGACCCCCAGGAACACGCGGTGAGTGTGGGGGGGGCAGAGGCAAGAAGGGAACTCGTCTCTGGCGCCCACTCCCTCCGCCTCCCTCTGAGGCTGTCCTGAGTCAGTTTCCAGCGGCTTCTCCAGCCCAGCTCCCTGTCTCCTGGACAGCCACCCTCCCCCCCACTGGGTCCCCATGTCCGGCCTCCTGCTTCCTCCGCTCCTCCGCCTTTTAAAAGGAAATCACCTCCATTTGCACCTTCCCCACGGGCGTTTCCAGAAGCTCATGGTCTGAGTTCCCGGAAACACTGGGGCCTAAGCCCCTGCGGCCAGAAGTCTTGAGCTCAATGCCACGTCCGGCGGAAGCGTGCGATCTCGGCTGTCACCGGGCGGCCTTCGAGGCAGAAGGAAAGCCGGAGAGAGGGCCTGTGCTGGGAGATGACTTCTCCCGTGTTCTTTCTCTGCGGGAGGGGTGCTGCCGCGAGTTCACGGCAGAGTTTCTGTCTCTCCCTCCACTCTTCTCTCTTCGGTCCTCCTGTGCCCTCACATCCCTTCTCACTCTCCTTTTTAACCCGGGTCTAGGGCGGGCCTGCTTTGCTCTCCTGACTCAGTGATCCTAACTGTTCTCACGTAGCCAGGAGACGAGGCTGGTGGTGGGAGGCCATGCGGCTGCTGCTGTTTCACACCTGGTCTCCCTTCTCTCGCCCTGGACCTTCTCATCCAGAAGAATTGCTCCCACGCGATCTGACTTGCTGCCTCATTCAAACCGCAAAAAAAAAACATGTCGCTAAGGCGGCCGAGGGCGCTTGTCCCGGACACTGCAGACACGAAGAGCTGTGATGACCTCCGTGCCGTCTCCATCTTGCTGTGTAAAACACGGCTACGTCTGGGCAGTGCCCTCTCGGCGGACAGCTCCATTCTGCAGACACACGAGTGGCCGAGGTCAGCGCTGCAGAACGGCCCCCGGGCACCTGTCAGGAGGGCAGGGCGGCTAAAGAAGAGAGGCGCCCACACAGCGTCCCTCCACGGTCCCGCCCCGGGTGCTCTCGGAACAAGGTGACAGGGAGTGCGTGGGTGCCCCAGTGCCTGCTTCAGCAGGAGTGACGGCGCCTGCCATTCCCTGCCAATTAGCTTGAAACTAACCGTCTCGGAGAGGTGGTGCCAGGTCCCTGAGCACACTGTGTGTGACAAATGTAAGGTAAGTGCGTCAGGAACAGGGAGCAGGCCTCGGTCTCCTAGCTCACCTCCTGGGGTTATGGTTTCAGGAGGAAGGAGGTGACGCCGGGCACTGGGAAGTTCTGTGCCAGCCCTGCCCACCCCTCAGGCTCCCTCATGGGAAAAAGGTCTGCTTCTCTTTGTTTTGTTGTTGTTAATCCTCATCCCAGGATATTTTTCCATGGATTTTTAGAGTGGAAGGGAAGGGGAGAGACACAGAGAGAGAAACATCGATGTGAGAGAGACACAAAGAGTTGATTGGCTGCCTCCCACAAAGCCCCAATCAGGGCCGGGGACCCAGTCTGCAACTGAGGTACGTGCCCTGGACCTGAATCGAACCTGGGATCCCTCAGTTTGAGGGCTGACGCTGTGGCACTGAGCCACGCCGGCCAGGGAGAGATCTGCTTCTCTCGACTTGTTTGCAGAACAAGGTTCATGAGAAGATGCTGAGGAGACTGCATAAATGACCAAGGTTTCCCATCATTTACTGACCACACCCTCGCTTCACTCCAGAAAGACCAAGTAAGGAAGGTGTCGTACAGCCACCGCTCTGTATCCAGACAGCCCCTCAGCCAAGCCGCCACGTACCACAGCCAACGCCGCCGGGCGAGACCTTTCACAACTCAAACGAGGCTCAATGGACACACAGTGATTTCGCACACAGCCCTTAACCGGCTTCAGAGCCCCAGAGGAGAGCGGCACGAAGTGGGGAGATCAGACCCCAAAACAGAGAACGGGGTTCTAGGCCTGGCTGTGCAATGACTGGAGAAATGCCCTCAGTCTAAGTGTCCTCATCTGCTAAATAGGCACTCTTCAACCTCAGTTTATTGCATCCTTGTTTTTGCACTCGCAAAGATCATCCCGGCATTATCATTGATCACTAATATCAAGTGTTTCCTCTCTCCCCACTTTATTCTTTTAACCTACCCTGTTATTGGGCCAATATACAGGAAGTGTGTCAGCACCGAGAATGAAATACTTAATAAAGCTGGGACCAAGGGACATGACATACACGAAACATGAGAAAACATTCACTTTTCCTTGTAAGTGGCCCTGAGCATGTTTTGACCTGCCATTAGTTATTCAACTGCCATGTTTAGGGAATTGGTGAGGTTATGCGTACACCACGACATCATGTCTAAAAATACTCATGTTTAGACTTTCTGCAGACAATGGGCACATCACACGAAAACATCTGCTCATTTTCCTAAGACCAGGGCTCTCCCCGCAACATCAGGCAGTGTGAGCACAACTGGGACCCGAGGGAAGCAGAGCAGGTGCGGTCACCCCCTTCGCCCTCCCCCCTCGGGCCATCGGCTGCTCTTGTGTTGTCACAAGAGAAATCCACGCTCAGTGCCATGAGACCCGTGGTTCTGCACTAACTAGTAACCCAAAGGAGTGGCCCCGGGCGGCATGATGCAACCCCGCGTAATCCAGCTAGGATGCCCAGTGCACTTCAAACGCAGCCACATCCACCCTCAAGCTCATGGCTGATCATGAAAGGCAATGACTCTAAAGGGAGGTAAAGAGCCCAGCCAGTGTGGCCCAGTGGTTGAGCATCTACCTAGGAACCAGGAGGTCAAGGTTCAATGCCTGGCACAGACTTGGGTTGCGGGCTCGATCCAGGAGGCAGCCCATCAATGCTTCTCTCTCATCATTGATGTTTTTCTCTCTCTCCCTCTCCTTCCTCTCTGAAATCAATTTTAAAAAAGTATTTTTTTTTAAAAGAAAGGAGGCAAAGACACCGAATGGCTGATCATTTATGTTGGCGTCGTCCAGGGGCTCCGACGGCTGTGGAGCGAGCTCAGAGCCTGTCGATGCACACAACGGGACGTGCACTCGGGCACATTCCCTCTTCCCCCGCCTCTTTTCCTTTCAATAGAGGGTCTGCATTGGCTTAGAGACTTTCTCTCCATGGAGTTGTTGGATCCAGGAGGGAAAAAGAACGGCTCTGAGTTTGCTCCTAGCCCTGAGCTGCACGTGCTAGGCGAGCAGTGGAAATTCATGCACAACAACGTTTCTCGGTGCAAACTGGTGCCCATTCATGCACCGCCGCCATCAGAAGGAAAAGCCCACCCTCTCTCAACGAGGCTTTGAAGTATGTGGACGTTCAGCACCAGGGAGCAACGCTTGGGAATGTGTCCTTATTAATTTCCTACATTTTTCTTTTACTGAGAAAAAGAAATCACGTTCGCGAAATGAGATCACCTCCTTGATTTCTGCATCAGGCCTATCTGGTGAAGGACAAAAGGTCAAAGTTTGTTTGAACTTCATGAGGGATCTATGCTTCGGGCATTTCCAAATACTTTTGTTCTCAAGATTATCATCATAGATGGAGATGGAGATGGAGATGGAGGAGAAAACAATAAAGATGGTGAATTTAAAAAACAACAACAACCAACACAACAAATTTTGTTTCCAAGACAAGAAATTAGTGCCCATAGACACAGATTCTAAAGACCAAGCATTATGATGCAGATATGAGGCACGCCGGGGTTCAGGGGAACAGCTAATGCATTCACCTTGATAAGGTGCGAAATGTTCAAAAAATTAGAATTCTGATGCCCAAAGCCTAGCAGTAGAATGCAATCTTAGCCCTATGCGACTGTTTTCTGTCCTACCGGTTTATGCTAATGTTAAGGATAAACTGCCCCCCGAAATTAGCCCATCTCACTGTTATTCCGTGGATAATCCTTCTGGAAATAATTACTGGGAATTTACAAAATGTCACAGCCTTTTATCTAGTCTTCAAATAGATAAACATTCTCCTTTGTTTAGAATAGTCATAGGTACTGCAGTATAAATTCCAAAAGCTTAAGCTATAGGGAAATGAAACATTCATGAATGGGGAGCAATTATATTGGTGATATTTAGGGAACCGACATTTTCTAGAATACTGCACAGTAACTCAGAGGGTTCCATAAAGGTAACATGGAAGCAAAATATGCTTTAACACATGAAAAATAAACTATATGTGTGTATGTCAGAATTAGACGTGTAAAATACATATGCGCACCGGTGAAAGCGAGGTGTGGAGACACAAGAAGGGACATGGCTTCTTTTTACGGATCATATTCAATGTCTTTGCTATATTATTCAGTTCTGTTTAAAAAAAAAACCAGCAAATTTGAGAACTTAACTAGAACATAAAATATACGGAATAGAGCAGCAGTCATGGAAATTAACAGCAGCAACGATTCCCCATCTAAGCCGGAGCACAGATCCAGCCTGTAGACTTTCAACCTTGAATGTGAGTTAGAGATCAGCTATCACACTAATCTATATTTTTGTGAAATTATTAACACTTTTTTAAATTGGAGGAGTCACTATACACGAAAACGATTTAGAAATAACAGAAACATGCTTATCGACAAAGAAAACTATCCAGATATATTGCGAAGTAGCTTGAGAGTGGCTCACACCGTGTTGGGAGAGAGACGAACCCCGTGGTTTACTGCGTGTTCACTAGGGCTGTCTTCACCAAGTATTCAAGCCACGGTGCTTAAACAAGACTGGACAGCAGGAGTCTGGGAGACCCAGTGATTAGTGCTACGCCTCCTCGAAGGCGCTGCTTCCCTCGTTTGTGGGGGCTCCTGGGCTTTGGGGCCTCCTCGGGGTATCACCCTGTTTGTCCATTTGTGTACACCCCCTCCCACCTTTCTATTAGAATACCGTCGGATTGGATCGGATGCCATCATCTCAACCCCTCACACCTGCAGAACAACCCTGTTTCTAAACGGAATCGCGTTCGGATGTCTTGGGGGTTAGGACGCCACCACGTGAATTTTGAGAGATGTAATCCGGCCCCTCACGTTTGCTTACGGAGAGAACATGGTATCAAACGTGGCATGTCTGAGCCAAGGAAGCAGAGACCTCGTCTCAGCCACCTAGAAGAATTCCTGGGCTTTGATATCTTAAAAGTACAGCCACGTAAAGTTTTCCTGGGCTCACACTCGCGCACTACTCTGGGGTGACCTCACCTTCGTGGGGGGGGTCAACTGCTTTTATGATTTGCAGTTGAGGATGCTAATTCAATATTTTCAGGACAGGGCATTGATTTTCAGGTCAAGGTCTTTAAAAACAGTGAATTAAATAAAAATTGGTCTGGTCTCAGTCTATGAAGTCAAATATCACCGCCAGTCACTGGGGAAGGCTGCTAACGATTTCAGTGCCGTGCACCGGAGTCAGCGGAGGGAAAACAGCGGGACGAGGCTTAGGAACCAGGAGGAAAGCGTGCATCCAAGTAAGCGTCCCACCAGCTGAACTTTGCAGAGCTGAAATCTGCTCATAGATCGGGACGGCGTGGAAAGGTTCCCTGCTATATAAATGCCACCCTGAGCTCTACGTTGGAGCTGTAGGTCTGAACTGCTTTACCCTTAAATCCCTGCCTATCGGACGTGCAATGCGTCTCCTGCCTGCTTTTCCTTGAGACCCAGGAAATGGGCACGTTGTTCTGGGTGGCCCTGGTCGTGGCACCGAGGGCTTGGTCTCTGCAGGCATCTTCCGAACCAGGGCCTCCGGAAAGTGGCAGCTGTCCTCCGGCTGCCCAGCTCCAGGTGGACCCTTGCTCAGGTCAGTGTCAATCCTCAAAGTGTGCTCATAAGAGGCATGTGTTCAATGCAAGCTCTCCCGAGAGCGCCTCGTGGGCTTTCCCTCCTCGGTGCCACGTTCAAAGCTCAATAGTGTGGCGAGCCGGCCCGGCCATGGCATACTCAGCCCCACATTGGGCGCCTTTTGTGCCGCGCCAGCTCAGCCAGGTTCGGTGACCCTGAGAGGGGTGGTGAAGGATGGAGAAAAGACAGACAAGAGAAGAAAGCTGGGTCTGGGTGGGATGCTGTCCTCTGATGGAGAGCCTCTGTGATGGAGAGCTGGTGACAGCGTCATGGACTACACGCCGTGTCTTTATTTTATAGCAGATTCCACGAGGCAAAGTAAGGGCGTGGTCAGGATGTTTACAACATTCTTGTGGGTTTCGATCCTACTCAACTACATGCACCTGAGCTCTATCAAGCCCACATCACTCAGGCACGTGGGGCCACGTGTTCGGACCATAGGTTCACGCTCACAACTATAGCTGTTGGCTACAATTGTGCTGGGAGGGCTCTGCCCTCCAAGCTGGAACTTGCACGTGGCCATGAGAGGACTGTGCCCTCTCTTTAGTCAGAGAATTGAACCTGCCCAAACACCGTAGCCGCTCTCCCCACAATAGAAGGAAGGCCATGGGGGCCCAGCAATCCCGTGTGGAGGCTCCTCTGTGGATGCCAGTGCGGAGGGGCAGGGTGCGTCCTGGCAACCACAGTCAGTGTCTCCGCGGTGAAGGAAGGGCGTTCATGGATCCTGCCCGCGGGACCTCAGTCCACGGCGAGGCCAGGGGGCCACCCTTCCCACAGTGTCTGCTTCTCCACCCACCATGTGGGCCTGTGCGCATTTATGCAAATCATAGAGAAAACAAACTTCAGAAGGGTCTTTGTTTTCAAAAGAGAAACGCCTGGCTGATGGATGTCACAGAGAGGCACACGGAGACTGTGGGAATGACTCTCTTAACACATCGCGGACCAGCAGTTTCATTGCCAGCTTTCCCCAGTGGCCAGGTAAGTTTCTACTGAACGAGTATAAAAAACGTTTTACATAAATGTTAAAGGCACGCCTTCAAATGAAATACCCATTGCATTTGAAGTTAGTTATTACATGTTCTTACAGCTGTATCTTTTTAAAGTATGATGCTTTGTAAAACACTGTGTAATATTAAGCGAGAGTTCTCATGATCCGTCCACAATGTGTTAACAAGGAAATTGTTTTGCAATGAATAATTTCCACTCCTGTTTTAGTAAATCAAGGAACTGGCGAGTGGGATCCATTTCAGCTTAGATCCCTTTCCTCCCAGTTACCCACGTACACAGCAAGACGTTGCAACATTATTTGCTTATGGAACGACATTTCCTCCACGAGTGTTGTCCACTTTGACAACTCGGACTTAAAAAAAATACAGATGCTGAAATGGTCCTCTTAGCCCTAACGGGTTTGGCTCAGTGGATAGAGCATCGGCCTGCGAACTGAAATGGTCCTCTTGGATAGCTGTTGTCCAAGCAGGACCACTGCAGCCACGTCCTGGGTGATGTCCTTTACAGTTGCCATGAGACCCAGGAGACACTGCAGAAGCAGCAGGTTCCTTCACTTCTCGTGACTCTCAGAATCGGCAGAACGACTGGACCAGAATATTCTTGGTCTCAGGAAGAAAAGTTTTGGGAGAGAACGTAGGGGGCGGAGGGGCAGGGGAGTGAGGGAGGCGAGGGGCACAGGAGGGGTCCGGGGCGGTGCTGGGGTTCGGGCGTGGGTGCGATTAGTCGAAGGGGTGGGTGAGGAAGTACAAGGAGAACGCGCTAAGGTGAGCAGCATGCCCGCCTGGCCTTGTGCTGACCTGATTCTTACTGACATCCTCGCCTGACCAGCCAGGATGCCTGTTTTAAGACCGTTATTTGAAGAAATAGTTTGTTTTGATGAGTCAAACTATTCATTAAGGCACATTTTTTATGGCTTTTTAACCTATTCTCTGTTTAAAAAAACACTGCTTCAGGATCGCTACAACTGAAACACATATTGGTTTTAAATCTTCCGTTCAGACTCATGAGTGTTACTCCTGGGTATATGTCTAATCAAAAACTGTCCCCAGATGTTCACAAGGACATTACTGATGACAGCCAAAATGGTTAAAACAACCCAAACGCCCACTAGCCAACAGATGGACAAATACATGGTGGGATAGCCATACAACGGAATAGTAGTTGGCAATAAAATATGAAGGACTATACACCCTACATACAGTAAGCCTTGAGAACACGAGGCCATGTGAAAGCGGTCAGTCACACACGATCATGCGCTCTGTCATTCCATGTCTGTGACACCTCCACCGAGGCAGAGAGTGGGCGAGTGTCCCCCGGGGCTCCGAGGGCGGAGGTGCAGGTGGCTGCGGACAGGAGGGGTTTGGCTGGAGACGATGAGCACCGTCATCTCACACCGTCATCTCACACCGCGTGTGGGGCTGGGCGCATGACGCTGTGAATAACCCGGAAATGCCGAGCTGTGCTGTCAATGCCTTAATCGTGTGGACTAGGAATGACTAACTCAATGAAGTTAGTTCTTTAATAAATATTTAGTTGTGATTTTTTAAAAAATTCCAGTCTTTTCTGCAACGCCATGTGCTTGCAGTGGGTTTTGTGAAAGAAACCTCCGTTCCAAATGGAGAAGTGTGTTTTTTATTTATTTATAAGAAAGGACTATTTTGATGAAAATTGGAACAGTCATCGCCTTCGTATAAACATCCCAAGGACACATAGGTGTCCTCCTGTCGTCCGAGGATTCTGGGTGGAGAAGAGCTAAGGAGACCGCGGTGCTCACGGCGCCCGCACCCGTGGGGACAGCCTCTGTGTGAGGTTCGCTCGGCCCCCTCCCAGCCTGAAAACCTCCACACTGACTCCGGATTTCATTACAGGGGGACCTTCTGTAAGTTCAAAGCCAGGGTCGCGTCCCTCCCGCTCCCATCCCGACCGGAGACATAAATCTTTCGGAAACGGTCCCTCTGCCCACGCTCCAAGCGGCTGACACGTGTCACAGGGAAGCCACTTCCATTAAGTTGCAGCCGCAGCTGTGCCTGCATTTGAGGGACTCGGAGAAATTGCTCTATCTGTCTCCATCCCCGGGATGCCTGTCATCCCGTCACCGACGCAGGAAAGTCTGGAGACGAAAGGCCTCTCGCTTTCCCGACGGCTGTCACCACAGGCGGCGGCTCAATACGCAACGTGACGGGGGAAATAAACACAGGATGGGAGACGGGAGGGTGCGTGTACTGGGAGAGACAAACGCAGGGCGGTCTCCTTCACCATATTCCAGAATATTCCCTGTGGATCACACCCGTCCTACCTCCGGTCTCCCCCGCAGGCCTGGGATTCAGAGAAAGCATCTCTCCCAGCCCACACAGTCACAACCTTTTACTGAGCGTGTCTGTAAGTGACTAACCGTGAGACACAGATGTACCGGCTCCATGCACGACAGGAGGCAAAGCTTTGGGCATAAAATGGTGAAATGTCAAGTGAGACGCACCTTTGAACTTGACAGGCTGATAGAACCATCGACCAGCATATTCCCTATTCTGGCTTCAAACAGTGATACCCGGAGAAAATGGTGGGAAGGACGCCCAGGCACGCAACCTGCCCTGAGACGCAGGCAGCTGAAGGGGAGTTGGGGTGGTTCTCGCTCTTCCTGCTCGGACGCCATGCAGACCTGCGCTGACATCCCCGCGCCAATGACAAATTCAGAGTCTCAGCTGGTCCAGTCCTGCTGAACGGGACCTGCGTCTTCACCACCAACAAGGAACCGGGCCTGGGCCTGGGCCGGCGTGGCTCAGTGGCTCAGCATCGACTCACGAACCAGGAGGTCACGGGGTTCAATTCCCGGTCAGGGCACGTGCCCGGGTTGCAAGCTCAATCCCCAGTGTGGGGTGTGCAGGAGGCAGCCGGTCCATGATTCTCTGTCATCACTGATGTTTCTATCTTTCTCTCCCTTCCCTCTCCCCGCCTCTCTGAAATCGATTTTAAAAATTAATAACTTTTAAAAAAGGAAAGGAACTGGACTACGCTATGTACTTACTGTATGGCTAAATTAATTAAAAATTCAAAACATCAGATTCCTCCTGTGAGAGCTATGCTACAGCCTTGCTATTGCTGTGGGTTTAAGAGCTATGTGATCGATGGATATTTAAGACGCATCATTTGTTCGGTCCCTGTGGAAGGCACACTCCCCCAGCTGGTGCCGAGTAGGTCTTGGAGAGGCTCCGTCAACCTGATGGGAGGCAGTCTGCGGCCGAGCGTGAGAAGGTGCCATTTCTAGACCTTTCAGGAGAGCAAGGCGCTCGCATCGTGCTCGGTGGTTCCACACGGCCCAGGAGGCAACTGTCTGCATAGCAGCTGGCCACACGCACCTCAGAGCCCGGGACTCCCGCCCCGGATGGTGAAACACCCCCGGGAGCTCAGTTTAACGAAGGGAGCGGGACCCGGAGCCTCGGAGCCCACGGGCCCCTAGAGTGACGGCCCTCCCCTGGGCGCACAGGGCGGGAACCACGTCACAGAAGCTCAGGACCGACTCTCCAGGGGGGCAGCGCACCTACCTTCCTGCCACTGAAACAGGTGACGCCGATGCCCACACCGTTCATCTCGCCCCAGTGCCCGGCACGCAGGTCCCAGAGAGAGACGGAGCCATCCCTGCTCCGCACGCCCCACGCCCTCGCTCCTCAGGACCTGGGTGCCACCGGCCGGGCCCCGGGCCTCTGGGGAGAGAGCCCATCCCCGGGAAGGGAAGTAAGGAGGCGGGCAGACCCCACGGCGGGCACAGCACCGACCTCCTCTTCCACATTGGAAGGGAGGCTGCGCGGGAGCCTGTGCGTTCACTTCCTGGGTGTCTTTACCGCGAGGAGCTCGCTGCCGTCACAAAGCACCTGTTCCAGCGAGTCCGAGTGCTTCCCTACCCACGACGTCCGCAAACTTCAGGTCACAACCCAGGGTGGGTGGCTGCACCCACAGGCAGGGGATAAACAGAGGCCTGACCAGGGGTCAGATGGGTCCGATTTACCAACTCCATCCTTCAGGCAGGGGGAGAGGGGGCCACTTAAGAAACGAGTGGCCTGCTGGGTGGGCAGAGGTCTAGCCTCGCTCCCAGATGTGCAGGGGTGAGGTTAACGGGGTCTGATTACAGAAAGCCACTGCCAAACCCACACAGAAGACATTTGCCTCTGCCCCGCCACTGTGTCTCAGAGGTTGAGTGTCAACCTATGAACCAGGAGGTCACGGTTCAATTCCCGTCAGGACACATGCCTGGGTTGCATCCCCAGTAGGGGGTGTGCAGGAGGCAGCCGATCCATGATTCTCTCTCATCATTGATGTTTCTACCCCTCTCTCTCCCTCTCCCTTCCTCTCTGCAATAAAAAATAAATAAGTCATTTGCCTCAATCGCTCAACTATTTTAGGTCCATCTAACCCGGGGCTCACAGAAATATCTGGAACGTTGTTTTGTTTCCGCACGGCCTCTGGCCTACATAGGACCCAGGGAAATGCCCCAGAAGGACTTGCAGCTGGAGACACAACCAACAGAGTGGAAGATCATGGGCCAGACGCTGCACGTGTCACACATTTTAAATGTTGGTATTTATTTTCTGAATGTTTGAAAGCTGGAGACATTTACCAAACCCACACCCGGACAGTTCACAGCCTCTGTCGCAAGTGAGTTCGGGGACTTCTCACTGGACGGGAGGAAACTCGGGGTTTTACACCCTGGGGTGGGCACACTCTCTTCCTAAAGCAGGTGGGGGACGTCCGACCTGCGGGCTGCGCAAGGCCCTCGGAATCACTGGTCTGGATGAGGGGTGAGTTAATTAAATGTTTGACCCAATACAGCAGGCTAATGTTTCAGTGGATGATTGTGTATGGGCCTCAGATGATATTATAAATACCCAAACGGCCGTTGGCAGGGAAAAGGTCCCGCCCCTGACCTAACGGATGGGAAGCGCCTACCCGTCCGCCTGTGCCGTGTGGGGAGGACCCCGGGGCCCACGGACCAAAGCAGGTCAGGGTTCCGGGAAAGCCTGTGTCAGGCCCTAACACGGCTCCTACGTGGGCCGTGGGCAGCGGTCAGATTTCAGAGCTCAGGCTCCACAGCTGTCAGTGTGAGGCTCCCCGCCCAGGATTCCATGAATAAAGGGTTGGCCGGCCCCGAGTCAGTCCGTTGAATGAACGGCAATTGCAGCTACTGCCGTTACCAGCATATAATACTTTAATTCAAATGTGGCAGTAACGTTGCCAACATGACTGATACAGCCGTGGAGAGGGAAGCGATGGTTTCCCCTGGTTTTGTACTTAACTTTCCATGGACACTCCCTGAGCCGGCCAGGAACCCGGTTCCCCACTTTCAAGGGCAGAAGAGGTTCTGCTGCTGGTGGCCTGAGGCACCCGCCCGCTGTGGGCTCTGCACAGGCCTGGGAGAGGCTGGGAGGAGGGGCAGGGAGCACCGGGCCTGCTGTGGGCTCCGCACCAGGCCTGGGAGAGGCTGGGAGGAGGGGCAGGGAGCACCGGGCCCGCTGTGGGCTCCGCACCAGGCCTGGGAGAGGCTGGGAGGAAGGGGCAGGGAGCACCAGGCCTGCTGTGGGCTCTGCACCAGGCCTGGGAGAGGCTGGGAGGAAGGGGCAGGGAGCACCAGGCCTGCTGTGGGCTCTGCACAGGCCTGGGAGAGGCTGTGAGGAGGGGCAGGGAGCACCGGGCCTGCTGTGGGCTCTGCACCAGGCCTGGGAGAGGCTGTTAGGAGGGGCAGGGAGCACCGGGCCGACGCTCAGCGCAGACGTGGATCTCAGGTACCTGAGCAGCGGACGGGACAGCAGGTGGCCCGCCTGGAACGGCTGCCGATCACTCATCATCTCAAACTCACTGATCAAATGTCTGCTGTGGCCTCACCTGGTCTCGGGGGTAGGGATACAGCGATGAGCAAAGTGCACAAAAGCCACTGTCCTGATCCGTGTGCGCGTTCTACGTGGGGGAGAGGGGCGGCGGCTCCGGAGGCCCCGGGAACTGTCGGAGAGCCACCCAGACTCAGGCTTCCTACTCGACCTTCCGGGTGATTCTGAGACGGAAACTGTCAGATGCAAACCTGAGAGTATTTCTCAAGTGGAACATTCCAGTCAGTCACTTTACATGAACATCTTGGCTATTATTTCACATGTTATAAAAATGATTTGGGAGGAAATAAACTGTAACCAGTGTACCATCCAGTCACGGCCGTGATGCACGTGAAGATGTCAAGGGTTTCAGCTTAGATGTATATACCTGCATGCACACACACTCACACACATACACACACATACACACACATGCACACACACAGCCATACACACATATGCGCACACACACATGCACACACACATACACATATGCACACACAGGCACACACTCACCCACCCCACGTGCACACACGTACACATATACACATACACACTCATACCCATACACACAATCACATGTACAGATGCACACACATACACATATAATGACACGGTTGATGCTGGCTGAGGCAGCAGTCGATAGCCGAAAGCTGTTACTTGGCCGGCGTGGTTCAATGGTTGAGTGTCAACCTATGAACCAGGAGGTATTGGTTCCATTCCCCGTCAGGGCACATGCCCGGGTTGCAGGCTTGATCCCCAGTAGGGGGCGTGCAGGAGGCAGCCGACCAATGATTCTCGCTCATCACTGATGTTTCTATCTCTCTCTCCCTCTCCCTTCCCCTCTGAGATCAATTAAAATACAGTTTTTTAAAAAGCGGAGCTAAGGCTTCCTCAGTCCCGCCACTCACAAACGTCAGCCGTCTTGGGACGAAGGCCCTGCTGGTCTAGGGGAGCGGCTCTGGCCCGGATTCAGGTTTCGGTGTCATGGAGCCCAAGGCGCACTTACTGTGCCCAGGAGCACACGCACGAGGAGAGCCTAGGACTGCGCTGCCTGGAGGGGCCAGGCATCCTGTCTGCTGGCCTCGCGCCAGGCCAGATGTTACTGCTGGGCTCCCTCCACCCGTCCGGTCCCAACCCCGGCGACTCCGTGCCACCTGACACCATCTGTTCTGAGTTCTCCTCCCCCTGCCCCCACCACTGACCTAGTCCATAGAGAACAGAGGGGTCCTCACCAGGAAGACACTGGTTCCCTTCCAGCAGCGCACTCTCCCGCTGGGAGCCATTCACAAACACATTTCACCCCGGAAACGCCGGGCTCCTGGGGCTCCCTGCACAGTGCTTGGCGAGGGCTCCGTGAGTCCCCTTTCCCGTGTGTGTGTGTGTTTGTGTACATGTGTGTATGTGTGTGCATCTGTGTGCATGTGTGTGCTTTCCTTTTGTCATCATCTCTGGCCCCTTCTGCCCACACTCCGTTCCTACGACAGCTCCTGCCTCGACTGTCAACCCCGGAAGGACAGTGTTCCACATACGGGGACCCGGACAAACACGCCACGTCTCTTCTCGCAGGGATGACCGTCTTCCCTTCCACGAAAGCCACCTGCAGACGCTAAAATATTAATTTCTAATCTCGCTTTGATGACCAATCCATCCTTCAGGGGTGACAAATGCTGTTTGGATGGAATGCGTCTGGAGACACAGGAAAGACACATGAACCCAGATCTGAAGAGATTCCTTTTGCTTCTAAAAATTCACCTCATGTCATAAAAGTGGCGCAAACAGAGACTCTAATGTTCAAACGCTGCCCCTCAGAACGGAGAAGGGGACACACCGCTTCTATTGCAGATGTTTCTAATAGTGGTCCCGTCCCCCCCGACGGCGGCCAAGTGTCTAATCCCCAAGCAACGGAAACCCAGGGCAACCTGCCGAGCCTCATTTCTCAGTGGCGGCGGAGGGCCCGGCGTGAACTGTCCACCGTGAATTCCAGCCAGACACTTGCTCCCTCACACAGACGCACGCACGGTCCCCGCAGACGGCACCTGTACTACCCGGTCCCCGCAGACGGCACGCTCTCACCTCCGGGCACACGAGCCGGGTGCTAACTTCTGTGCAGCCTCTGGGAGGTCCGGCTGCCTCCTGCGACGCGATGACCAGGGATCGCGCTCCCCCAGCAGCAGCAGCTCCCAACAGGTCCCCTGGTTGCCTCTCAGCAGCTCAGCGCAGAGGAGCAGAAGGTCACAGGCAGTGGCAAGGCCCGGGCCCGGGAGCCGAGGGCGAGAGGGGCCAGTGCTCACGGCCTGCAGCCGCCCGTTTCCACTCCGCACGGCCCAGCGCACGAAGCACAGAGGTCTGGGCTCCGCAGCTGCTCAGCCCCACAGCTGGGTCCCTGACGGATCGCGGGGGCGGCTGGGAGATCAGGGGACGAGTTCCCAGCTGGGACCTAGCGCGTGGAGCCCGCTCACCAGCGTTAATCAAGGCGCCGGGCTCCGGGCTCCGGGCTGTTTCCCCAGAGGGTCCACATAACGAGCGCACGAATCAAAGACGCACCGGGAGCATCCTGCACCCCAACCGGCTCTGCTCACACAGGAGACGCAGCTGACCCGGATCACAGGTGCCCACCTTCCCAGACACACAGACCTCCTGGGCGACAGGCTTGGGTCTGGGGGCGATGGAAGTGCTGGAGACCAATGCCAGCATGTCATAATTTCAAGAGTTTCATCCAAAGGTTGATGAGACTTGGGGACTCAACAGGGTTGAGTCACACATGTAGTCACCTGTTGGGAATGGCTGAAGGCATTTCCCCAAACCTGAATAGGAAACTGATTGTGGGATCCTCACCTTGTCCCAAAAGTGGGGTCTCCAGTGTGACCCCCCACCTCCCTGTGCCCAGGTCCGGGGTTCCTCAGAGGACCTCATGGATAGGTTCAATTGTGCTAAGAGCTGGAAATGGGACCTCACACTTCAAAACAGCAGCCAGAGCAATGGGAATGGAATAAAGACATGTTTTTTTGAACTGACTGGCTCCAACATGGGGGGGGGTGTCTCTGTCACCTTTGGGGGTCCCAGAAAAAATGGGCTGACAAGCAGCTGTGTTGGACAAGTGGGGGATCTGCTCAGTGAGTGGGAATAAGGTGTCCATGTGTGAAAGGAGGAAAAAAAAAGAGCTGGGTTGAGCAGAAGATGGTTTCAGCTACTTCTACACCAACGATGTCCCCCTGGGAATAAACCATCTGGAGGGAGAGACCAGTCAGCCCACAGGTGGTGTCGTCATGGTGCCGGCCCCAGGCACACGGTGTGTGGGCGGAGTCTCCTTAGACCTAAACTGGCTGTTCCGTCTTCCTCCCCTTCTCCCCGAGGGTACAGAAAGGGCCCCATGATCATCTCCTGGTGAAAAGTGTACCATCAAGGTCAAGGCAACCCAAAGTATTCTGGCCATGACTCCGGTCTTAGGGACTAAGACAACAAGGGATGGGCAAGGTCAGATCCTTTACTCAGTGAGTAGAAAAGTCTCGCAGGCAAAGGACTTAGGATCCTAAGTGCAGGTGCTCCCCGACCTCCCTGCGTCCACCATCCGCTCAACCAACCCAAACTAGACACGAGGCCGCAGGGAGTCTACTGTCGATACTTAATAGCCACAATACACAACGGGGGGGGGGGGGGGGGGGGGCGAAACAGTCGTCACTAAACTTCGAAACGATGTGTACTAATCTTGTGTGTAATGTTGCGCTGGTTCGACACGTTTTTTGCAATCCAGTTCCTGCAAGGAAACCTGTTTCTGTATTTCCCTGGGTACTGTTGCAATCTGGCGAACCTTGTGCAGTGACTGGCGCGGACCTCGTGTTTGCTATTGTTATCTGGCTCATTCTCACTGATGATCCGCGCACCTACTCCACTTCACGCTGCTCATGTGAGGATGACAAAAATAGCTTAATTAGACAGCGATTGTGCATCCCAGTCATGTTAGCAAACACATCGCCGAAGCAAGTGAGAGGAAGAGCAAATGAAAACACTGCGTGTTTATTCAGTGCTGCGGTCAGGAGAGAGTTTAATTGGTTTTAAGTCCCATTCAGCCCCTGTTTGCCTGGTAATGACTGGGATTCATCTTTGATTGTGGATGTGAGAGAGTCCCTTGGACACCGTGTGACTTACACTTGTTTCTAACGGTGGGTGATGATGAAGACCTAAAAACTTCTAACTTCCCTCAATTCTTCATGCATGTCCTCCCCGAGACATGTCACTTAAAATATGAAGGGGTTATCATAAAAGCCTGAGTCTGGGAAATGTCTGACATGTTTTTTCTTTGAAGGTCAAGGCCAACACCAATGTCAACATAAATAGGGCAAAGAGAGGTAGAAAAAGACCAAAATGGCACAGCTAGTATGGCTCCGTGGTTGAGCGTCGCCCTATAAACCAGGAGGTTAGAGCACATGCCCGGGTTGCAGGCTCAATCCTCAGGAGGAGGTGTCAGGAGACAGCCGGCCAACGATTCTCTCCCCTCACTGCTGTTTTCATCTCTCCCTTCTTCTCTGAAATCAATAAAACTATATTTAAAAAAGAGAAAAAGGCCAAAATAATTAATAACTACAAATAACAGCTGTCTCCACAAAGACAGGAGAACCTGCCATATTTCTCCCCGATCGCATGCCAGACGCCAGAGTATTCACAGCGAGGGTGGCAGACCCCACATGGCAATCGCAGAACTGCCTCTCGCTGGGATTCTGAAGAGCCGTGATCTTACCAGCTCTCGTCAAGGCTAATGAGAGCCTGGGGAACGGGGCTCCGAGGTCTCTTTCCGGCTCCGATACAAGACTCAGCCAGTTAGATCCAGCTCTGAGCCTCAGCACATCGAGCCGCACAATGAAAGTCATGGCAACGATTTCCCCACAGGTCGCGGCTTAATCGATAGTTTTTAATGCTGGCGAATCCGCAGCAGCAAGTCCCCTGACGTGCACACAACTGCTTGTGGCTTCTCCCAGAAAAGCCTCCCACTTCCTCATTCTCGCCTCTCTCAGCAAAACTCATAGAGTCCACAGCGGAGCCCGGGCATCCCTCGGCTGAGCGCAGAGGTCCGCAGGGACGGATGGTCAGAAATCGCTGCCCGGACACCCCGTGGGTTGACGATCACGGCAGCGTGGGGGGGACTTTCCCTTCCACCAGGAGCGCTGGGGCCAGGGATACGATAACCGAGAAGGGAGCCCGAAGCATGAGCCCACGAGAGACAGTGTGTGGTCGTGTCCACCTCTAGGAAGTCATTAGATGCCGTGACAATGACCCGTCGAGACCAGGGCCGGAAACGAACAGGCTGTAAATTATGCCTCAATGGGATCACACTGACCTGTACACCAGACTCAAACATGCAGTCTGCCTCAAATGTACCGACCATAACGGCTCAGAAATTTGGAGTCACCATTAAACAAGTTTGTTAAATTAAAGTGTGTGTGCACGTGCCTGTGTGTGTGGGGGGGGGGGGGGAGAGGAGGGGAAGGACTGTCTTTCTCATCACCCGCCAAGGCCAAGGCCATTCTCATTGATCATCAGCATGAATGCAGCGCCCGTGGACTCCGGGCTCCGGGAGGAGCGTGTTTGCAGGCTCCTGGGCCAGCAGGGTGGTTGGGGCCGGGCTGCTTGTTTCTTTTCCTGCCATTCCTGCCCTCAGCTGCGGAAAGCCCTGTTCAGGCTTCCCCACGCGGGCATCACAGCTCACCGTCTCTTACAGGGACGCTGTCTCCCCTCGGGCCTGCGCAGATGGGACAGGAGAGGAAGGAGGGGCCCTGGAGGGCAGACTGGCCAGAGCAGGGAAGCAGGCGGAAACCCAGAAGGGGCTCCAGGGGTCCAGACACCAGGACATCGCACCTGGAGAGAGGGGGTGTCTGACAGCATGGGCAGAGCCGCCCTACACTCCATGGAGTGAAATAGGAGTAAGACGCTGCTGCCTGGTTATCGGCTTTGAGGGGAAAAAATGTTCCCCCCAAAAGCATCCCCTGCTACCGAGGAATAGGCTAATTTTAGGGTCCACGTAAATCAGAGAGCAAGGCAGAGCTGGAAATCCTCTCTCAGTAAAAGTTAGCCCTGGCGGGTGTGCCTCAGTAGATGGAGCTTTGACTGGTGTGCCAAAGGGTCTCAGGTTTGATTCCCAGTCAAGAGCACATACCCGGGTTCCAGGTTCGATCCCTGGCCTTGGTCAGGGCGCATGCAGAAGGCAACCAATCATTCTCTTGGTCTCTCTCTCTCCCTCCTCTTTCCCTCCCTTCCACTCTCTCTAAAAATCAATGGGCCTCAGCCGGTTTGGCTCAGTAGACAGAGCATCAGCCTGTGGACTGAAGGGTCCCAGGGTCGATCCTGGTCAAGGGCATGTACCTGGGTTGCAGGCTTGATCCCCAGCCCTGGTCGGGGCTCATGCAGGAGGCAGCCACTCAGTGTGTTTCTCTTACATTGATATTTCTCTCTGTCTCTCCCCCTCCTTTCCACTCTCTCTAAAAATCAATGGAAAAATATCCTCAGGTGAGGATTAGCTAAAATAAAATTTTAAAAAATCAATGGAAAAAATATACTTGGGTGAGGATTAACAACAAAAGTAAAAGCCTTTTTCAGGGAATCGTTTGTCTAAAATCACATTATTTTACCTTAATTTGTTTAATCTATGGGGCGTAGAAACACTGTAAGCAAATGACACCTGTGTAGGGAAATGGACCTTTAATTCTAGGAGCCTAACATTCCAGACTCTGCATGCTGTAGCCACACAATCACATATGACTTTAACATACGCGTCCACCCTTATGCTAAATGACATATCTGGGTCTTTGCAATGTTAACAGTTTGTAACTTTACTTATGTCTTGGGGGGATGATATTACAAATTAATTCTGAGCAGTGAGCATGCCGGAGGATGACTATGATCCACAGATGCAGTATTTGCTGCTGTGGGCTTGGGTTACTTTGAGTGTTTACCGTGTTCAGAAATGGCTGTGTGTTTTCCGCGGATTATCCAAAATCTTCCCTGGAACCGTCTGAGGGCATGGCTTCCCTGCACCCACTTCACACGTGAAGACACTGAGAAGCAGAGATGTTGAGTGAGTGGTCTAAGGGTGCACAGCTAAGAAATGTCAGGGTGTTTTTTATGTTATTTGTGCAGAACATTTGTTTTTTTGTTGACAATTGTTCTCTTTCCAATCTTGTTTCCAAGTGAAAATGGGGCTGTGTTTCCCTTACAGCAAGTCAGTGATCTAAGGTTGTGAATTTTTTACTTTATTTTATTTTTCCCTTCACTGTTTATCTCCTCTTCCACCTCCCTCTCCCCTGCTGCCCCCACACAGGCTGATATAAAAGAAAGCAAGTGTATTCAACCTTCACCCCGTTGAGCAGGATGGATCTCAGATAACACATAAAATGTAACAACTCTGAATAAGATGATAGAGGAACCAATTTCAACTTCATCATCTCGATTCCCCTCTGCCTAAACTTTTTTTGGGAAAAGATTTCAAACGTGCAGAAAACTTGACAGAGGGTACAATGAACACCCATATGTTCCATCACCTGCAACGACTGCAAACTGTTCGTTTGCTGTGTGTCTACTCTCTCTTCCCTCCTTCCTTCTCTTTCTCTCTGTAATATTTTTTCTTCTAAATCATTTGAGGATAAGGAGTAGACATCATCACACTTTATCCTTAAATAGTTCTTTTAAAGTTCACCAAAAATGTGTTTTTCAGTTTTACTGACAAAGAAAACTATACAATATTTAAAGTGTACAGTGTGATGATTCACTAAAAACGCTTTCCCAGAAAACAGTGTCTGCCACCTTCCTGAGCACTGTAATTCACCAACCCCAACACTGACCCTGACACAGAGCTGCCATGCTGGATTCTGTGTGTGGGTTACACCGTGTCCCCTGCCCGCTTCTGTGTGTGGGTTACACCGTGTCCCCCGCCCGCTTCTGTGTGTGGGTTACACCGTGTCCCCTGCCCGCCTCTGTGTGTGGGTTACACCGTGTCCCCCGCCCGCCTCTGTGTGTGGGTTACACCGTGTCCCCTGCCCGCCTCTGTGTGTGGGTTACACCGTGTCCCCCGCCCGCCTCTGTGTGTGGGTTACACTGTGTCCCCCGCCCGCTTCTGTGTGTGGGTTACACCGTGTCCCCCGCCCGCCTCTGTGTGTGGGTTACACCGTGTCCCCTGCCCGCCTCTGTGTGTGGGTTACACCGTGTCCCCCGCCCGCCTCTGTGTGTGGGTTACACCGTGTCCCCTGCCCGCCTCTGTGTGTGGGTTACACTGTGTCCCCCGCCCGCTTCTGTGTGTGGGTTACACCGTGTCCCCTGTCCGCCTCTGTGTGTGGGTTACACCGTGTCCCCCGCCCGCCTCTGTGTGTGGGTTACACCGTGTCCCCTGCCCGTCTCTGTGTGTGGGTTAAACCGTGTCCCCTGCCCGCTTCTGTGCCGGTAACAATGTGTCCCAGAGCCTTGCCTGGGGAGCAAGGTGTTGCCAGTTGGTCCAGTTAATGGGGGCATTAAATTTGATCACCAGATGTCTCTGTTATAAATGTAACAGCATCGTTTTACTCTAGTAACTAGTAAGCAACATTTGAGGGATGCTTCGAGACAGCACACGTGTCATTTTCTCCAATAGCCTTTCCCCTGATTACTTTAGCACACAGGGGAAAACCTTGACCCGTTCGGTTTTCATGATGATGGTTACACACTACCTGCATTCTTAAACCTCCGTAGTCTGCCAATGTCTTAGCTCAAAGGATCCCTACCCACGCGCTCAACCCTACACACCATCCGAGTGGTGGCGATGGAGGCCACTGGGGAAATACTACGCTGCTCAGGCACAGGGCAATGCCGAGTCGTCCAGGTTTGGGGAAATGCATTGTCAGTTCTAGAAACTGACGATGGGAGGGATGTCTGAAAGGAGCCACTTCCCGGGGGAGGGCCGCTATCACTGTCCTGATTCGGGCTCCGGGTGAGTGGTGAGACCTCCCCCAGATGTAGCGACGCTGCACATCCTGCTGCAGCCAGTGCGGGGCCCTCTCCCTCCGCAGATGCTCTCCAAGGCGAGGAGCCTGAGTTCCTCCCAGACAGTTTAAATCGCTCCCTTTATTGATCTCTGAACCGTTCTATTTTGATGTAGCATTTTTCAACTGGAAATGAATAAAATATGAAAAGCTCTTTCCAAAACAGAAATCCAAACACATGATTCTGCTGTTTACAATCCTTCCCTGGGCCCCTCTCCACTCCTGGGCAAAACCCCAACAAGACCAATTCCACAAAAGCCTTTCCCTAAGGCCCTCCCTTCATCCGCGGGCTCCCCTCCTCCTTCCCTGAAGGCTGCTACCCTCTCCTTCCACCCAAGACACCCTCTGCTCTGCCTGCCCTGCCGCCTTCGCCCACCGCCTTCCTCCCCGAGGGCCCCAGCCATTCAGAGGCCCTGCTGGCTGCCAGCATTGAAGAGCGAGCATCCTGGAGCCAGACAGGCTGGGCCCCCAAGTCCCACATCCCGCGTGAGCGGAGCAGGGTGCTGACTGTCCCTGTGCCTGGCTTTCTAGAAAACCAGGATAGCGGCAGTAACTATCTTTGCCACACAAACTACCCATCTCCTTACCCCTCTGCCGATCCACCCATCGATCCAATCGTGACTGGTTTAAGATGACGCGCTTCTGAACCCATTCTGTCCCTGATTGCCACCCCCACGAGAGCTTCTTGGGTTCACGTGCTGCTGGCACAGGCACTGTAACTAGCGGTTCACGCAGGCCTTGCTGCTTCTGCCTGTGGCCTCCTCTGGGCAGACATCACGTCCCATTCAATTTTATTCACCAGCGTCTAGTTCAGTGGGAGAGCTCGACATTTATTTGAAGAGTTAAGGAAAGCCCTACCTGGTGTGGCTCAGTGGATAAAGCGTCGGCCTACAGACCAAAGGGTTCGATTCTGGTCAAGGGCATGTACCTCAGTCACAGGCTCCTTCCTGGCCTGGGCCCTGGTCGGGGCTCATGCAGGAGGCAAACAATCAATGTGTTTCTCTCACATCGATGTTTCTCTCTGTCTTTCCCTCTCTCTTCCACATTCCCTAAAAAAATCAATGGAAAAATATCCTCGGGTGAAGAAAAATATCCTTGATTGAGGATTAACAAACAAACAAACAAACAAACAGAAGAGTTAATAAATGACCTTTGTGCTGCAGTTACAAAGTCATGTGACATGTGGTTAACATGACATATGTATATGTAACTGATCCATGATGTTTCTCTCTCATAGATGTTTCTACCTCTCTATCCCTCTCCTCTCTCTCTAAAAAAAAAAAATCAACAAAAACATATAAAAAAACAATGATAATTAAGCCAAAAATGCCTGTAAACTCATCAAATGTCACCAGGAATAAGCAGCGTCACGTCACGCTGGTGGGATTCTGCACTTGGGACACATTATTGGATGGCATGAGAAAGTTGAGTTTATAACTAAAGGCAACACTTGGGTAACTTCGCTTTGGTTTATAACTGCTACACAGAAAATACACGAGGGCAACAACTGGGATTTCCGCGGGAGCGATTGCTTCTATCTTTAAAACCCCAACTTTTCTGAGCAAGCCCACGCCCAAGTCTATCTCCTACTGCCATCCGGGGGGTGAGGGACGTGAGACCAGTGACAGGATGTGCCCTTCAGCCACGCGCTGGGGTCACCATCTGCTCCCTCTCCGGGCCACAGGCTCCAGTGGGGGAACCTTGGACCCAATTTGAAGCCCTTCCGAATAAATTACTCTTCAGGCTGAAGTCTGCTATTCTTTACACCAGAGCCCTATGAATAATGTACTGCACACACCGCTAAAATAAGCAAATGTTTTGAAAAATTTATGTGCTCAGCACACGTTCACTGAATAAGTCATACGTGTAAGTGGCTGGATGGACTACATGTCTAGACGCGACACTTGCGTTCTTGGACTCTGAGGTCCAGCAGAGCAGGATGAAACATGCAGACAGGCAGGGAATGCTCCTAACGCCCCAAGGGGATTTGGAAAAGGGAACGACTGTTTCCACCTCGGCACTTGGAGACACGCTCTGGGGAGGAAGTGGTGTTTGAAACGTGAACGTGGGAGATGTGCCCATTTTGGACATTCAGAGGCGGCTGTTAAATGTTGATTATGATGTTCAGTAAAATTGCAAATAATCTACTTCAGCTGTTCTAGGCCCTTCTCTGGAAAAATGTCATCTTCCCATTTTGGACACCGTGTGATATCTAGATTCTGTTAAGGACTTAAAGGTACATCTTCCAAGGTCAAAATTTGTATCCATAATTACAATTTTTTTAATTTAAAAAAATCAAGGAATTCACATATTCTCGGATCAAGGTGTCATTACTAATGGAAAGATAGGGCATATAAATAATATTTTACACTTTTCCAAGAACTTTTCCATTGTCTCAAATGAAGAAGTAGTGAGGGCTCTTATCATTGCCTGGTTTTCAAATAGAAAAGTGAGGTACAGAGAAATCCATCAACCCTCACAATGAATTTCTCAGGGCCTTACTGGGATCATGCGTGTTTATTACAATGTGTCTCTAATCCAATGGAATTCTCCTTCTCTTAGCAACATTCATTTGAAACTTCACTCAATCCAAATTGGTTTGACCACACGTGGAAGTAAAATCAAAATAATAAAAGCTCAAATGAGAAACTCACTTCTCACGCACACACAAAACCCCTAAGTAATCCAAAGTTGGTACAGAAATAGTCATGGATTAAGCACTTGGCTCCTTCCATCACTTCCCTCCACTATCACAGTCACCCTGTCACATTCACCTTCAAGATCGCCTCATGGCGCATGGGAGCTGCCAGGGCTCTACGTTTCAGGCCGCATGCGGAAGGACGTGGAGTGGACAACAGGACAAGAAAGCTCAATTCCCGGCGGAATCATCGCCCTTGGAAGAGACTTTTCAGAAGTCCCCGCAAACCTTTCTGCTTACGTCTCACTGAACAACACTCAGTCCCATGGCCATATTCGTTGTTGATGTGCTAGCAACTACAGTGCTTCAGCTGGGCACACTGATACCTATGCAATATTAATGCTCTGTTATTAAGCAACACAGAAAGAATGGGTATTTGTTGTCAAATAGCAGTTCCTTCCCTAGTCACTAACCGACACTAAGTACTGAAACCATCAATAAAACTGGAATAGCAGCCCTGGCCGGTGGCTCAGTGGTTAGAGTATCAGCCCACACACTGAAGAGTGGCAGGTCCCCTTCCCAGTCAAGGGTACATACCTGGTTGCAGGTTGGGGTGTGTGGGAGGCAACCAACTGATGTGTTTCTCTTACATCAATGTTTCTCTCTCTCTCTCTCTCTCTCTCTCTCTCTCTCTCTCTCTCTCTCCCCTTCCCTCCCCCTCTCTCTCTCTCCCTCCTTCCCTCCCTTCCTTCCACTCTCTCTAAAAAATCAATGGAAAAATATCCTTGGGTGAAGATTAACAAAAACAAATAAAAAACTATAGCAGCAAAGTTCACTGAACCAGGATTCTGCAATTTGCAGTTGGAGAGAAGACCTTGATTAGATCTTTGTGAGGATCACTGATCAGTGAGCTTTGGGTCAATGAGGGAGGCGAGAGACTAGGATGCCTCTCTGGTGTCCTCCAGCACTGAAGGTTCAGGAGAGCTAAAATGTCACCTCATCACCTCATATCCTGAGGAATGGCATTTTCTGACATGTACATGTGCCTCACACCTAGGGAACAGTGTAGTAGAGTCTGCAAAAATATTAGAGTACCCCACTGATTCAATTATTCTAGAGTAGATAGTCATTAAAAAGTAGAAGGGGCTGGATCCGTGTGGCTCAGTGGTCAAGCGTCAATCCATGAACTAAGGGGTCACTGGTTTGATTCCTGGTCAGGGCACAGGCTCGGGCTGCACGCTCAATCCCCAGTGGGGGCCGTGCAGGAGTCAACCTATCAATGGTTCTCTCTCATCATTGATGTTTTTTTTCTCTCTCTCCCTCTCCCTTCTTCTCTGAAATCAATACAAATATTTCTAAAAATAGAAAATAAAAATCTATAAAAACGTATTTAAAAAATAGAAAGGAAAAAGGCAACAATAAAGCTCAGCTTCTCTTGGAGTTGAGCATGGATGGCAACTTTATCACCTTGGTAGCAATAAAAAATAAGATACTCTGTGTTTTGTCTTTTTTCTTTTTTTTAATTTGAGGTGGAGGATGGAAATTCACAATTAAAATGCCTACAATTTAAGGACTTTAAGATACTAACAGTAAAATGTGCAGCTGTTTATAAGAACTACCATTTATGCAAGTAAAATATTCAATCAGTAAAAACAGTCCTTAATGCCCCCAGGATAATCAATTTTTTTATGTCCCTGGAATTAAATCTGTGTAACTATAGAGCCATCAAGTTCTCTGTGCGGTCTTCCTATAAAACCTGATAGACTGCAAAGCCTACGGAAAATAGGGCTTGAACCATAAACTGCCGCCACACTTCAGGTTTGCTAATCAGGGTATCGGCATCGGCATGTGCCTCTTTCCAAACATTATCAAAAAGACGGCTAATGCAAGCGCATCTTCTTCGCACTTCTCCTTCATGTACTGCCGTTCCTCAAAATGGAAGGACCCAGGGTGCCATAAAAAGGAATGAAATTGAAAGCTAAGTAGAAAATTTAATAATGAGCCAAATGACTAAGGCTTTCTTTTTTAATTATTTCACCAAAGAGGAAAAAGTCCAATTCAGAACCACGTGGCCACCTATGAATCCCTGAAATCTAAGAACGCAGGAAGGAGTGGCTGATGTAAATGACATCCTTGTGGGGTGAGGAGGTTCTGACATCCGCCCGTGGACTGCGTGGACCTCCCACGCTGACGTAGGAGGCCCCATGGAACTTGGAAACTGAGAAGTAATGTCGTTTCAGCAGCAAGAGGACAGTGCCCAGCAGCACAGGAAGACGGGGAAGGGACGGCGGGTGTGGGAGCACGGCCTCCTCCCTCCAGGGACCCCCTCAATGTCCTTCCGGTGGTGACACGGCCTGAAGGATGCAAGCCCACGGATTCATCTGTTCTCCAGGCTGCTGGGGCGTGGGAACAGCCTTCGTCTCCATGGCGACTCCCGTCCCATCCCATGTAACCACTCTGGAAGGCTGAAAGGTCTCCTGTCCTTTGTTGAGAGGGCAGCAAAGCTTCTCTCCAAGTCTCGGATCCTCTCAAGATTGGCAAAAGCTCCCAAATGATCCGTTAAACCGAGCCATTGCAACATTTCACACATGCAAAAAAAAAAATAAGTCAATACATGCTAATGTGGAAAATATTTCAACATAAAAACTCTCAGAAAAAAATGTGCAAAAACAAAGCAAGGCTCGACGCCAGGCAAAGACCCGACGGAGCCCAGCGGCGCGTCTCCGCAGAGCAGTGCGATGATGAACGATCTGGAGGCTATTGTATTATTCATTATTCCTTTTTATCTATGATTCCAGACTATCTATTATTCAAAATGGAGCCTACATTCCATTGAAATAACATGCTGTTACTTGCTTTTCTCACTTGTAAGCACTCCTTTCAGTTGCGGCGAAGGGGCGGGCTTTAACGTGTGGAAATGACTGTGTACCTTCCCGGAGCGCTCCCGCACCAGCACCAAGGTTCAGGCGTTTCCTGCTCATTTCCCTAGCGAACATGGACACGGACTGCTCCCGGCTAAGCCGCCACAGATAAACATCTTCAGTAACTGCCAATAGTTGTGCTTGAAGCGTAAGAGGGGAAACATGCACTCTAGCCAATGCCCAAGCCAGTGACTCTGTATCGGGGGTAATTACAGAGGGCTCATTGCTTTGGGGAGCTCACTGGCAAGGTCCCCGCAAAGGAGGCAAAGGGGTGTGGGGGGGGGGCGGTCAGAAGTTCCTTTGAATCTGCACGACTGACATCCAGGTTGGCTAGCCCTGCACCCGGTCGGCTGAAAATTCAGAGCCCTAATTGATACACTTATTGTCATGAACCAAGGTAGCCTACTGATGCCTGTCAGGTGCTTCTGCTGAAATTCACTGGCTGCAAAATGCTGCTATTCTTCTATCCTGACTGTGCCAAATCCTACAGCCAATTAAAAGCTGAAAGAGAGTATAAAGAGAGTTCCTCACCTATTCCTAAAGTTACAGAGGCAGAGGAGAGAGAGTGACATCAATGCGGCTTCTAGCCAAAGGCTTTTCAACTTTCTTCAAGTCACAGAATGCAGTGTGTGAATAAAAGGGAAAACGTTCATCAAATGCTAGCACATTTGTTAGTGTCTGTATGTACTGGCATCATAAATATACACAGATACACAACGTTTTGTTTTAGTGTGAAGGAAGTCATCCATGGTAAAAAGCAGCTGAAAATGCTGACATTATCCTAGCTGGGACAGGAAGCCTGTCGGCTTCTGAAAGGCAGGCATCACGTATTTTCCACTCTGAATCCGCTGGCAACAAATGACGGTTATACAGTAGATGGATGGATGGCTGGACGGGTGGATGGCTGGATGGATAGTGGACGGATGGATGGATAAATGGATGGATGAATGGATGGGTGGATGGCTGGATGGATAGTGGACGGATGGATGGATAAATGGATGGATGAATGGATGGGTGGATGGCTGGATGGATAGTGGACGGGTGGATGGATAAATGGATGGATGAATGTGCTGGGAGCCGGTCCATCCTTGCTGTTTCAAGGGACCTGGCATATATGGCATACGGTTCTTAATATGTTTGCTCACCTTCTTGGCGCTGTGTTTTAACCAAGGTCACCTCTCCGAGAAAGGTTGAATCCCCAGGTAGGGATTTTCCCCTGAAGTTAGGGAGGGAATAAAACCCCTCAACTAAGTGCCAGGCGGGTAATTAATCACTTTAACTATGAACAATCATGCTTAAGCTATATAATCTTTACTCCCTGGAATGGAGATAAGAAACGCCCTAACCTTTGTAATAGAGATTGATAGGATTGAATCAACTGGTATAAATACAGATGTAACAAGACAGCAAGAGACAGAACTTAGAACACAGAACCTACACAGAATGTTCTCTAGAGACAGAAGAACTTCGCTGGAGAGAACATGGCAAAAGATCCTGGACAGAAACTGGCCTCAGAACCTAGAGACAGAACCTAGCGAGAGAACATGGCAAAAGATCCTGGACTGAACCTGACTACAGAAATTGGCAAGAGAACCTGACTAGAACCTGGCTACCGAACCTGGCTGGAGATCTCAGACAGAACCTGGCTGGAGATCCGAACCAGAACTTCTCTGGAGATCCAGACCAGAACTTGGCTGGAGATCCTGGCTAGGCTGCTGATCAACTGAACGCTGTCTCTGTGTCATTCCTTCTTCGCCGACTCCGTCCACACCTTTGGGAACCCTGGGACCTGCTGGGGCTGGACCCCGGCATGAATGGATGGGTGGATTGATAAGTAGATGGATGAATGGATGGATGGATGGTGGATGGATGGATGGGTGGATGGATGGATGGGTGGATGGATAGATCAATAGGTGGATGGATAGATCAATGGGTGGATGGATGGGTGGATATGGATAGGTGGGTGGAAGGATGGATCAATGGGTGGATGGATAGATAGATGTGTGGATTCACAGCTACCATCATCCAAGATTATGCAACTGACATCAGATTTTTGGAAATCCTATTTCCTCATTCTATGAACATCCATTACACATCAATACAACCAATCCACACCCAAATCACTCCAAACCATTATGAGACAGTCTGTTCAGAAGTTACTAGTTGCTTGTTACTCAAAAAGAAGTGGGAACACGCATGTTCTCACACTCACAGATTTCCACAGGCACAGGATGGGAGCTCAGCTCCCGCGGACAAGCGCGCCCACGCTTCACCTGCAGTGGCAGCTCCAAACAGAAGCTAGCTGGCGGAAACCTGAGAGGTGCTCATTGCTGAATGAAATGAAGAGTCTTAAAAGGAACTAGTTTCTTGGGTCATGAAGATAAAAGGCAGAGCAAATGGCAACAGCGGGTAACACTGTTCAAATATGGGTTTTCATCTCCTGTAGGAGGCAAAGGAAATCTACGTTCTTTGGGGTGTTAAAAGGGGAAGGCAAAACAAATGCTCCCGAAATGGTTGGGTCTCCGGAGCCATGGAGTGTTGCCGAGTAACAGGGGGATGGAAAGAATGACCAAGGACTCGGGCCCTGCTGGGGCAGGCGCGGGGGGTGGGGGCAGAGGAGTAGCCCAGGCTTCCCTTAGGGCGTGGAGGAGAAAGCGAGCCCCTGATGCAGCTGAGCGAGGACTGCACGTGTAAAACTGAACGATCAAACAGAACTAAGCGCTGCATAGCAACAGGCACCGCTGTATCGGGGAGCTTGCCTCTACTCGGTCCTTATTTTTAAAAATCCTTTTGAGAGCTACTTTACGGCATGCATACACCTAGGCAAAGGGTGGGAGCGGGGGTGGCCATCTCACCCTTGACTTTCGGAACAGCCCTGCGCCCAGACTAGCTCAGATCTCCAGGGCACTCGGCCCTCTGGATACAAAAGCATCAGTTATGAGCGTTGCTGACTTCCTGCCAAGGCGTGTCCTTCTTCTGTAAGAGGCAAGGGCCTCGTGCCAATGCACCCCATTTCCATGCACCCCGTTTCATTTTCCATCACCACACGGGCTTGCTCCCCCCTCCTCAGGTTAACGGAGATGAAACAGCACCCAGCATCTGCAAGCAGACCTCCAGGCGGGCGCTTTCTGTAAAACATCTGACTGTTGGTGGTGGTCTGCGTCTCCGTGCCCAGGAGGTTATCTCAAAGTAATTTAAAAATAGATTCCGTGCTTCAGCAAAACCGCCCCTTTGTTTGCAGGCCCAGTAATAGCCACTTATTATGAAGCAGCTGTTCCTACTGCGTTTACTGCCGGCCTTCTCGCTCGCGCGGCCAGGGCTCGAGACACCTCAGCGTTTTCTCGCTGCTCCTTAGATGGAGCGCAGCGCCCGGCCTGGAAGCGAGTCCCTCCCACAGGATGAGGCCAAACAGCAGCCAGGCCTGGTGTCCGCAGATCACCAGCGACCCTCCCCCGAGGGCACGGGCTCTGCAGCGCTCTCCCCGTTTGCTTTAACAGGTTTCAAGAACCAGGTGCCATGTCTAAGGAACTCTAAGGGTCCCCCACAGAGCTCAGGTTTGGAGGACAGGACTCCTGAATCCTGACCACTTCTGAAGGGGGTTAGCCACCCAGGAGCCGGGCGGCCACGGCACCCTGAGACTCAGGTTCCCACGGGCAAAGTGGGGTCCACTTCGTCTGTTTGTGGGTTTGGTATAAGTATGACATGGGCAACGTCTATGGAGCCCTTATCTCAGAGCTGATGCGTTGGAAGCGTGCATTTCATTGTCGAATATTTAATGTCATTATAGACAGAAAGCTAGTAGTCATTATTCTTACGACTGGATGTGAGAATAAAGCGTGGAAGACCCAGATAAGGGGCGCTCTTTCAGGTCCCCCCAAGTTCCTGATGTGCCACTCGTGTGCGAGGCCTCCACGTTTGGTCCGGGTCCCCGGGATTTTCCGGGACGGCCTTTCTAACAGGCGGGCACATGTGTAACCAGGGCAGTAAGTACTCAGAAGCCAGCTGCTTCTCCCTCTCGCCTGCCCCAGGAGGCCGGCCTGTGCCAGACTTTATGCGTATTTTTGCTGAATTTCATCTTATCGGTGCCATTGCAGCCTCCGGGCTGTCAAGACAATTCCCCGTCCTGGTTCCGGGTTCCGTGCTCTCAGCAGTCTCGCCCAGCCGCGCCGTTAGCAGATGAAGGAATGCCTACATCCCCCATATGGGTAAAATGTTGAGGGAACCCAGCACGTCCAGGGTCCCACGGTCCACCCCCCGGAATCTCTCACGCTCAGTGAGATGGGTAATAGAGACCAATAAAACTAATACAAATAAGAAGATATTAACCACCACTGACTGTGCTAAACATTGTTTCGTTTTCTTTTTGAACAGGTTATTGTGGCGTAATTTATAACGCAGATTTTTACTTGTCTGCAGTAACTCCACCCTGCTCTCCACAGCGGCTGCGCCAGTCTGCATTCCCACCAGCAGTGCACGAGGGCTCCCTGCTCTCCACACCCTCGCCAGCACTGTTTGCTTCACTTATTAATGACAGCCACCCCGGCGGGTGTGAGGTGATACTCACTGTGGCTTTCATTTGCATCTCTCTGATGACTAGTGGCACTGAGCAGCTTTTCTGACGTCTATCGGCCTTCCGTATGCACCTGCGGTAAGGACTGCGGTGAGGTGCGTGACCCTGTCCTCTGCGCTGGTGGCTTCGTGTGGCACGGGTTTAGTGCACGTCACGGGTTCCTTTCCCGTGTGCCCAGCCGCCAGAGCCCCCCGCCTGCTTTTGGCCGGGCCCACAATGCAGTCTGAGCACAGGCACGTCCGTTTCCCGTCACACGGCAGTGCTGTATTCTCCAACGCCTGGGGGCTGAAACCCAGAGAGAATCAGGTAGGAGATAGACGCCCAAGATTCTGAAACACCCACGGGTGCTTTCTGTGCTTGGTCACAACGCCTCTCCCCTGTGATCACAGCGAATTCTCTAAGACCTCGTTAACACGGGCACGGGACCATCCTCAGTAGACTCAGCGATTAAAATGCCATGTACCACCCGGTTGGCGTGGCTCAGTGGTTGAGAGTCAAACTATGAACCAGGAGGTCATGGTTCGACTCCAGGTCAGGGCACATGCCTAGGTTGTGGGCTTGATCCCCAGTAGGGGGTGTGCAGAAGACAGCCGATCAATGATTCTCTCTCATCATTGATGTTTCTCTCTTTCTCTTCCTCTTCCTTCCTCTCTGAAATCAATAAAAACATATATATATATTTTTAAATGCCACATATCTTCCCGATTTCTCAAGCCAAAGCGCACTTAATGATGGAAAAGGAGAAACACTGAAATCCGGGACAGGCAGACCGCCTGTCTCCGTGGGTGTCCAGCCCCTAATCTGAGCCAGCTCGGTCTCCAGACACCTGAGGCGGGGCCCACAGTGAGAGCCCGGGGCCTGGAGCTGCCAGCCTGGTGCCGGACCTGCTCCATCCCCCCACCCCTCCGGGGAACAACACGGGGCTCCCTCAGCTGCCTGTTTGGCTGTTAGCAGAGGCAGACGCGTGTTTTGTTGTATTTGTGATGGCTTTATTTCTGAGTTCACGTCCTTTAACATGGTAGGATGTTCTTACAAGAATGCTATTGCCTTTCAGAGGAGGAATGGATAAGAATATTATATATTCACATATACACCCGTTTATATCAGATAAAAGTCCAATTACCGAATGCCTCCGTGTAGCGAACACGTTTGAGGCTAATAAAAGGAAGTAAGGGGCAGGGCACTCCGAGTCCCTTCAGCTCCGCCCCTCGCTGCAGGCCTTTCGTTTTCGTTCCCACGTCAGACAAGTTGCTTAATTGCAGGAGCTATTTCAGGACTAATCAGCAGCCCTTCCCGGAGCCGCGGAGCAGCGAGGGGTGTTCGCACAGGTCAGAGCCGCTGCGTCTTCCTGGGGGGGCAGCCTTTGGGGGGCAAGGAGGCCATGCCAGCACCCTGCCACGTGGGACCCCGTGTGCATGAAAGGACACGCGTGTGTGTGTCTGTCCCAGGCACAGGACCGGGGCCTCCCCAGCCCTAGTCAAGCTCTCCATTTAGAAATGCGCAGGCGAGAGCGTGGTCCCAGAATGTAATTTTGAGTTCAAATCACAGAAAAGGCACTTCTTTTAACAGCAACAGCATGGGACAGTTCGTTCCACGTTGAACAGATACACGAAGACACACAGTGAGCCCTGGTCAGTGTTTCTCGGCGGTTAGAACATCGGTCCACGCACAGAAGGGCCGCGGGTTTGATTCCCAGTCAAGGGCAAGTACCTGGGTTGCAGGTTCCTTCCCGGGCCCCAGTCAGGGTGTATGCAGAAGGCAACCAATCGCTGTCTGCCTGCCTGCCTGTCTGTCTCTCCCCCAGCCCCCTCTCTAAAAGCAGTGGGAAAAGTATCCTGGGGTACGGATTAAACAAAAAACAAAGACAAGAGGATGCGGGACTGGGCAGCCAGGGGAGGAGCATGGCGAAGCTGGGTAAGGTGAGCACAGGGAGCTCACACAGACCCCGAGCTTGGCTTCACCCTCCGAGAAGCACAAACCCGCAGCCCACAGCCGGGGTGCGGACCTCACTTCCCAGGGACTGGACAGGAAAGAGTGCGAGGCGCGCGCGGCCAGGTCTGGGGAATGAGGCCGCTCCCACGTGCTCCCCTGTCCGGGTCATAAGCTCGGCGTCCCGCATAACCCGGGGTTCTCCCGGCGGGGCACACGGCCTCCCGCCCCACAGTCCGGCACAGACCAGGGCCCCACAGAGCCAGGCTTTCCTATTTGAAGGATTTCCTTCTCGTAGACCAAGCAGCATCTTGTCGTAAAAAGGGATGCGGTTCCATCCGCTCAGCCTGTCCCGCACCCCGTGCGCGCTGTCCTCTGAGCGTATGAGCTGGGAACCCCCACCAGCTTTTATTTCAGCCGCGGCACAGAGAAGCGCATTTGGGGTTTACGTGGTAGGAGGTGGTTTTATCTCACCAGCTTACCCTCTCCTTAAAGTGTTATCAGTAGCCTTAAAGTCAAGCGTTTTACAAAGTGCCAGCCCATTTAACGGAGAGGTTCCCGTTCCTCCACTTCTTTTTTATTTCTGCTGTTTTATTTTCCCCATCACCGTTTATCCCCTCTATATCCTCTTCACATGCCCAGCCCCAGTCACCGCACTGCTGCCCATGTCCATGAATTCTCTGCCCACTTACTCCTTTGTCATCTGCATTTGGACGCTCATATTCCAACGGGACAGGCATGATAACAAAGTTACACATGTGTGAGGCTCACAATTCCCTTCCCTAGCAGCACAGCGCAAGGGGGCAGGTCCCCAACACAGCTGGGCCCCAGCGACATACTGGGTGGTACACACTGGGTGTGCTGTGCATGCAAAAAAGTGCGACATACTTCATGAATAAGCTTTGCATTGATTCCAGGTTAAAATGATACTCTTTGGAACACATGGGTTAAAAATAAAACAGGTTAATAAATATCACGGGCTTATTTTTTCTTTCTGTTAATGTGGTCCTGAAAATATTCGAAAGGGGATGTGTCTGACATTCTATTTCTGCCACGGACCCTGAGGAACAAGAGTGCGGGAACCTGGGTGGGGCTGTGTACAGGTGACCCCGCAGGCTCATGGGGGTCAGGTTAGAGTGACATTGAATGGACCTTGGAGAGTGAGGAGACCCAGCAGTGATACCCCCTGGCCTGGAGTGTGGCCACAGGCTTTCCACAAACACTCTACGTGTCCATAGGCCACGTCCACGCTGCTCGTTACACCAAGGAGGGAGCTGAAAATGAAACCAGGGTTCCCACAGCACCAAAGCCACGTGGGGTGGAAGCAGATTCAAACACAGGTCCGTCTGAAACTAGAACCGGGTCTTTAACCTGCAGGAGGAAGCCCGTCAATAAAGCCTGTTTCTGGTTTATCGTCACAAAACAATGCCCGTGCCCGGCCACGGCTCCCTCCACCTGCCACGGATGCGATGCCCACCTGCCTCTTCAGACAGATGTTTCCCCGGGATCCGGCTTCACACGGGTCTGCCGCTCTCTGAAATGGCTCCCATCCATCCCACCGCCCGAGAGATTGGAGCCGATTTTATTTCTGCCAGGTGTGTGCACACCATGTGCCTCAGTTTCCCGAAGGCGGGGACCCCGTCTCATTTCTTCTGTGCCTACCACAAGAGCCAGCAGCTTGAACACAGACTAACCACTTGCTAAATAAAGACATATGGCGGGGGTGGGGGTGGGGCGGGGGGCGGGAAGGCCGGCGTGTAGTTCTATGTTTGATCACCGAGTGACAATAAAGAGCTTCAATAAAACATTGGGAGGAGAAACAGCGAGATTTGCTTCTGCCGGGCATGTAGGTCCCGTCTCGGGAAGCAACGTGTCCGCTGGCCGCCCGCCCGCTCTCCATTAGCGCAGGTACGGTTCGCACAGTTGAAGATTGTTGGCTGGAATTCCTGGGTAATTACACTTGGAGACGCTTGCTTGCCAGAAACAGTGCACTATAAAATACTGTCGCTTGGCCTTTCAGTTCTGTCCCAACTCGCTGCCGAAGCTGAAGTGAGCGGAGCCGCCGAGAAAAGGCTGCTCGGTCTCAGGCAGGTGCGTTTCGGGACCAGGCAGTACCCCGAGCAGCAGCTTTCTTCACCCAAATGCAGGGCTTCCGAGCGACTGTGGTGTGTTCCCCGCAGAAGCCCAGCCCGCCCTCCCCAGCACCCTGCTCTTGTCATGGTCTCCAAAGCGGCCGCCGATCTTTCATCCCGAATCTGGAGTTTTTAATATTTTTTATTGTTGGCAGCATTACAGATGTCTCCCATTCCCCTTATTCCCCTCCTCCCGCCTGGTCTTTACCACCGTGGCCGTGCCCGTGGGCTGTGCCTCTAAGCGGGCGAGTGGTCTGGTTTATCTCTCCTCGTGCCCCCAGCCCCACACCACGGTATGTCAGTCTGTTCCGTGCCTCCTGCTTCTACACACACCGACTTGGGCTCCACTGTGACCTTGGGGAGCCCCCAGGGGCTGCTGGCACAGGCTGCTCCTACCTGCTGGAGGCCCGGAGACAGGCAACAGTCCAAGGCACGCTCCCCAGGCCTGCGCTGCAGGCTGGGCGCCCCCTCGGGGAGGAGCACCTGCACGTCTCTCCGGGTGTGCAAGTGGCGGAGCAGCCAGCAGGGCCCGAGCAGCGCCCAGAACACGCCTGACACGTGAGCCTGGACCACACTCTGTCGTGGGGCGGCCTGTGCACTGCAGGGTGTCAGCAGCATTCCTGGTCTCTGCCCACTAGATCCCAGGACTGCTCGGGGCAGAGGCTCACCTGGGGTCACCCCGGGCAGAGGGCTCACCTGGGGTCACCCCGGGCAGAGGGCTCACCTGGGGTCACCCGGGCAGAGGGCTCACCTGGGGTCACCCCGGGCAGAGGGCTCACCTGGGGTCACCACAGGCAGAGGGCTCACCTGGGGTCACCCCGGACAGAGGGCTCACCTGGGGTCATCCCGGACAGAGGGCTCACCTGGGCTCACCCCGGGCAGGGGGCTCACCTGGGGTCACCCCGAGCAGAGGCTCACCTGGGGTCCCCCGGGCAGAGGGCTCACCTCACTTTCTTTATAGACAGGGAGAAGAGGCCATGCACACATTGGCTGGGATGGGAGTAAATGTGTGTGGTTTTCATAGCCACGGGGCACGCACTGACCAGATCTGAGCTGCAGGGGGAACGTCTGACTCTGACATAGTGTCAGTTAAGAAAGAATATGCTGCCCCACACGTGTGCATATGTACAGATCACAGACACACACACTAACACACAACACATACACTACACACATCACACACATATACACACACCACTCACATATGCACACCCATGTCACACACACCACACACACACACACACACACACACACACACACATATAAAGGGTGGTATGCGAGGCACACCAGGTAGAGACAGAGAATCATACCACCAGGTGCAGATGGAAGATCCAGCACGACATCAGTCACTAACAAAGAAGCCGTGCTGGGCGATCCGACCGCAGGCCGACGCCCTGCTTACAGCCGCCAGGTGCGCATGAGCACAGCGGGGCCTCCTCTGCACTTTCCCACCACACGCTCCGTCACAACGGGAGCCAAGAAGCATCTCTGCCTGGAACAATCATCGCAATAAAAGCGAGATCGTCGGGGAGCCTTGCTCTCTATGGAAAGATCCCAGAGACATCTGTGGGCGCTGACCTGAGGGAGAACCCCATTCCTGAAGAGCTCTGTGGTAACATGCAGTTTCCACAAGCCCGCGCCCCCACCCCCACCCCCCCTTGATCAGTGCCAGCATTCTAGGAGCAGGAGGAACAGATAAGGCCTAACTGACAACTGTCTCCTGCCTCGAGGCATCCAAACTCAGTGCACCTCCTGGTCATTAGGGATCCGGTTCTACTATGAAGCATTTACTGAAAAAGACCAAAGGAAAAGCTGATTGACTAACATTATCGGTCTGTCATATATAAGAAAAATATGCACCTCACGGTCACAAAGAACCCATCTCATTTCTTGAAAATGCATTTCATTTTATTGGTTAAAATGAACTTATATTGGTGCAAAGATGAAGTCATACATTCTAACTTCACTGCTTGGCTGAATTCATAGCCGCTTAGTGAGATTAAAACGTGGTCAAATGCTATGAACACAGGCACGCCCCCCAGGGAGTAAATGACACTGAGCAAGAGACTGTGCGGCCCAGTCCTCGGACCCGGGACTGCACAGAGATGCCGGCTTCCAATGCCAGTAAAGCACTGTCAGCCTTAAAAAAAATCTGTTATTGATTTTTAGAGAGAGAGGAAGGGAGAGGGAGTGAGAGAGAAACGTTGATGAGAGAGTGAAACAACAATTGGCTGCCTCCTGCAGGCCCCCTACTGGGAATCGAGCCCATAACCAGTGCAAATGCCCTGCCCCAGACTTGAACCAGTGACCTTTTGGTGCATGGACAATGCTCAACCAACCGAGCCACATACATTTGGGCATTTCCAACTGTTTTTATCTCAGAGCACACATAAACTAATTACTAAAGTTCTGCGGCAAATCAAGAGATATATTTCTTGCCGAGCTGAGAAAATAAACTAGATATAATTGTGACTCATTCTCACTGGACAGCTATTGTGTTGGCTGTTGTTATTTTTATTTCACAGCCTAAGGGCAAAGAGGCCCGTGCCCCGACTACCCAGTCAGCTGCTGCAGGTTTTAAACATGCTTGCGGCTCACCAGTTGAAAGCTGCTGCTCTAGTCAAACCCCACGAATGTCTGTCCACCTGGCCGCCTTGCAAATGTGCTGGCTCTGCACCCGGCCCCTGTCGGCTGTGGGTATCCCCGCGGCTGGCGGCAGACATTCGGTCTGAGCAGGTGTCTCTCAGAAACAAGTGCAAAGCAGACCTGCTTCTCAGTGTAGCGGGAGGTGGTCCCAAGCCCCTCCAGCCGACAGTGATGCACCCAGGACAGTGATGGGAAAGCCTGGGTGGTCGGAGCTCTTGGCACCTTCCCGACTCCAGGGGCGGTTAACAGACTGGATTTCAGACTTGGGGTGCAAAAGCTTCCTGTGAGGATAGCAGTAGGCCACGCCCGGGCCCGATGCACCCCAGGGGACATGGGTCTGCATCCGGGCTGAGGAGACCCCTGCAGGAGATGGTGTGCGGGATGGCGCGGCGACTGGGTCCAGATCTGAGACGTGCACCGTCAGTCTGAGTGCAGTGCGGGCGTGGCTCAGCCTCTGGCCTGCTGTGCACGTCGAGGTCTAGAGAAGCAAAGGCAGAGCCGCCTAGACCTCAATGAGGCTCTGAGCCCACTGGGTCGGAGCTCACCAGGAGCAGGTACTTAACAACACCCATAATATCCTTTTCCAGAAAAAAAAAAGTCACAATAAAACTTGTATGTATTTCCTTACTGCTTGGATTTCTAATTTTGCATAGTACTGTGATTTAATTTTATTTTTTAATGGCAACAGAAACATTCTGGGATGGGGAGGTGAAGCTTTGGGGGTTTTTTCTTCATCATTTGATTTTAGTATATAATTTTTGTTATTAAGAAATAAAACTAGTAAATACTATTTTTAAAAATACCTGAATGCCTATTAAACATAAGCAAACTATCAACAGTGGGTATCCTATATAATAAGACACTAATATGCAATTCGATCAAATGGCGGAACAACTGGTTGCTATGACGTGCACTGACCACCAGGGGGCAGACGCTCAACACAGGAGCTGCCCCCTGGTGGTCAGTGCGCTCCCACAGGGGGAGCACCGCTCAGCTAGAAGCGGAGCTCATAGCCCGCTCCCTAAGCTGGCAGTCAGACATCCCCTGAGGGGTCCCAGATTACAAGAGGGTGCGGGCTGGGCTGAGGGACCCCATCCCCTCAGTGCACAGATATCCTGCACCGGGCCTCTAGTAAAGTTATAATAGTACAGAACACATTGGACAGAAACGTACCTCGCTAAGCACACCGTTGATTAAAGGCCCGCATTTACCTTTCTGTACATCCCCTGCGCCCTGCATCACTGACATCACAGTGACACTTGACAGTGAAAGTGTCCTCCTCTCTGCCCTCCTGCCCGAGCAGACAGAGCGCAGATGACGAAGAGGCTTCTGGTGACGAAGCAAGCGGGTCTCCCCTTGAGAAACAGACTCAGGAAGGAGGCGAGGGTCCCTTCCCTGCTCTGCCCGGGTCTCTCTCCTGCACTTTCGACCCTTCCTCTATGGACCTCGTCCTCTCGAGACAGGGTCACCTGCAGGCCTGCCTTCCCCGAGTGGCCGGAGCAGCTCACTGCCCGTGGTGTCCTGGCCTCTGGAACATCAGTGACCCCAAACGAAGAGGGATGATTGTTCCACAGCAAGCGCAGGTTCTTCCTGGCTGAGGGGACATCCCCTACGGCCAGCAAACAACCCCTGAGCTGGCCTCTTCCTGGCCGAACCTCACGCTCACCCTCACCCTCTCCAGCCGTCCATCCGGCCTGGAGCAGGGGCCACCAGGCGCATGGACCGGCTCCACCTCCGTCTCCAGTGAAGTGTGCGTGAGCACGCGCAGGTCAGCCACTGCGTTTAGTTCTTTCTCAGCAAACGCACTCAAGGCTCTGCTTTTCTCTCCGTTTCCAAAAGGCGTGGCATCTCTCCACACCCGGCCGACCCTCTCAGTCCTGGGGTCACAGCTGTGTGTTCCTCTCAGTCCAGGATAAAGGGGATCAGATCTCAACGTTCCTAAAACGACCAGCCACCCAGTGCTGACATGCTCACGGAGAGCCACGTCGGTATGCAGGTCAACATGGAGTAGAGGCGAGATCATCAGCGGAGCAGAAACCAGTGTGAAGATTTCGGAATTAGAAGGACCAGCACCAGAACCCCTCGCTTATTCCGCTGGGCGGATTAGATGGACCTGCTCAGGGTGTTTACAGCGCACAGAAGCGCTTGGAAATAAATCGCTTGGATATTTTCCATATTCAGTCGGTGACAGTGGGATTTTCTTTTCCCAATAACTTCTAGATTTCAATTAGAATTTATAAACACATTTTCATCTTTGTTCAAGTCAAATCATGCTAATGATTTTGCATATTAAACAACCTGTAATTCACCCTGTTTATTTATTGCAGTGGTGGCTATTTTACAACATCTGCCTGCAAGTTAGACATATTAATCTGTTTCTCTCATGCACTGTGAATAGTCCTAATTTAATTCTCTATCATCCAATCCACAGTCAAATGAATATACTATAAACCTTTCAGGACCCACATCCCTTAGGTATTTTTGTTTTTTTAATGAATGTAAAGTGTGTGATCAATTTCTCAGCTCTGCCTCTGTGAGCCCCAGTTCCCTCATCTCTAACATGACTAGACTTACTGGGGCGGGGTGGGGGGTGGGAAGCCCACTTCATAAGTTATATAAATGTCTAAGCACTATGCTATGTGCCTGAAATTAATACGATACTGTATGTCAACTGCAATTAAAACACAAATTTAAAAATATAAAATATACCTGATTATAATTTGCCTCACTATTTTAAAAATTATGTTTTATGGATGTGAAAGTGTTTCATGCTACAGTTAACACTTTTGGGGGGGCTTTTGCTCTTCTCTTGAATTTTATTTTTGCTATTTTCTTTGAGTTTTATGTATTCGAATTGCAGTGACAAATGAATGAACATCTTTCTCCTCAAAATATTTTTAAATAGTATCTGTTTGGAATTGACGTGAAAGTTCACTGTCAGTATCAGATTAGTTGGAAACTTCCAGACAGTTTTTGATGCTATAATTGATGATTCTGACTTGATTCCAGTTTTTTTTTCCCTTTAGTGACTTAATCACATAATCACAAGGCAGTAGGTCATTTTATGCAAAAAGATTGTTCCACAAACTGGGTCGCTGCCATTCGTCACCATGGTTTCTCTTCTAAACCCATCAGATCTGACAATGCGCTACCACCCGCCTTGGTGGGTACCATTTTATTTCACTCACATGAACGTTGTGAATAATTGCAAAGGCTTAATCAGGAATAAAATTCAAAAATTAATTGTCAGGTACGGCCGTGAATATCTGCGGGGATCAAGACCAGGACAGCCGCCAGGACAGGAAGCAGCAGTGTTTTATTATCACCCCGGAGAGGACAGCAACGCGCTCGCTTGTTCTAACGCCTCTTCCAAGAGCTGCGATTCCCACGGCCCCTCCTGTCCCCGCCTCACGGGGCTGTGACCGACCTTGGCCCTGGGATGGACACACAGGCCATCTGCTTGCAGCTCGCCCCCTAGATGCCCGAAGCCTTGGCCCCTGTCCCCTTCCAACGCCCACAAGTCCATAAATAAACATGATTGGTTCAGAGGGGGTCGGCGCCTGCCAATCAGAAATGACAAATACCAATTCAGTGGAGAAAAAAATAAGACTAAAATGTGGATGCATTAGAGTTTTAGGAACCTCTGCCCATGCCCACCCCTACCCCCCATGTGTTCTGGGCGAGGCACAGGAACAGCAGGCCGTGACTCTGACTGCAGAGGAGCCGAATGGTGCTCCGTAATCACTAGGCTGCAGTCACGCCAGGCTCCGTCCCTGCCCCAGAATTCTCCCCAAAGCCACCAAAGGCACCCAGGACGGGCCGTCACAGCAAGAGGGTGAGTTCAGGGGACGCAGGCACAGGCAGGGACACAGTGAGCTCACAGTGACGAGGTTTGCACAGCTGGTGTCAAAGGCGTGCTCAGACCTGCTGCCCTGCAGAGTACCTCATCTCACTGAGGGCACAGGGGCTGGGGCAGGTTGACAGGGCAGGTGACAGGGCAAGGGCAAGGGCAGGTGACAAGGCAGGGCCCAGGGAAGGTGACAGGGTAAGGGTCAGGGCAGGGGCCAGGGCAGGTGACTTCAACCCTTTAGGGTTAATTTTAAATAAAAACCCTAAAATCAAAAATCCTATATAATAAAAGCCTAATATGCAAATTGTCCCCTTGGGCAGTTATTCGACTAGGTACAGTGGTCGGCAAACTGCGGCTCGCAAGTCACATGCAGCTCTTTGGCCCCTTGAGTGTGGCTCTTCCACAAAATACCGACTTCTGCGCATGGGCCATGAAGTTTCAATCGCACTGTGTGTGCGTGCCCACTCGTGGTATTTTGTGGAAGAGCCACACTTAAGGGGACAAAGAGCCGCATGTGGCTCGCGAGCCGCAGTTTGCTGACCATGGACTAGGAGATCGGGAGTTCAACTGCTCGCTATGACGTGCACTGACCACCAGGGGAGATGTTGAACATGGAAGGCGTTTGCCATGCAGTGCTGGCAGTGGGCCTGACAAGGACCCTGGGGGGATGGTGGAGCAGGTGAGTGGGCGGTGCCAGGCCAAGGCGGGTGCAAAGCGGTCAAAATCGCCCTGCCAATCGCCCACAGACAGTGACCAGCGGCCGCCTGGCTCCCAGGTGCTGAGGGAGCCAGGCGGAGGGCCTGGCCCTGATGGATCGCCCTGCAGGCGGGATGGTGGAGCAGGCGAGGAGGTGGTGCCAGGCCAAGGCGGGGTGCCAGGCGGGTCTAAAGGGCTTCGAGGCTGGGGGCGCGAGCTGGGGCCCCGATCTCTGCAGGCCACCCCAAGGGACCCCACCCAGGCACGGATTTGTGTACCAGGCCTCTAGTGTTTTAATATTCAAAGTACCTCACTCCTGCTAATTCCAAATCATAATGAACCCAAAATGCATGAACCTCGCTGCTGATGCCCCAGATTGTCTAATCCTACAGAAGACATTAACAGAAGCTCTAAAAATGTAATTAAATTTTAGAGTGCTGGTGATGTCACCATAAGGCCCATATAAGCTATTATCTACATTAATAAAAATTAAATTTAGACAATATCCATATCTGGGTAATACTGTTCCCGATTTCAAGGTCATCGGTATTTCATTAGTTAAGGATATTTCTTCTCTAGTCTCATAAATTAGATTGATTAATCATGGAGGGAAAACCAAATCCCTTCTCTTATTCTCCACATTCTCCTCTTTGTAGGCAGAGCTAACTGGGCGCCCCTCCACCCTCCGACTTCTCCAGGTAAGAAAGGGGGTCCCCGTGGTCCCCATCTCACTCCAACTGTGTACTGGGCTCCGCAGCCAGTTCAGGGAGTGGGGGGGGGGGAGGCAGGAGGAGCAGCGGGTGATGGGCTGCAGGCGAGGGGGAGCCGACTTGAGCGAAAGGAACTAGGGAGAGGAAGGGGAGATACTTGGTCTGAATAAACCCAGCCCTGGGAAGAGAGAGGCCAGTTGGATGGGACAGCGACAAACTTCTCCAGAGCTCTGGCGGCTTGGGGAGCAGCAGACAGGTTCTGAATTCAAGTCCCATCAGCGTCACATGTGTGCCTTTGCATAGGGCACACACATCATGCCTCACTGTGGCCTGCATGTGACGGACCAGCTGGGCACACGGATGAACACGGGCCTGTGGACAGCAGGGACACAGGGGGACATGCACAGGAAAAGGGACCTTTCACCAAAAGAACGTTCCCTTCCCTGGCTAACACCTGCCTTCCCACTGACCTCCCCAAGGTCACGGGTAGGAGGGGATTGGCGTCGCTGAGCTGAACACAAATGACGGAATTACGGACTTAAGAGCAGGAGCGCGTTTTTCATCCACTCGTCTCTCCCTCCAGCCACTGAGTGTCTGGCTGAGTGTCTCCCACATTTGCGTTACGTTCCACAAGCGTATGATTTTCCTTCTGAGCATATCTGTGGGCCTGTTACAGAAGTCAGCCACCACCCTTAGTAGCTTTAAATCAAGTGGATTTCCAAGATATGTCAATAGTCCTTGTTAAAACATTTCTCAGATGTTTGAAATAAATTCCAATCTTTGTCTCAGTTCCTCTCACAATGGCCTTGATTTTGCTTCCACTTTCCAGTCGATCAAGAACTGAGAATATTTGTACTCATGTTCCTAAAAGAATGGCCATGTTTATACTTTCCGGTCCTCACTCTGGACGGCTGGGCCCGGGGATGGTCAGGTTCTCCTGCACCCAGCAGGGAGAGGCGTGTTCCAAGCCCCAACACACAGATCCGACCCCGGGTCCTCAGCAGGGGGCCTAACCAAGCTGTGGTCCATGGCCCAGGGCAGCTGCTGTCTAATCCTCTGACCTATCTCTGACCTCTGAGCCGGGGAATCTGGCTTAATGTGATCCTTTAAGATTATTATCTGATGGAAATCCAAGTAGGCTTGGACGCTCAATCATGCTCATGCCGTCAAGCCAAACAGATGCTTTGCCTGGAGAAAGGAGGAGAAAGCGCACAGCCTTCATGGTGCAGGACTCGGGAAATTCTAATTATGGGGACGCTACACATTTTAAACTCACTTTTGTCAAGGGATACACGTGTAATGCAAAATAGCTCCATGCAACTCTGATATTAGAAAAGCAAAGTGAGACATCTAGCTTAAAGGTTTGCCTTTCATAGAGTCACTTAAATAAAAGAGCAACAGGGTTGGAGGGCCACCTAATGCATTTGTCTGACTGACCATCCAACCAACCATCCATCCATCCATCCATCCATCCACTCATCTATCCATCTATCCACTCATTCATCCATCCATCCTCTCATCCATCCATCCACCCACCCATCCACCCACCCATCCATCCATCAGCGCAACTGGAATCGGGTGTAGGTGGGGAACCTTTTTTCTGCCAAGGGCCATTTGGGTACCTATAACATCACTAGAGGCCCGAAGCATGAAAATCACGCAAGGGGCTCGGCCCTCGCAGCCTCAGCCGCTTGCCTCGGCTCTTGCAGCCCGGCTTCGTCCAGAAGGTCGTTTGGCTATCTGGCCTAATTAGTATATTATGCTATTATTATTATAGATTCTTGGGCCATACAAAATTATCAACTTAAAAGTTAGGCTGCTATATTTGGTCAAACATTTAATTAACTCACCCCTAATGCCTTGGCAGGACCCGACCGAATGATTTCTTGGGCCTTCTACGGCCCTCAGGCCAGATGTTCCCACCCCTGATGCAAGAGAATAAAACTAACCAAGCTGAATACTACCAACGTCCTAAATTACAGTGCATGTCCTTTTAGAGCTCACTCATAAACCTTGGGAGATAACCATTTTTGTGTGTCCGTGCGCACACATGTGCTTGTGCGTGCGCGCGCGCATGTGTAAGGTGGGCGGTAAATGACAAGTTAATGGTAATTCAATATTTAAAGAATGTGAGATAAAAGAAATAATCAGAGAAAACAAATGAAAAGTTAGCAATTCTGCTTCCATCCTGAAGATACCTTGAGATTCATTCAGCAAGATGCTTTGCGGATAAGAAGATAATTCTCCATATTGACTAAGACCTGGATTTTCTTTATTTCAACAATCATTTCATTGCCTGGGTTTTATCTGCTTAAATCTTTATGGTCCACAAGCTACTTTATTTTTTTGGTGAGGTTTTTGCAGTTCCAGACAATTGTAAAAGGACGACCACTTGATGAATTCCTTCCTGAACCTTTGGTTAAATTTGACATAAGTATAATAGAAATACAAAACAAATAATAATAATAATAATAATGCTTATTAATAATAATGAGACTAATAAATGGCACAGGAAATGCACACTTTCAAAAGGTTGCCAGAAGACCTGACTTAAAGATATACTAAATTCCTACTTTATGGGACTTCAACATGCATTTTCATCATAGATTGATTTTCCTGCCCAGACCGAGTGGCTCAGTTGTTGAGCATTGACCTAGGAACCAGGAGGTCACAGTTTGATTCCTGGTCAGGGCACATGCCTGTGTTGTGGGCTCAGTCCCCAGTGGGGGTAGTGCAGGAGGCAAACACTTCTCCCTCTTCATTGATATTTCTACCTCTATCTCCCTCTCCCTTCCTCTCTGAAATCAATAAAAATATATTTTTAAAAATTGATTTTCCTGTTCATACATTGGCACATTTCCTGCTGTTTCTTCAAGTGGCCTAGTAAACACTAGCTCAGGAAACATTAGTTATGGGGAAGAGGAAAAAAGCAAGAGAAGAGATGGGATGATATTGGTAAGAGCCAGTTCCAAATAAAGGTTAATCAGAAATGAAAATAAAACTCTCTATTAAAAAACACTGATTCCATAGCATTTTCTGTGTGTAAAAGTTCACTTTACACAACGCCTTCCTTCAAACGGAGAGCCACCTGCTCTGCGTGCAGCACACTTGCTGGCAATTTCTCAGCGGCCATCAGCACCCTGCCGGCCCCGCCCCCTCCCTCCAGGCAATTACTAGCAATTAGCCACACTCCCTCTGCACCTGCAGCAGCTATGTCTGCGTGCCACAGCTGACTCCACGGCAGGAGTCGGAATCACACTGCAATGGAAAATCTCGCCTAATACCCGATTTATTACCTGCTCGTCTCCGGGATGGAGTCTGCGAAAGAGGAGGCCCCCGGGGGTTTCACTTCATCGTCCGTTTGTTAGAGTATTTCTCCATGAAGAAGAGTCTCTTTGGGGACAGAAAATATCGGGGGACATGGCTGCATTTCATTTGGGCCCTATTGTAAAGCGATGAGGCTTCAAGGAGACCTGGGAGGCGAAGTCAGAGCCGCGCCTTCCGGTGTGAATCGCACCTGAATACAGGTGCTTGGGAACGCGTGTCACATTCCACTCGCCTAATGACGGGCTCCGCCGGGCCTGCCTGGGATTTAGCAAATGTCTCACTCGTTTACTTAGTAATTACTAAGTGGACAAGAGAGCAACTCGCTTTACTTCAACAGTGAAGTCCTTGTATAGAGAAACTGAAGGCCATATGAGTGACCGGTCCGTGAGGGACCAGCGGGTACACTGCATCGCAGGGCACCTGCCCCAGTCCTGAAGGGGTCTTCAAGCCCAAGGCCTTCAGCTCACCTCCCTTTTTGTCTGTTGCATGGATGCATGGATGCATGGATGGACGGATGGACGGATGGATGGATGCATGGATGGATGGAGGGATGCATGGATGGAGGGAGGGATGCATGGATGGCTACATAAAAACACCCATTTTAGAATGTTTGGCCGTGGAATGCAGAGCCTTCCTGTCACTCAAAGACACACTCACACAGACATCAGTGGCTGCTTCAGTGCACGCGGCGGGGGAGGAAAGACAGGCCTTGAGAATTATGGGTAATTTACAAACTACCTGCTCTCAGTGTTTATGAACGTTGTATCTAATTAAACAATCGCCAGGGCAACACAGAGTTGCATGTACTGGAATTTAAAGACACAGGAATGAGTTTCAAGTCCCACCGGTTAACTGTGTGAGGTCCGTGGGACTTACCCTGCATCGGGCCCCTTTGCAAACAAGAAACCGCAAGTGAGCGGGCCGCTGGGCAAATGTGACTGCAGGGCAAGCAGGACTGCAAACACCGGTGCTCCTGGGAAGGGAGGAAGCTGCGTCTGTAAGGCCGCGCTCTTCTCTTGGTTCTGCCCGTTAGTCTCATTACTCGCCGCCATGGGCTCCTGCCAGCGCTGACGCTTCTAAAGGCTGAAAGGAAGGGTTACTTCCCAAGGAGCTGCTTTTAAAACAGTGGATTGTTGTGCTAGAGAACATGTGAACTTACAGGGGTGGGTGTGAACACACACACATGCACACACACTCACACATGTGCTCACACATGCACACGTACACTCACACACATACACTCAGTACACACACACACACACACACATACACACCATCACTTCTGGTGTGACGACAAGTCAGGTGACTACAACTGAGGCTGAGGCAGGACACTCGTCTCCTCTATGGCTCCTTCAATCACACTCAACCTGCATCATCCCTGACAGAGGAACCGTAAGTGGGAGGAGCGCTGGGCTTTATGAAAACCCCATCTACTAGTATATATATATATATAAAAAGCCAGTGTCATCCCTATCGGTCTGCAGCCCCTCCCCCTGCCTGGCCCCACCCCAGATCAGCCCCCCCACCCCATGAGGGGCAGGGCCGTCCAGCCAACTGCCTGCAGCCCTTCCCCCCCAGCTGGCCCACTGCCCACGCCCCTCCCCCCCAGCCGGCCCAGCCCTGGTCAGACCCCAATCAGATCTCGGATCAGGGTGGGCTGGCCAACCTCCCCCCATCTCCTCCTCCCAACAGGCCCAGCTCCAATCCGCCCTGATTGGGGCCCAGCAGGTAGGACCTCACCAGTGCACCCATTCCTAATGAAAATGGTGAATCAGCAAGTCACCAGAGCAAAGTGCGTCCCAACAACCCAGAGAGTCCTCTAGAACCTAGGCTGGCCCAGCCTCACTGCTGACTCAGCAGGTGCAGGGTCAGGCCTGGCACAGCCCCACCTCTAACTCAGCAGGTGCAGATGAGCTGCTGGTCAGGCACAGGCTGCCAGGATCACTGCTCTCAAGTCAAAGGCCTTACACCGACATTCCCGGGCTACAATTACGTTTTTCTGGAAGAGGTGCAGGCACACTCCCACCTCCTCCTAGAAGCGTATGTGTGAGCATTTGTCGTCTGAACAACATCTCATGTGATTTAAATTTTTTTTTTAGTGGTTTTAGAGAGTGGGAGAAACATCGGTGTGAGAGAAACATCAGTCGGTTGCCTCCAGCACTTACCCTGACCAGGGATTGAACCCACAACCCAGGCAGGTGCCCTACCCTGGAATCGAACCAGTGACCTTTGGTGCACAGGATACACCCAACCAACAGAGCCACACCCTCGGGGGCACGTCTGGTGCAGTTCTCGGGAAGGGGTCCAAAAAGACCATACACAGTCCGCCTGGGACTGGCCTGTTTGTGGTGCTGTCTCAATGGCCCACTAAGTAGCAGCCCCTTTCTGTCTAAAAGGCAGAACTGAGGATTCAGTAGATATTCATCCATCGGTGAACCTGACCTTGAAAACACTGAGGCAGAGGTCCCCACGTCAGTGAATCGCCAATGTCTTCACATCCCTTTCCCTTTGAAAACACTGTCCTCCCCCAGGGAACCAGGGCTGGTCATCTTCCTTACCTGGCACCCCCTACCCCCCACTGCCCCTGCTTGCCCGGGTACCACCCAGCTCTGAGGAAGTGTCTTAAGAAACATATGTATTTACTACATAGAGACCTTGCTTCTTCTCCCTGTTATTCCTTATTCTGGCAAACAATGTCCAACGTAAGCGTGAACAGAAGACACTGTTTGAACCTGCCACCAAAAATAAATAATATCATATCTAATAAAAGAGAAACATGGTAATTAGCTGTACGTCTGCTACCCTTCCCATTGGCTAATCAGGGAGATATGCAAATTAACTGCCAGCCAAGATGGCGGCCAGCAGCCAGGCAGCTTGAAGCTAACATCAGGCTTGCTTGCTTCAGTGACAGAGGAAACCAACGTTCCCGCCTGCCTTGCCGGCCTCTGAGCTTGCAGTTTGAAGCATTGTTACAAGTATAGAAGCTAAACAAAACCCCAGAAACCTGCTTTCAGCCAGCCGGGATCTCAGAGCTGGAGTTGATACAGTGTTTCAATTATAGAACCCAAACAAACCAGATACCTGCTTTCAGCAGCAGAGGCCTCAGAGCTGGAGCCAGAGCTAAAGCTGGCCCAGAATAAAAAAAGAAAAAAGAAAAAAAGGAGCAGTTGGGAGCTTCAGTCACCTGCCAGCCTGAAAACAGCCCTCAGCCCCTCACCCAGACTGGCCAGGCACCCCAGTGGGGACCCCCACCCTGATCCAGGACACCCTTCAGGGCAAACCAGCCGGCCCCACCCATGCACCAGGCCTCTATCCTATATAGTAAAAGGGTAATATGCCTCCCAGCACCGGGATCAGCGGAGCCGCGAGGCCTCCAGGCACTGGGATCAGCCTGACAGGGGACAGCGCCCAAACCCCCTGATTGCCCTGCGGCTCTGTGTGTGACAGGGGGTGGGGCCACAACCTCCCTATCCGCCCTGCTCTGTTTGTGACAGGGGAAGGCGCCCCAACCCCCTGATCAGCCCTGCTCTGTGCCTGATAGGGGGGAGCTCCCCAACCCCCTGATCGCCCTACGGCTGTGTGTGTGACAGGGTGCGGCACCTCAAACCGCCCCCCTCCAACCCCACGGGCCCTGCTCTGTGTGCGACGGGGGAGAGCCATAACCTCCCCATTGGCCCTGCCCTGAGTGTGAGAGTGGCGGTGCCCCAACCCCCTGATCGGCCCTGCTCTGTGGGTGATAGAGGGCGGCGCCCCAACGCCCGTCCCCCCTCCACGGGCCCTGCTCTATGTGTGATGAGGTAGAGCCATAACCTCCCCATCGGCCCTGACCTGAGTGTAACAGTGGCAGCGCCGCAATCCCCTGGTCGGCCCTGCTCTGTGGGTGATAGAGGGTGGCGCCCCAACCCCCTGATCTGCCTTGCTCTGTGTGTGATGGGGGGAGCTCCCCAACCCCCTGATCGGCCCTGCTCTGTGGATGATAGAGGGCGGCGCCCCAACCGCCCCCACGGGCCCTGCTCTGTGTGTGACGGGGTAGAGCCATAACCTCCCCATCGGCCCTGCCCTGAGTGTGACAGGGTGCGGCGCCCCAACCCCCTGATCCGCCCTGCTCTGTGTGTGACAGGGTACGGAGCCCCAACCCCCCTGATGGGCCCTGCTGTGTGTGTGACAGGGCGTGGCGCCCCAACCCACCAATCGGCCCTGCCTTGAGTGTGACAGGGTCGGTGCCCCAACCCCCCAATCGGCTCTACCCTGAGCGTGACTGAAGGTGGCATCGCAACCTCCCAATCCGCCCTGCTCTGTACATGACAGGGGGCGGCGCCCCAACTCCCCAATCAGCCCTGCTCTGAGCCCGACCAGGGGCTGCACCTAGGGATTGGGCCTGCCCTCTGCCACCCGAGAGCAGGCCTAAGCCAGCAGGTCGTTATCTCCTGAGGGGTCCCAGACTGCAAGAGGGCACAGGCCGGGCTGAGGGACCCTCCCTCCCCCCTGAGTGCACACATTTTTGTGCACCGGGCCTCTAGTCCTATATAATAAAAGGCTAATACGCAAATGTACCGACCAGTGGACTGACTGGTTACTATGACACGCACTGACCACCAGGGGGCAGACACTCGATGCAGGAGCTGCCCCCTGGTGTTCAATGTGCTTCCACAGGTTCAGCCAGAAGGCAGGCGCACCTGGAGAGCGCAGCGGCGGTGGCGAGAGCCTTGCTGCCTCTGCAGCAGTGCCTAGGATGGCTGACGGCTGGACATCCCCCGAGGGCTCCCCACCCCCAAGTGCACGAATGTCGCGCAACGGTCCTCGAGTTTAGAAATAGAAGAACAAGAGGTTGTGAACATTTCACAGCCCCGGACACCTTGCAAGGACTGGCGACGGGAATACAGGGTGACACAGGACGGAAGAAGTGAAGCTTTTGGCCTTGGGGAGGTCCACTCTAGCATGACCACAGGAGGGGAGAATTCTGAAGGGAAGGGAAGTGAAAGGAAGCCCTGGCTGGAGGCACGGCCTCGTCTTCCAGCCTCTCACATGCCACGCAGGGAGCCGTTGATGCCGGGAACGGACCTCTGGCCTCTCAGAGACTGAGGACCTAGCAGGCCCCGTGGGGTGCTCCCTAGCTGGGGGATGCAGCCTGGGCGGGAAATGGAGCGAGGCCAACCTCCAAACTGTGCAATAATTTGACCCCAACCACCCTGTGTCCCCAGGGCCCCGATGAATTCCGTGAACCTGCAGACACAGGTGCCATGCTTCACGCCCCAGCGTTTGCCAGCGGTTGCCTGCATCTCACTTAAAAATAGTTCAGACCCCACGGTAGGGGTTTCCGGCCAGAATGTTTGCGGTGGGCCCGGATGTCTATATTTAATCAAAACAGAGGTTATACTTAGGCACATAACTTTTTAAAAAATAAATATTTTTATTGATTTGAGAGAGGAAGGGAGAGGGAGTGACAGAAAGATCAATGATGAGAGGGAATCATTGTCAGCTGCCTCCTGCTTGCCCCCCACTGGGGATCAAACCTGCAACCTGGGCATGTGCCTTTGACTGGAAATCGAACTGTGACCTCCTGGTTCACAGGTCAAGGCTCAACCACTGAGCCACAGAGGCACATGACTTTTTTAGAGCTTCCTCACTCAGGGTTTTCCGTCTTACTTTTTCTATTGCTTTTAAATGGCTCCATTCACCGTAATGTGAAGAGAATTCAGATAATTAGGTCTTTTAACAGACGTTCTGTTATCTGACTATTTTATTTTAAGGAACATAAGTGGAGAAGGCCTCTTCCTGGAAACTTTTCTCCTAAAATGTTTCTGTCTCTCTCTCCCTCTCCCTTCCCCTCTAAAATTCAATAAAAAATATTTTTTAAAAAGTTATGTGCCTAAGTATTACGTCTGTTTTGATTAAATGGAATTTAATGTCAGGGCCTGCAAACTTCAAGTCCAACACAGAACAAACTATGGATTCAGGAGTCCATGGTTTGTTAGCAATGCTATGTGTTAAGTTTCACAAGATAAAGGGCTTTTCATAGAAAACATACAGCCGTACAGCCCTTGTTTCTTTGCGTCTAGTTTTTCTCCAGCTCAAGTGATTTCCAAGAGGGGAAAACGATGAAACTGCCAACTCCGCAGATTTAATGATTAGAGTCTCTCTTTTCCTCACTAGAACTGAGATAAGAATTTCAGTCATTAACAAGTTCCACTCATGAAAAAAGGTAGAAAGCGGAGAAAAAAAATAAAAAATGCAGAAACATTTAACACAATACGTCTCAAGCCACAGACACGTGAAATAAACATTTACCCAACTCCCTGTAAAGATGCACAGAGATCGCTTGCCTCCATGAAATTTTAGGGAGAAAATTAATTTCTACCTAATGAACATGGAGTTTAACGTCAGGGTCTGTAAACTCCAAGTCCAACATTTCAGTCTTAAATCAAAGGGGGAGGGGGAGAGGAATCTTAAAGATCATCTAGCCCAGTGGTCAGCAAGCTGCGACTCACGAGCCACATGCGGCTCTTTGGCCCCTTGAGTGTGGCCACGAAGTTTCAATCGCAATGTACCTGCGTGCCCGGAAGAGCCACACTCAAGGGGCCACAGTTTGCCGACCACTGATCTAGCCAATCCCAAGGGAAGGAAAATATTGATCTAAGGAACACTCTCAAATTAATATATGGGGGAAGGGGGGCGCAAAGCAGGTTTACAGTTGTTCCTATGGAAAATAATACAACAGCCAAGAAATAATAATACAAGAATACACTGTTTTGCAACTCACAACTCCAAACCTACTTTTGCCCTACCGTGAACACTATTTATTTACAAACTGACAATTTATGGCTCTATCTATTAACAAAAAGGAAAAATGTGTTTATAATGAAATATATATGAGACATTGAGCTATAGTCTAGAGATAAGAAACCACAGTGAAAGTGTGTGTGTGTGTGTGTGTGTGTGTGTGTGTGTATGTATAAATCTCTATATATAAAAGCCTAAGTGACCAACTGGTAGCTATAACACGCACAGACCACCAGGGAGCGGACACTCAGTGCACAGGCACGGAAACATGGAACAGACTGATGAACCTCTGAGGGAAGGGGGGAGGAGAGTGGGAAGAGATTAACCAAAGATCTTATATGCATACTAGAGGCCTGGTGCACGGGTTTGTGCACTGGTGGGGTCCCTGGACCTGGCCTGTGGGGATGGGGCTGAAACCAGAAATCTGACAGCCCCCAGATTGCGAGAGGGCGCAGGCCAGGCCAAGGTACCCCACCAGAGCACGAATCCATGCACAGGGCCTCTAGTATATATCCAGCCATGAGTGTTGAAGGGACTCTATTTTTAATATTTCTCCCTGTTATCCTCAGGCTGTGAGGCCAGGAAGGCACCCTTCCAACTCTCTGCGGCCAAACCCCACCAGCAGAGACCCTTGAAAGTGATTCTAAAAAAAATTTAATAAGATCATAAAAAGCTTAGAAAACACCAAAGAGTAAATACTAAGATGACATCTTGTCCCTGAACTAGAAATGCTACTCAGCACCTGTGGGCCTCAGAGGGTCACAGGTTAGGACTTTAATTCGGTGCCATCCCTCAGGGAAGCTGTCCCCTCCTGTGGAGCGCTACCTGGAGCTGTGTCTGACCTCCCGCCCCCCTGGCCCTGGGCGCGTGGCCTCCCCTGCTCCCTGTGAGCAGTCAGGAGCCAGGGACAGTGTTGATTTAATCTGCCAGGCCACAGCCCTGACCTGCGCTCCTGCCTGGCCCCAACAGGTGTGCACCCCGTAAGGTGCTGGTTGAAGGAGCAATGTCGCAACGTCCGGCTGAAAATGCTGGCCTGGGGTGAAGTGATAATTGGCTCCAGTCCTTGTCTCAGAGCATTCAATTCCATCTCAGAGCATTCAATTCTGCTCAAACTGATTCAATTCAGCCTCACCCAACAGGCGTTCACTGGGGTCTGGCCTTTGCCTGCAATGGATACCTAAACGGATTTGGGACCCACGTTATCCGTTTAATCGCCTTAACACTTTGCTTTGCCAATAAAGGCACGGTTTCGGGTGACAGCCAGAAATTACTTCCAAGGGGGTGGAAACCGCAGCAATGCCTCACATTTCTTTGGGGGGAAGGAAGCGAATGAGATAAGTAGATACAAGCTGTGTTCTCTAGAATTCTGTGGAGGTTGCATCAGGCATCTGTATACTGGCCTCTCTGAACCACTGGCTTGCCTCTCCTACGTGAGCTTCCCTGAGATGAGACAGGAACCCCTCTCTCTGATGCTGCTAGCAGAGCCCGAGGACTCCACGGGAGGGCACAGCCCTAGGACCTGCTGGAGGGCTGAGGGAGCAGCCACTCAGATGAATCCCTGGTCTCTCTAATGCCTACGCCTCAGCTTAGAGCCACCTCCTGATAAAGACCTTCACTGACCTTGTCTCAGAGCATTCAATTCCATCTCGGAGCATTCAATTCCATCTCAGAGCATTCAATTCCATCTCAGAGCATTCAATTCCATCTCGGAGCATTCAATTCCATCTCGGAGCATTCAACTCCATCTCAGAGCATTCAACTCCATCTCAGAGCATTCAATTCCATCTCGGAGCATTCAACTCCATCTCAGAGCATTCAATTCCATCTCAGAGCATTCAACTCCATCTCGGAGCATTCAATTCCATCTCAGAGCATTCAACTCCATCTCGGAGCATTCAACTCCATCTCGGAGCATTCAACTCCATCTCGGAGCATTCAATTCCATCTCGGAGCATTCAACTCCATCTCGGAGCATTCAACTCCATCTCGGAGCATTCAACTCCATCTCGGAGCATTCAACTCCATCTCGGAGCATTCAACTCCATCTCGGAGCATTCAACTCCATCTCGGAGCATTCAACTCCATCTCGGAGCATTCAATTCCATCTCGGAGCATTCAATTCCATCTCGGAGCATTCAATTCCATCTCGGAGCATTCAATTCCATCTCGGAGCATTCAATTCCATCTCGGAGCATTCAATTCCATCTCAGAGCATTCAATTCCATCTCAGAGCATTCAATTCCATCTCAGAGCATTCAACTCCATCTCAGAGCATTCAACTCCATCTCGGAGCATTCAACTCCATCTCGGAGCATTCAATTCCATCTCGGAGCATTCAATTCCATCTCGGAGCATTCAATTCCATCTCGGAGCATTCAATTCCATCTCAGAGCATTCAATTCCATCTCGGAGCATTCAATTCCATCTCGGAGCATTCAACTCCATCTCGGAGCATTCAACTCCATCTCGGAGCATTCAATTCCATCTCGGAGCATTCAATTCCATCTCGGAGCATTCAATTCCATCTCAGAGCATTCAATTCCATCTCAGAGCATTCAATTCCATCTCGGAGCATTCAATTCCATCTCAGAGCATTCAATTCCATCTCGGAGCATAAATGTACCCACTGACCTAGGCCTTCTCTTCAGTCCCTAGTCCAGCTCCCTGATAGCTCCATTCCCAGCATCCACCACTGTCTGCGACTATTGTTGAAAACATTACACATGTCTCCCCTTACCCCCCATTGACCTCTTCTAGCCCCCCTCCACCTTCCCACCCCAGACCTTCACCACCCTCTTGTCTGTGTCCATGGTGATGCATCTATGCATACAAGTTCTTTGGTTGATCTCTTCCCACCCACCCACCCTCCGCCACCTTCCCTCTGAGGTTCCACAGTCTGTTCATTCTTCTGTGTCTCTGGATCTATTTTGTTCGTCAGTTTATTTTGTTCATTAGATTCCACATATGAGCGAGATCATGTGATACTTGTCTTTCTCTGACTGGCTTATGTCACTTAGCATAACTCTCTCCAGGTCCCCCCATGCTGTCCCAAAGGGTAAGAGATCCTTGATTTTTTACTGCTGCATAGTATTCCATGGTGTAAATGTCCCACAGCTTTTTATCCACCATCTGTTGATGGGCACTGGGGCTGTTTCCAGATCCTCGCTATTGTACATCATGCTGCTGTGAACACAGGCGTGCTGACATTCTTTCTGATTGGTGGCTCAGGTTTCTCAGGATCTATTCCTAGAAGTGGGAGCACTGGGTCATATTTTTAATGTTTTGGAGGAAACTCCATACTGTTTCATCGTTACTTCTTGGTCTGTTTCTTCCCATCGAACATGAGCTCACAGGTGAGGACGCTGGCTCTCCCCCGTATCCAGCACACAGCTGCTCCACACTGGCGCTGGCGGGTGCAGCATGAGCACACGGCTGCAGGGGGACGGCTGCAGGGGGACGGCAGGAAGAAAGGGGGATGGGACAGCTCGCTCGGGTGACGCGGTGCGGCCTGGGCCGTGCAGATGCCCACTGGCCCACACAACGCCGATGCCAGCGAGCTGGAGGCCCCCGGGTCCGCAGCCCCAGCAGGAGCAAATGAGGACACAGCGGCTTCGATGGCACTCGGCTCATCGCAGGGCCGGCTGCAGGGGCGAGTTCTCGGGAGGGTTTGCTGTTTGCAGAGGCCAATGGGACAGACAGGACAACCGGGCCTGTTTTCACAGGAAATGCCCCCCAGCCGACATTTTTCTTCTCGTACCTCCGTCTTTGGCATTTAGTGTTCTGTTTGGCTTCATAAAGAGCTTCCTTGCTCAGTTAGGCCCGATTCGGGCTTCAGATATTGGCACCAAAATTCCATCCTCAGGGAGCCTTCCGTAACCCGATCACCACTCCCTTTCCTCACGCCCCATCTTTTCCGGACATCATAAGAAATGTGCACATTTATTCATTGTCCCCCATTGCTAAACCCCTGAGCTCAGGGCCGGCGTGTCTCTGTTCTCCGCCCTACCCCCAGAATGCGCACAAGAAATATCTGTCAGCTCCATTCAGTATGGCTCCTCCTGTCTCTTTCCTGGATTTTCTTCCTTAAAACATCAATTATAAACAACTGCACACAATTCCATTTCATGCATTATTTCTGTAGAATAATGAAGGCAATAGTGTAAGTATCAACGTTCCCTTTCTCATACTTCACAGAGGAAAAAGCTTCTGGTCAAACTTCTGCTCAGCATGTACGTGCCGATAAAGAGGTGTTGATATTTTCTTTATTAAACAAGAGCATCGTAACATGCACAGCGTCCTGCATGCAGCTTTTATCAGGCACAGGCACAACCTTTCATATCAGGACGCATTGATCCTCCCGGTGATGCTACATGGGCCTCCCCTGTGGAGATGCACGCGGACTCTCTGCAGGTTTCTTGGATGACAAAGTTGCCATGAATACCCTTGCGTATATTGCACTGTCCAACATGTGTATTGTTTCTGAACGACAGAGTCTTAGACACATTTTTTAAATGCCAGGCGAACAGTTTTTCCTAAAGGTGTACCATGGTCTGCATGGGATGCCCAATTTATTTCACTAAATTGTCAAAATCCAAAGGAGGGTATGGGAGACGCTCTGCGCCCCAATCAGTTCTCATTTTCATCAGCGGCCAAGAGAGCCGCTGGGCTGCTGAGAGGGTGCAATTCATTCGAGTGCATCTGTCTTCTTCAGCAGCCCATGCCCCAGGGGACAGGAGCCCCCTCGGGCAAAAGCACATAAATGCTGGAATAACAGCAGGGGGAGTGATGCAAATGAGTTAGCCCTTCCCCAGGCTGCCTGTATCCTTCCCACCCAGCTCCAGTGATTGTGTGCAATGAGAAAGCACCTCGAGGGAAGGCAGGCTAATAGAATAAATGGCTTATAATTTGCTCCCAGTAACAACTGAATAGCAAACAAAAATATTATTCACAAAAAGTGATCTCCCAATTACAAGAGCCTAAACGATTCCTTTTATGAGACTTTTGACAAGAAGCAAAAATCAAATGGTAGGAAAATACTAAGTATTGTTCTCACGCTAATATAAAACAATAAATCTGGCGCCAATCAATGAGTACACGCACCTTATGGATGGTGAAAGGTCCCGAAGAAAGTTTCCTAATGGAAAATGTGCTTTAAGCCATGACTACTGGGAAGACAAAGCTCCCAAGCTTGACACATCCCTGCAGCCATCCAATGACCATCAAAGTCATCCAACTTTCCATTTTAAATGGACAGATAGGAGAGCTGGATTAGCAAAACCAGAGTAAATTTTTAATGAACATCACTCCACTCGAGGAGGAATTAAAGGCACACCAGCCATGTGTGCGTATGTGTTTTGGGCAGAGCGCTCAGGGGGCAGTTTGCAGAACGGGAAGGTGTGCACCGCGCCTTTCGGAACGAAGGATGTGTATGCGGATGGAGACGTGGCCGGACGACATGACCGAGGGGTCCGCTGAATGCCCCCCCCCACACACACACACACACAGGCACATGCCGCCCGCCCGCCTGGCAGCACAGGGAACTCTGTGATGAGTCAATGGAGGCGCCTTCCCCTTGCAGCGGCACCTCCTCCTTTGCATTTGACACTTGGCTGCCCTTAGGAGTCTGTTGTCAAAAATCATCCATTTGGAAAAGAAAAAAAAAACATAAGAAAAGGCTAAAAGCGGTGAGGCTTTCCTGAGGGTTTGGACGCTGCAGCCCTCAGGGCCATCGCTTCCAGGATCCGGCTGTTCTGAGAGATCAATTATTTATTGGTTCGGTCATCTGTTCATTACAGTGGGAGTTCATTCCGCGGTCACTTCACTGAGAACCAGGGCGCCCCTTCCGGGAGGACATGGAAAACAAGGGCACAGGCTCTCCGCGGGCCTGAGGCTCAGCGTGGGCCTGGGACCCGGGAAAGGGCACACGGGGAGGAAGAGATTTGGCTCCTGCAGTGTCCTGGGAGTCACAGCTCCTCACCCAATGGGCCCCATCCCCACACACGAGAAAACACCTCCTTTGAAACCACATCCTTTCAGACCCTTTACATTAAAAGATCTCCACACTGCCCGGCCGGTGTGTTCAGTGGTTGAGCCTCAACCTATGAACCAGGCGGTCAGGGTTCGATTCCTGGTCAGGGCACATGCCCAGGTTGTGGGCTCCATCCCCAGTGTGGGGCGTGCAGGAGGCAGCTCATCAATGATTCTCTCTCATCACTGATGTTTTTCTCTCTCTCTCCCTTCCTCTTTGAAATCAATAAAAATATATGTATTTTTAAAAAGTTGCTGTGGCAATGAGCTAAATACATTCCTCCAGAATTCTGAAGTATTTGAGGACACGTAGAGGTTCATGAAATGTTAAAATAAGTCCCTGCGCCCCTTTCAGAGTGGAAATGCCCACGCCCTGTAAGAGGGGAACTGGCCGTGGAAACCACTGGCACATGAGGGCCGTGGGTGCTCAGGGCTCGGGCCACAGTGCGGCTTATTTCACCTTCTCGGCAAAGTGCCTCCACGCGCACTCAGCGCCCACAACCCACGCTCAGCAACCACGACCCACGCTCAGCAACCACGACCCACACTCAGCAACCACGACCCACGCTCAGCGCCCATGACCCACGCTCAGCGACCACGACCCGCGCTCAGCGACCACGACCCGCGCTCAGCAACCACGACCCGCGCTCAGCAACCACGACCCGCGCTCAGCAACCACGACCTGCGCTCAGCAACCACGACCCGCGCTCAGCGCCCACGACCCACGCTCAGCAACCACGACCCACACTCAGCAACCACGACCCACGCTCAGCGCCCACAACCCATGCTCAGCAACCACGACCCGCGCTCAGCGCCCACGACCCGCGCTCAGCAACCACGACCCGCGCTCAGCAACCACGACCCGCGCTCAGCGCCCACGACCCGCGCTCAGCAACCACGACCCACGCTCAGCGCCCCCACGACCCGCACTCAGTGCCCAGGACCCGTGCTCAGCACCCGGGCGGCCTTGTTCCCCCCCCCCGCCCCCCCGGGCCTGCAATGGTGCCTGTGCTTCTCACCGGAGAGAGGGAGGAGGAGGAGGGAAGTGGGTCTGATGAAAGCACGTGCACCTCTGGCCGGTCCAGGACAGGCCACGCCCCGCGGAACGGGCCGCGCGTCACAGGGAGGAGGTCGGCCTTCAGACCGCGAGGTTCTGGTAAGAGGAGCCACGCTGGCTGGGGAATGAGCCGGGACGCCAGGCAGCCCCGGACTCCTTTATGCCACGAGTCACACGGCTCCTCCCAGGGCCCTCTCGTGAGGAAGCAGGACAGACTCGGCACTGGAGACATCCAGGCAGGGAGCACCTGGCCCGATGCGATGGCCCCACCCCCGGCCGGTCCACCCTCACAGCTACGACCGGGGAGAATGGGGCTCCCCACCAATCGCCACTGCGGCCATTCTACACACGCAGAACATTTCCCCACTGCCCCCCGCCTCACCCCGAGGATGGACCAAGAAGACTGCGGTGTGTCTGACCCCTTTCCGCCTCGCTTACGAGATGGCCATCTCATCCCCGTCGTCCTTGAAGGTGTTATGGCTTCACAGACGCGCCTGACAGTTTCCTACACCTGGCTGAGCCCAGGGAAACGGCATCGTTACAAAGCCGACCCGTGAACCGTGACTCCATAAAGTCCGTAGAGGTGACCAGGAGGCCGCACTCTATGGCTCTCTCATTCAGGGAGCAGGAGCCGGATGTGGGGGTGACATTACAAGCCTTAAAAGCCGACACAATCAGTGCCTTACAGACCACACCTGCTCCGGGGAGGGTCCCCCACACCGAGGGACAGGGCATGACAGACAGGGGGCACCCTCAGCGCAGATGCTAGACAGTGTACGTTTCACATGGATGTTGACTTCAGTGGCAGACCTTTAAGGAGACTGAGAAGTCAGAACACCTCACCCGGGGGATAAAAATAGGGGCGCTCTTAAAGTGAGTTGCCGAAATAGCATGTGATTAAACCTACAATCGCATTAGACTTAACACACTGGAACTCAAGATTCAGAGGAAGAAATCTTGAAATGCTGGAAAATTTTTTCAGCAACATTCGCTTGGCATTTACCATTTTCCTTTGCGTGTTTTCCTTTTTATGTACGAACACATTATCGCCGGTTTTAGATAGGTTTCTTGAACCGATATTTCTAAGTCGAACTGATTTGAGGTGTTGGGGTTTTCTTTGGTGCTGTTTTTGGCTAATCTTTGCATTCACGTAAGGATGTCATTATAAAAATAACTTTTATGACTTCCTTCCCTCTCCTTACTATAGCGAAAATTAAGTATATATAAAAAAAATCTATCCTTTAAAGGTCTTGGTGTGACAAATTTTTGAAAATGCTATTGATTTCTCCTACAGTTAATGGTTTGCCCGGGTTTTCTTTTTAAATATACTATAAATATGATCTTTCATTTCTGATTACATAAATAATTTATAATCACTGTAAAACTGATAGGATGACCAAGAAAAGTTTTAATGACTTGAACTCCCAGCGGAAGAGAAGTACCCATTAACATTTAGTGGGAATCGCTTTCTATATTTACTTAATGCATAGAGACCTTGTTTCTGGCCATCTTTTGATGTCGCTGTCCTTTTCCGATCTACTATGCTTGTCTCATCTGCTGAGACATGTTTATGTGGGACACACTGCTAGGCCCTGGGCTAACTGATGCAGCAGAAACAACGTAGCACCTGAAATACTGCCCCCTCCCCCCAGCAGGTTCCACCCTAATCAGGGGCGACAAAACACCTCCTCAAACCACTGGGTGAAAGGCATGGACCTTCTGCCCAACAGCCAAGCTGCAGTGTTAGAAATACCTGAACTCTCAGGCGCCAGGAAGGTCTAATGTCTACCCTCTCCCAGCCACGTCCACAAGCCCCTGGCTCCTATGCTGCGGGCGCCCTCCCCACTCCTGTTCATGTTGAGAGGGAGGCTTAGGACCCTGTCATCCGTGGTCCCCAATTAATGGTACTGATGTAGATTCTGGGTGTCAGTGTAGCAATTAGGCTAAAAAAAATAGAGTTAGTGGCCAAATTATGAAATATTTAATTTAAAAATCCATAACTTATAGGTTACCAGAAAAAAATTAACTTAATATTCTTAATGCAGACCTTTATACAGAAATCTTTAGAGAGTGAGAACCCTATTATGAACATTGTATTGGTCAAAGCTTGGATGACACCTGGATGACCCACCAAAGGACGCTTCCACGTCCCATCTAAAGCGTTTGTCTAGTATCACAGGCTTCGTGTTTCTGGAGGGAGATGTAGCTTTTTGTTTGTTGTTCTGGGAAGTAATAACTGGTAAGAGGGAGCGAGAGCTCCCAGGCAGTGAAATTACTCTCTCTCTCGAGCTGGGTGGCGGTTACATGAGTAGATCTACTGAGCTATACACTTAAGACTTAAGTGCAGAGTGTGTAAACTATATCTACATTGAAAAGCAGAAAATGTGCTTCAAAAGCCAACAACCACAGAACCCAAGGAAAAGAGGCAGAAAATAATGAAATCTACATGACATCCACAGAGAAAGGGATTCAATACTTTTCCCAGTGACATATGTCTCCCATATAATGGAAAGGAAGGTAAGGGAGGAAGGGAGGGGAAGAGAGAAAAAAGACAAGAAAGCAATTAGTCCAGTAAATTAAAACAACAACAACAGTAAGCAAAACACAGCAACCACAGAGCATGGTGGAACTCTCTGTTAGAAAAATAAAATTTCCTTTTGCCCTGGTTGGGTGGCCTGGTTGGGTGGAGCATCGTCCTGTACATCAAAAAGGTTGTGGCTTCGTTTCCTGTTCAGGGCTCGTGCAGGAGGCAACCAATCAATGTTTCTCTCTCACATGGATACTTCTCTCTCTCTCTCTCTCTCTCTCTCTCTCTCTCTCTCTCTCTCTCCAGTGAACATATCCTCGAGTGAGGATTAAATTAAAAAAAAAAAAGTACAAGAAAATGTCTTTTTGAAAAGCCACTTCAAAAAACGAAACAGGGCAGTCATCAGTCATCTCAGCTGCAACACCCACTTATTTTTATGTCCATAGTGTGTCTTCCCCAACAAACGTATTTGACCAGGATTTTACGCCTCGGACTTCAGGTAGTTTTCAGGGCTGCGCTGAATAAGTGGCCCGGCGCCTCGGAAGAAACAGGCATGTGTCATGGATGCTAGTCTGTGAGCGGACTAAGGACAACCGGGCACGGGACTGCCTGCCTGGCCAACTCATCTTAAACATGTTTTTATTGACTTCAGAGGGGAAAGGAGAGGGAGAGAGAGAAACATCAATGATGAGAGAGGATCACTGATCGGCTGCCTCCTGCACGCCCCGCACTGGGGATCGAGCCTGCAACCTGGGCCTGTGCCCTGACCAGGAACCTGACCGTGACCTTCTGGTTCATAGGTCGACGCTCAACCACTGAGCCACACCAGCCAGGCAGGAGCACCTCTTTTTAAATGTGGAGTCTGGCTGAGATCAGACATCACACCTGTGATGGGCGGTGCTCATTCGGGACACAGGTGGTTAGAAAAGCAGCATGATGAAGGGGGAGGAGTCACTTCCGCACTGTGTAAAGGGAGCACTGAGATCTGCCTGACCAGACGCACAGCGGGCTGACTGCTCTGTACAAACAAGGGGAGGAAATGGATCCCTCAGCTTCCCCATGGGAATGAGCTGACCCGACCTGACGTGTTGATATCTCAGGAAAGGACATGCATCCCACAGCAGTAACACTGCACACCTATCTGAAACTCATTTGCCGTGTTGCTGCCTTTTCGGCAGCCCCCGGAGCCTAGCCTGGCTTTCAGCAGCGGGGTTAGCCTGGGCCCCTCCCTGCAGCCGGCTCTGTAATACACGAGGTTATGAGACACAATAGGAGGAGAGGAGAATAAAACTGTTATCTTCCAACATCCTCTGAGAGGGCGAGAGTGGAGGATTAGCGCTTTACAGCTGTCAAGAGAAGGATTAATTTTAAATCTTTTCTATTTCCGCCACCAGACGTGGTAGAGCTGCACGAATAAAAGGCCATTGTCTTCACTCATTAATTTCAAGAGATTGTTAGGAGATGAGGATCTTTTGGAGTTATTATGCCTCTGAAACGATCTTTATCTGGAAACGACGACTCGCAGCAAATGCGTGGTTCCCCTGTAACTGTAAATGTTGTCGGAGGATGGATTGGAGACAGGCGGGCCACACAGATTTGCGATGTCTCCCCGCCACGTCCACGTGAGGGCCGGCTGTCTTTCTACACCTCCGAGACTGCATTTTATAAAAACAACAACCACAATTTAACATAGATAAAAAGGAATGTGTAAGCGAGTATCCCCGATCCGTTTTTCCTTGAGAGCCCACATGGCCAAGATTCATGTCGGTGAGTAAAGCGACAGAATGACGAGCCATGCTGTTGCTAATTTACTCGAACCTTCCCCAATGCTGACATCTCCGTCAGGGGAGCCAATGAAATCCCTCCCGGGTGTGGCCACAGCTGGATCCCAAGGAAGTCGCACCAGTGAGCTATTTCTGCACAGATTACCCGCTCAGAGGTCACGACAGCAAGTGCCAATGTCCCTACTGGCATGTTATGCATGTACATAGTCTTAAGTCAGATAAAAATATGTGTTTTGTAAATATGTAAAAATGCACAAAAGCAAATATGAAAATAAATATTTTCAACATACATGCATACATTCATAAGGGCATCTATATGCATAGTGCATAGGTCAGCCGTGGGCAAACTACAGCCCGTGGGCCGGATCCGGTCCGTTTCAAATGAATAAAACTAAAAAAAAAAAAAAAAAAGACCATACCCTTTTATGTAATGATGTTTACTTTGAATTTATATTAGTTCACACAAACACTCCATCCATGCTTTTGTTCCGGCCCTCTGGTCCAGTTTAAGAACCCATTGTGGCCCTCGAGTCAAAATATTTGCCCACCCCTGGTAAAGATAGATAATATATGTGCGTGTTATTTCAAATAAAGAGAATAGCTATCACCATACATGCTCATGACTGAAATTCATATTGAAATACAGTCTATGTTTGCAAAAATGACATAAAAGATTGAAATTTAGGTCTGAAAATAAATGTTAGTTAAAAGGTTATAATTTTATAGTTATGAATTTGTTTCTTATATATTTGAAATTATATGCAACCATTATAGAAGTATTGAAAATATACATCAAATTTTTCAGAACTGAAATAAAAAAAGGAACGCATGTAACCATAAACAATGCTAAATACCCAAAGCAATCTTCAGAAAAAGAGAACAAGGTTGGAGGTATCACGCTCCATGACAGCAGCTATTCTACAAAGCCATAGTAATCAAAACAGCATGGTACTACCACTAACACAGACACAGACACACAGGTCCAAGGAACAGAACAGACAGCCTAGAAATTAACCTGTACTTACTTGCTCAATTAATTTATGACAAAGGCGGCGGGGATGTACAGTGGGGACACGACAGCGTCTGCAATAACTGTGGCAGGAAAACGGGATGGACACATGCAAGACCATGAAGCAGACCTTCTTATATCATGTACAAAAATCTACTCAAAGTGGATTAAAGCCTTAAATGTAGGACCCGAGACCATGGAAACCTGGAAGGAACCACAGGAAGTAAACTCTTTGACATCAGTCTTCTGATATGTTTTGGACATGTATCCTCTGTCAACGACCACAAAAGTAAAAGTAAACAACTGGAAGTGCATCAAACTAAAAAGCTTTTGCACAGAGAAGGAAACCATCAACAAAAGGGAGAGGCAACCTACTGAATGGGAGAAAATGTTTGCAAACAATAAACCTGAAGAGGGGTTAATATCCAAAATACATAAAGAACTCATACAATTGAACATAAACACACACACACACACACACACACACACACACACACACACACACCACAAACATTGCTTCAACGCAAAGATGGGCAGAGGACAGAATAAATACATCTCCAAAGAAGACATACAAATAGCCAACAGACACATGAAAAGATGCTCAGCATCACTAACATCAGGGATATTCATCTCACCTCACACCTGTCAGAATGGCTATCATCAATACATCCACAAGCACGTGTTGGTGAGGATGTGGAGAAAAGGGAAACCCCACATACTGTAGTGACTATGGAAAACATTCTGAAGCTTCCTCGAAAATTTAAGATTGAGCTACAATAAGACTCAGTAATTCCACCTCTGGGCATTTATCCTAGGAAAATGAAAACATTAATTTGAAAAGATATATGCACCCCTAGGTTCACTACAGAATTACCTACAATAGCCAAGATATGGAAGCAACCTAGGTGTCCACTGATACTGAATGGATAAAGATGTCTCACACACATACACACACACACACACACACACACACACACACAAACACGAATATTACTCAGGCATAAAAAAGAATAAAATCTAGTCTTTTGCGACAACATGGATGGGCCTAGACGGGTATTATGCTAAGTGAAATAAGCCAGACAGAGAAAGGTAAATAATGTATAGTCCGCTTATATGTGGAATCAAAAAACAACAACAAAAATAAATGAAAACAAACCAGTAAAAGACATAGATACAGAGAGCAAACCGATGGTTGACAGAGTGGGGGTTTGGGCAAAAAGGCGAAGGAGATTAATAGATACAAACTTCCAATCATCAAATAAGAACATCATGTGGATGTAATGCACAGCACAGAAAACACAGTCACTAATACCGTGCCAGCTTCGTAGGGGGGACAGGTGGTCACTTCACAAGGCGCCGGGTCGCTGCTGCGCACCTGAACTGAATATGATGTTGTACGTCAATTATGCTTTAATAAAGAGATGTTCTGATTAAATAAAACCTACAAGGTAAGTGCACTTTAATCCCCTGGAATTCATGCATTTTAGATGATCCCAAAGCTACAATTTTTTTCCACTTAAATTCTGGGGTATGAACACAGCACGGCTCATCTTCCTTCAACGATGATGATGGGAAAGGTTTTCCCTTCCTGTGCAGACGTAATCTGACTCATTAGCTGGGCAGCCGATTGCAATAATCCAAGATCAGCCATATATGGGCACAAATAAATCTCACCCCGAGCTCTGAAAATGATTTTAAAAGTTGGGAGAGTTAAGTCAAGGGCAGGTGGGCCTCCGTGTCCCCGTCTGCACGGGGAGAAGACTGGTAACACAGGCTCCCACGTCTCCTCCAGATGATACCACAGTGGCACTGCCATCTCCGTATCACAGTCCACTGGGGGTGACACAGTCCACGCTTGGGGCCTGTCGTAAACATCTTCATCATGCGGAGGAGCTGAGATGACACAATCGGTAGACTGGCTTTGTTCCCTATTTTTTTAAAATACATTTTCTTGATTTCAGAGAGGAAGGGAGAAGGCGAGAGAGATAGAAACATCAATGATGAGAGAGAATCATTGATCGGCTGCCTCCTGCACGCCCCCTCCTGGGGATCGAGCCCACAACCCCCGCATGTGCCCTGACAGGGACTCGAACTGTGACCTCCTTCCTGGTTCATAGGTGGAGGCTCAACCACTGATCCAAGCCAGCCAGGCTTGTTCCCTATTATTTCCCACTTTCCAAGGGAAAAAACTGGGACTCTGTCGTCACAATTTCATACCATGAACCTCACACCCGGGTGCAGACTCCGAGGACGCGCTCCATCGATCGTCTCTATTTATTACAGAAACTGCTTTCGAAGAGGGACTTCCCCGTCCTTCCATTAGCAAAGTGCTGGCAGGACTCGCCCGAAATGAGAATTATAAACGATACCTCTTACGACTTCTTTTCCTAAAGTACTTTTTCCTAATATTTAATTTATCCATCATCTCCCAGGGGTATTAGTAATAGAGGGAGGAAGGCGGCAGATGGGTTTCTGAGGAGAGAGTACCAGGCCTGCTGTGTACGGAGGCCTCATTAAAAAGCATGGAGAGAAGGCAAAACAAGCCCACCCCCGAGCCTTCGTGATTGGTCCCGGGGGACAGGGAGCTCCCAGGTGTCAACACTGAAGTGCCCGGGTCCACACCAGACCCTGGAGAGAACATATCTACTCGGTGAGCTGCTCTATGACAACGTGGCTTATGGTCAGGCCGAACACAGAGCACACAGAACATAGGTGCTCCCTGACTTCAGGTATTTTCTCCCTAAAGAAATCTTTTTCATGGAACCTCCATTCGAATACATTTTAAAATATATTTTTATTGATTATTTTGATTTCAGAGAGGAAGGGAGAGGGAGAGATAGAAGCATCAATGATGACAGAGAATAACGGATCAGCTGCCTCCTGCATGCCCCACACTGGGGATCGAGTCCACAACAGGGCATGTGCCCTGTTCAGGAATCAAACCTTGACCTCCTGGTTCATGGGTGGACATTCAAGACTGAGCTTCACCAGCAGGGCAGAAATGAAGTCATTTTAAACAAATATGTCACAGTGTTTATCACGTTGGTAGACATACACAGATAAGCACACACTATATACATATCACACACACACACACACACACACACACACGTGTACCAGTATTATTAGTGGGATGGCAGTCAACACTGTGGATGCATCACCTTGGGATCATTTCATGAAGGTTTGCCATATATCGTGACTAATCACTTAATTTAACAATTTCTGAAATGCTGACTTTTCTTAAAGTGAGACATTCCCTTGTGGTGACGGGCTTCTCATGACTGTGTTTGTTTGCCGTCCATCAGACACCAGATCTGACATTCTGACGGATGCGCATGGTCAGCTCCCCTCACACACTATTTCCACCTCCTCATGACCCCAAAGCATTATCCCACCTGACGGAGGAGGAAGCGAGCCAACCGACGAGGCCAAATGACGCGTGAAAGGAAGAATGCTAACACACAGGCGCATCCTCCCATTCCAGGCCAGTGTTCTTTACACTTGCTTCATTTTATGGGCTTTCTATGTTTTAAGTCACTCTCCCGTAGAGTGAGATAGATGGATGGCAGTTATGTTCCCAAAGTTATCAAATCTTGGTTGATCCATAGATCAAGTGGTGTATAAAATGGATTTGCAAAGGAAAAAAAAAGAAAAAGAAAAAAGAAAGACAAGCCTAGAAGTATGTCAAATCCCAGCATGATTCTTTAGATAGATCTGTGTTTCTCAGAAGCTGCTTGACAACTGATTAATCTCAATTTTCCCCTCTTTGTTTGGAGCTAAACAGGTTACAAGTAAAAATAAGACCTTTCTGATGGACCTTCTCCCCAGATGCAAATGTGCCTGATGTCTCGTTGAAGAAACCCATCGATCGCTGCCAGCTTCAAATAAAACACAAACCCAACACGTGGACTAGCTATCGCAGATGCTTAGCGTTTAGCATCTGCTTTATGCAAAAAAGTCTTAACCTGGGATCCTAGAATCCAGAGGACTGAATTCAAAGCTGTGTTTCCTCCTTGATTCACCTGCTACCTGGCTTTCCCCGACCACTTCTCAACTACAAGGACCATAGGGACTAATGCTGCTCTGCTCAGATGGAGCATCTATCAGACAAAAAGGGTAAGAAACCTCAGCCCTTAGACTGTATATTGGCGGCACGGTCAACTCCCTTTAAATTCAGCTGCCGGTGGCCTGGGGGGAACTTGAAGGGAGGGTCCAGCTGTCTGGACCGGCAGTTCCCAGGAGCCCCCTGTCTTGATGGGATTGCCAAAGCAAAAGCTCCTCAGAGCCTGTCACAGGCCTGGCCTGGGGACTCGGTGTATGAGACCACGGCACACACATGCTCTTGGCCCCAAGAGGAGCTGTCAGGCGGTGTGTCAAATTCCCAGCCTCGCCCCCTCGAGAAATGCTGAACATCAAGTACTGTTTCGCCAGGGAACAGAACTGCTTTGTATGAAGATATTCCATCTCTTGAATGTTCAGTGACTTTATCCAGCAGCGCACAGTGGTCAACAGGCGGCCGCAGTGCGGAGGAAGCTGGAACCTCCGCGGAGTGTCAGGAGCTACGGAAGGGATGGACCGGGGACCCTGGCCAAGCCGTCGGCCCAGGTGTGCTGTCCTTTCTGATGATGATGAAGTCCTCCTTCCTGCTGCTCCTTTGCTCCCTCCCCCTGAATTGTCTCCACCCCGCATTCCGCTTCGGAAAACGAGAAAAGCCCCAATATCAGAAACCTATTGTTATTTTACAGGACAAAGCAGTTCTGAGCTGTGACGTAACTTAGGCCTGAAAGCGTATTCAAGTGAAAACTCTCTTCTGAGGCCTAAACTTCCAGGGCAATCCTCCAAAACAGCCCCTCACTGCATGATCCACAAAGATGGGGGCAAACTGCATGCCACGGGGGAGTCCACCGTGTGACTCAGAGGAAACACGGAGCAGTGGGAAGAACGCCATTGAGGAGTCAGGAGAGCGTGTCTCCATCTGGCCCTCCCACTGAGGCCTCTGTGACCTTGAGTGGCCTTGTGGTGTGTGATGTGTGTGATGAGCTGCATGAACCCCCAGGTCCACTTCTCATCCAAAGTATGAGATCCAGTCCTGTTACTGGGATGGGGTGCTCTCCAAGGTCTATTTAAAATATATATATATATATATATATATATATATATATATATATATATATATATATATATATATATATATATATATATGTATATATAGATTGATTTCAGAGAGGGAGAGAGATAAAAACATCAATGATGACAGAGAATCACTGATCACTGATCGGCTGCCTCCTACACACTCCACACTGGAGAGCGAGCCCACAACCTGGGCATGTGCCCTGACTGGGAATGGAACCGTGGCCTCCTGGTTCCTAGGTTGATGCCAACCCCTGAGCTGTACCGGCTGGGCTCCAAGGTCTATTAAGAAGCGATCCTTGATTAGAATTTCAGCAAATTTGGAGAATAACTAACTCTACATACAGGCTGATCAATGTGAGAACAGCCAGACCGTTTCTCTTCAGTAGTTGCTGTATATGAACCCTAGATGGGGAAACAGCTACAAAAATTAAAATTACATGACTACTTCTCAGTGCTGCATTCAGGGCTAGTTTCTGGGGACACTCATGCCTTTCCTACGGACTCCTGCACATGACCTAGAATCACACTCCCCAGGGAGGGCGACTTAAACCAGAGGACGGTGCACATTCACTTAGAAATAGGGGTTTTCGGCTCGGAGCAGCGTTTCCTGTTACATGGGGCACAATCCAGGCTACTCCAAAGCAGTCACTGCAAATCTCGGGCCGAAGCAATGGCAAGTGAACTCCGCGGCTTACGGGCTCAAAATGTCATCAAATTTTTCATTTTAAACATTGTGATAGTCATGATTTTTTGGACCATACTTCAGATTCAATCATGCAGAAAATAGCAGTCTTGATTAATATTTTGGAAACATCGACTTATGACTAGATTTACACTTTCTATCTCTTTATTTGGCTTATTGAACCAGCGTGGAGGAGCTGGCTATCTCAAGCACTTCCCCACATATCAGCAGAAACGCAAACAGGCCTCAGGCGTCAGGAGGTGGCTGGTGAACCTGTGATTATTCCATTACCTCCGCATGAAGGATGGTGGTAGTGGGCGGGGGGGGGGGGGTTTGGGGGGTAGGGGAAGGTGCGCTACAATACAAAAAAATAGAGAACATTTCAAAGTAATACAGGAACACCTTTCTAATTTTGTGACAGTAGAAGCGTTTAAAGTGAGAAAAATATGGTTTGATGGCGGCATTAGCCAGGAAAGTTCTAGAAAGGGTTTAAAGTTCTAGAAGAAGAGGGAGTGCTCCTTTATAGAGGGCAGGGAACCTGATTTAGGTGTTTCCTGGGATAGTCTCACTCCTCTAATTAGTCTGTTTGCCTGCCCTCATTAGATCATGTTCTGTGATGGAGACTCATGCTTCTCCTTGATGTAGTTCATAACTAATAAAATCACTCCCATCTATTGATCTGTATGAAGAAAAATGGGAGGTTACTATTTCCAAGTATGCGTGCACTGCAGGGTGATTATGTGGCGAGCTGGTAATGACAGAAACCATTTTATTGTTACTCTTCATTAAAAATAAATATGCATTTAAAATAAGAAGCATGGTTGCTCTGCTTACAATCCCTGTAACTGGCAAAATCCATTATAACCCCAAAGTAGAATTAATTGCAGCAATTTTTGGAAAGTATGAGGCCTGTTGATATAATATGTGGATGCAGTCATAGATGTATTGAGCATTTACTATCTTCAAGGCAAATGCTAAGTAGTTTATATGTATTATTTCCTTGGATTCCTTCAATAATCTAATGAGATATGTGGTATTAACATCTTCAGTTCGGGCTCAGAGGGTCTATGTGATGAGAAAGCAGATAGATTATTTTCCAAAACAGCTTGCTCTTATCAGAGTCTGAGATCACAAGTGAACCCTAAGATATCCCACATGGAAACAAATCACCAGACACAAGAACTGTGCTTGCAGACGTTACAACGTCCCAAACCTTCCAATGAGCAAAACTAGTCTTAAGGAAGAAAGTGGAGGTGGTACAGCGAGTGACTAGCTTAGAGTGCTTAACGTGGTTGACGTGGACCCAGGAAATCCAGAGACCGAGCCTGGAGACTAACCCAGGCAAGGCGATCAGAATGAACGTCATCCCCGAACACCTGACCCAGAGACAGGGCTCTGACCCAAGGGCACTTCTCCCTCTGCCTCCCACAGCTCCTTCTAAGCACAGTGCCTGGCCAGACCACAGAATGCACTCGACTTGTTGCTTTTTTCCAAAGTGCTCCTCGGCTCCTAGGTTCTCCTAAATTTTATTTTATTTTATTGATTTATTTTTGAAATATATATTTTTGTTGATTTCAGAGAGGAAGGGAGAGGGAGACAGAGACATCAATGATGAGAGAGAATCCCCTTACTGGGGATCAAACCCGAAACCTGGGCATGTGCCCTGACCTTAAATCGAACCATGACCTCTTGGTTCATAGATCAATGCTCAACCACTGAGCCACACTGGCTGAGCTCATGGATTTTAAACTTCCCATCTCTCATTTGATTAGCAAAAATGAAAGAAGAAGGAGCTGTCATTGGTGATCAAGTCCAGACCCAATTTCATCTCCATGGGTTTCAGGGAACTCGGGTTTCGGGAAACACCTCCCACCAGTGAGCTCGGAAATGCTTCTGCGACAGAGAGAGTTTGTAAAACAATATGGAACCAGAGCAGCACAGTGTGCAACACAATCTTCCTAACATGCCCACGTAAGCCCTCCTACAGATTCCCCTCCACGAGAACACGAGGTATCAACTTCTCATAGAGCAAGTCAAGGCAGGGAAATAGCAATTTTTTTAAAAGACAAAGCCTCACACTCACATGTGGAATCCAATGAGCAGAGGGAAGGCGGGGTGGGTGGGAGAGAAGAGACCAACCAAAGAACGTGTATGCAAATATGCGGAGCCCATGGACATGGGCAATAGAGTGGTGAGGGGCAGGGCGGGAGCAGGCTAGAGGGGTCAATGGGGGAGAAGAGGGGCACACATGTAATACTTTCAACAATAAAGATTTAAAAAAACAATAGCTGTTATTAAAAATAAATATGCATTGAAAATAAGCATGGTTGCTCTGCGTACAATCTGTGTAACTGGCAAAATCCATTATCACCCCAAGTGGAATTAATTGCAGAGGTTAATTCTGAGGACGTCTAAAACAGTATCCATGAAACAACTTCATGCAATTGTCCAAATGCAGAGTTTCCCTGATGGCGCACACAGGAAATGATTTACTTAAAGTAAAAAAGGAATCATCCCATTCTAAAGTAGAAGCATCACTTTTTTGCTTTTAGAATGTCCTGCAGTTATGTGGCCTAACCGCTCCCTTTCAGGACCCCTTGGACCGGCTTGCTGCTTGCGCAGGCACACTCCAAACTCGAGGAGTTTGCATGACCTCTCACACACTGTCACTTATTGTTGAAGTGCTGCCTGTCACTCCCAGGCCCCTCCGGCCCACACAGGAAGCCACCTCTGCTTTCACTGCTTTAAGGGCGCACAGGACGCAAGGAAAACTTGAACTCCTCAATTTGTTAGAAATGGCTCAACAGCAGCAAGAGAACTGGAGGCATTTTTATCTCCCCGGTCCTTTCCATTCAGCCATTTACACAGAACACATTTACTCTATTTCAACCCTGTGCTTTAAAATGGAATCTCTTCTAAGTTGTCAAACAGAACAGGGGCCGCTGCCGCTGCAAAGCTGCTGAGGTTTCTATTAATACATGAAAGTTTGCAGAGATTTAGCGAAGTAATTATTTCTAAAATCACCTCTTAGAATGGCTGAGCTGGTGAAACACACACATTCATTTTAGCCCAGTCACCACAACATCATTTCTACCTTCATAACATTCATTCCGACAGAGCCCGGACCCAAACCACGGGAGAGATGAGAGCGCGGGTGCAATTTCCGTCTGTAAACCGTGGCCAGAGCAGCGCGGCCTCTGTAGCATCGGCGAGGGCCCTCCATCTGGTGCGATGGAGGGAGGGTGGAGAGCGCACTTGTGAAATACTCAGAAATTGCTAAAAAAAAATCATCCCGCACTCAGAATGAGCCTAAGCTGCGTGGCCAAAAAGGTACAGAACCGAAGCTCACGCATTTTCCTGAAGCAGGTTGACCATGACACGACTTTACAGAGAGACCAGGGAGGGCGGGGAGGCCCCATCCAGCCTCAAAGCCAGTGTCCCTGGAGAAACCAAAGGGCTCAGACCCGCCTGGTGCCCGCATCTCTGAGTGAGAGCCAGTGGCGCCCGTGAGAAACGCCGCACTCACCGAGCAGATATCTGCTTTCAGCAAACACTGGACCTGCCCTTCCCGTAACTCCAGTCTTCGGGGCCCCATTTCTCTCCGAGGCTGAGAGAGGCTCCCAAGCCCGGCCCAGGCCCTGCAGCTCAGGCAGCTCCTGGCAGGTCCTGCTGTCTGCGTGGGATCGGAGATGGCTCCGTCCTTCCCTCCAGCCAACCCCTCGCCACCCGCATCGGCTTCCTCCTGAAGCTCAGACCCACTCGCAGCAAACACCCTCTCGGCTCCGTGTTTTGTTTCAGGGACTTCCGTGGCTTGACTGTTCTACATCCTCTAACCTGGCACAGAGCGCGTGGGAGGAAGGCCGGGCCGGGTGTGGCCGTGGCCACAGCTCCCTGGAGAGACCTGGCGGGTGGCCTCTCTCCTTTGCGTGAGTGGGTGCGAGGAGCTAATAATTAATAATTAATAATCCGTGCAGCCAAATGACAGCTTAGAAGGAAGCAGCCACTCCGACTCACCCTTCCTAGCCCCCTGATGTATGTACGACAGCCCGCAGGTGTCTGGGAGCCGTTAATAAAGAAATCACAGACATAACACCTGCGTTAAAATTAGTCCGCCGTGGCACAAGCCGGCTGTGGTGGTGCCATGGGAGTTCCATCTCTGTGCGCGCAGCTGACTCAAAGGATGACAATTCTTTAAATGAGCATCTGGCGAGGGGAGACATCCAGGGAGAAATACGGGATGCAGGAGGCTGGGCACGGCAGTCAACTCAATGTGAGGCCACTTTGGACAGAAAGCGAGTGGATGTCACCCCACTGTCTCTAAAAGGCAGCCTTTCGTGGGGTTTCTGAGGAGACATTTCAGATTCAAATCAACCCTACGTTTCACTATCCCGCAGACCTGAGAAGGGATCTGTGGAGGACACGGGTCCATGCATGTACTGCATGCACCTGTGTGTGCCTGTGTGCACCTGTGTGTGCCTGCATGTATCTCTGTGTACCTGCATATACTTGTGTACCTATGTGTACCTGGGTATACCTGTGTGTACCTGCGTATTTCTGTGTGTGCCTGCATGTATCTCTGTGTACCTGCATATACTTGTGTACCTACGTGTACCTGCGTATACCTGTGTGTACCTGCGTATTTCTGTGTGTACCTGCATGTATCTGTGTGTACCTGCATGTACCTGTGTATATCTATGTGTACCTGAATGTATCTCTGTGTACCTGCATGTACCTGCGTGTACCTGTGTGAGTGCTCATTCCCACAGACACACAGTAATTCACACATTGCAGTTTCTCCAATGCATGGCCCTCCCATGGGCTTAATGGCTTTAAAGACTATTTACTGAGACATATGTTACATACAGCAGAGATTTTCAACCTTTCTCATCTTATGGCACATGACAACTAATTACTAAAACTCCAGGGTACACCAACAATATATCTTTTGCTGAACTGATGGGAAAAAAAAGGTACAATATTTATTCATTCACACCGGATAGCTATTGTGTTGGTTGTTGGCATTTTTTAATTTGACAAGCTAAAGCAGCGGTTCTCAACCTGTGGGTCGCGACCCCTTTGGCGGTCGAACGACC